>NC_088419.1:86048966-86358966 GCF_034236695.1 Oncorhynchus nerka | reverse complement strand
CGCGCCGGAGATGCCCAACTCGGAGAGGGTGGAGAGGAGGATCTGATGGTTCACAGTATCGAAGGCAGCCGATAGGTCTAGAAGGATGAGAGCAGAGGAGAGAGAGTTAGCTTTGAGTATGATGACCATCGTTATTATCCACAGTTGCTGCTGGGTGAGATGAATCGGAAGAAGAGCTGTGTCCAGCAGGAGATGCAGGTACGTGGGGCAGAAATACTGCCATCCGATCCTATGTCTGTTGTGTGAATCTGAAGGGTTATGATGATTCCATTGGTTTGACATATGCTTTTGGAGCATGAACATGCATCCACACAGAGACAGGAACACTGGTGAAGTGGGCTGCAGTAAACGATGATAAACTGAAGTTTGCGAGATGAGGGATGGAATTCAAGGCCTGTAGCCAGCGTTGCCGAGACCAGTGTTTGATAGCAAGGCAATGGTATGTGAGAACCGTGTCAACCCCCTCCATGCTCCCTGCAGGGACAAATGGTCGGAGGTTGCCCTCTGTTGGAACCCAATGCAAACTGTATGTAAAATAGAGGACATATTGCATACACACATATACAAACATGGTACTGAGGGGAGAATGGCTCATAATAATGTCCGGAACGGAGCTAATGGAATGACATCAATACCTGGAAACCATGGAAACCATGTATTTAATGTATTTGATACCATTCCACTGGATCCGCTCCAGTCATTACCATGAGCCCGTCCTCCCCCATTAAGGTGCCACAGACGCACATGCTGTTATACAAATGCACAAGGATCACAATGCTTGGTGCATTTGGGTCACTCAGAAATATTGTTCAACATTAAAATCTCTCCCTCTACAGTATTGAGCATATCTAGCTGGCTTTCATGATTTAGCTGTATTATACAATCTTGCTTGTTGCCATGGCACTGTGAGAAAATCATGCAATGTTGTCTGGTTTGGTTGTAATGGGACTTGAATTTCATATTGAGATGGATTCTTCTACAGTATTATATTCTTCTATTCCTGTTAACTTGCATCATGTGTTACAGCTAATCAAAAGGATGGGTTATGTTGATGTAAATGTGTCACTCACACACACACACACACACACACACACACACACACACACACACACACACACACACACACACACACACGTTATTTAAAAGGTTAAACTGGGTCTCCTAACTATAATTACAATCACATGGCACTTCTGTCTTTTAAAAGGCCATGATGTAAGTGAATTTTAATTACGGGAGGAATGAATCGGTTGTTTACATGGCACACCAACAAAAGAGACACCCCAAAAGGGAAATGTATTTAGTCACCCTTTATTTCTGTCACTTACAGAGAAATGAACGGTGGAGTAATGACGAAAGAGACGTTGTTATTCCCACTGATTAGGATTAATAGAGTTTTGATTGTGTTGATCGTTAGGGTCGATCGCTGTTATGACGTCTCGTCTCCAGGATTAATTTATTTGAGCTTTTTGGGTGACAAATGTACATTAGAAGTTAGTACACTTGAGTTCCCAAAGGTCTGCACCCTCTGGAGAAAACAAATCAGGACTGATCATTTACATCAACATAAACAACACTCGTAATGAAAGATATGATGCTGGGTGGGGAAGATTCATGCTCTTACTGCACGGGAAAGCCTAGGGGTTCTGAGAGGCAGGATTTAGGCTAAACTCCCATCAGTGCATCACACAGTATTATGTGATTGGTAGGTAGCAGGGGCTCTCTTCCCCTTATCCCTTCATGATTTTGGCTGACGTGAGGGCCTCCGTGTGAAGGCCAAAAGCCTGGGTGCTGCTGGGAAATTCCTGCCTCAGGGTACAGATGAACTCATTCTAACGTAGTAGCCTATGACTTCAGCAGAGTGGAAAGACACGTTTCAAGTAAATGAACATGAAATGGTGGCCTAATTCTAAGTTTCAATCACACAGTGACACACACACACACACACACACACACACACACACACACACACACACACACACACACACACACAGTTGGACAGCTCAGAAGCTAACTTGTTTAGATGTTATATTATATTAGGCTATGCCTTCATGCTTCTATTATGCATTATAATAACCAGGGTATAATGGGATATGGCTTTTGTCATAAAACAGATACTCAGATACTGACTATAGGCATACTTTTTAGGCCTATAGTAATTTCCACCTTGTCTATCTTATGAATATCTATAAATTGTGTCGAGAGGATCTAAAGGAATAATAATATAAATGAATTTGTGAGGAAAATATATATATGGTTTAATGGTTACATAATGTGATGTTTTTAGACTGTCAGGCAGGCAGGCAGGCAGGTTTTATACCCAGGAGGATTCTATCATCCCTGTTTCAGTGAAATGGTACCTTCCAGTGCAGCCTGGTCTCATAGACTAGATGTAACATAGTACATGTAGTTCTGGCTCTCTCAAATCAGTATATGTTACATTTGGTATGGTTACATAAAACAGAAGGTTACTTGAGGTCAGATTGGGTGAATGGGCGTATAACGCAAACATCTAGCAACCCAAAAGTTGCGTGTTCGAATCTCATTACGGACAACTTTAGAGTTTTTGCTAATTAGCAACATTGCACGTACTTACTACTTTTTAGCTACTTTGCAACTACTTAGCCTGCTAGATAACCCTTCCCCTAATCCTAACCCTTTAACCTAACTCCTAACCTTAACCTCTCTGAACCACCCATACCGGATCCGGGATAATTGTCATCAGCAACGCTGAATAGCATTTCCACAGTCAAATAATATTACTAGAAAATATTCATTTTTATGAAATCACAAGTGCAATATTGAAAAACACAGTTTAGCCTTTTGTTAATCCACCTGTCGTCTCAAATAATGCTTTATAGCGAAAGCAATACAAGCGTTTGTGTAAGTTTATCGATCGCTCGACAAAACAATAAGTACACTTAGCATCAGGTAACTCGGTCACGAAAATCAGAAAAGCAATCATATTAATCGTTTACCTTTGATTTTCGGATGTTTTCACTCACGAGACTCCCAGTTAGACAACAAATGTTCCTTTTGTTCCATAAAGATATTTTTCCTATCCAAATACATCCGTTAGTTTGGTGCGTTATGCCCATGAATCCACCGGAAAGAGCGGTCACGACAACGTAGACAAACATTCCAAATTATATCCATAATGTCCACAGAAACATGACAGACGTTTTTCTAATCAATCCTCAGGGTGTTTTTCAAATATCTATTCGATAATATATCAACCGGGACAGTTGGCTTTTCACTAGGACTGGGAGTAACAATGGCCGCCTTTCTCTTTTGTGCACAATTCACTCTGAGAGCCCCCACCTATCCACTTACGCAATGTGGTCGTTCACGCTCATTGTTCAAAATAAAAGCCTGAAACTGTTGACACCTTGAGGAAGCGATAGGAATCTGGTTGATATTGACCGTTTTGGAAACTTTAGAGTGTTTTCTATCCTAATCTGTCAATTATATGCATATTCTAGCATCTGGTCCTGAGAAATAGGCCATTTACTTTGGGACGTTATTTTTCCAAACATAAATAGTGCCCTCTAGCTTCAAGGGGTTAACCCTACGTTTAGCCTAGCTAACGTTATCCAGCTAACAAATGTTAGCATTAGCCACTTAGCTAATGTTGGGCAACACCAAATTGGAATCGTAACAGATCATATGTTTTGGAAATTGATGACATATTGTACATTTTCGTAACATATTGTAACAATTTAATTTTGTAACATATCATGCAAATTGGAATCGCAAATGAATACATACATATGAAACATAGCGTATCATACTAAATGGAGGAGTCTCTGATTTACGTACAGAATAATACGAAATGCTCTGAGACCAGGTTGTCCAGTGTGGCTGAATCTCTGTCAACGTTTCCATCTCGCCCTGTTCGGTAGCCTACCTAGGCTAATAAACTATGCACGTTAAAACCCGTGGAAACCAAACCTCCCGTTCCATCCTCATCACACCGTCCAGTGAACTGCTATCATGGAGCCGAAAAATAACGGGTCAACGATGTATTTTTGATAAGGACGTCTCTACTACCGTCTTTTCGTTTCGGGTGGTGAATTCCGTGTTCGTGTCGGATTAGCCGCGATGAGACAGTGGAACTGTCATTTTGTTGTCTTGGATTAGCACTGTTAGAAAATATGAGATTACATCGGCATTTCGGCAGTGAAACAAAAATAGCCTGACAAATGTTGTTTGATTATGTAACCAGCAGGTTTGATGTAATGTATTTTATTAGCTTGATTACATTTTGTATCATTGACGAACTGAAAGTGCTGCAGCCCCTGCCGCAGACAGTGACATTGTTACAACGACAATGACACTGTTTTTTTTACTGCGCTCATCACAAATGAGACGTCTCTTCCTTATTATATCCCCTATTGACTATGTTTGATTCCAGTCTATATTCTTTAGATGACATTGAATAGAAGTCATCGCGTTGATATAGAAATGAGTGCGCCCTTTCAAATAACTGCAATGCGATGGTATACTCGTTTCTGTAATGCCGTTCTTCATCGAGGATGCAACAACGAGGAGTTTTTACCAACAGCAATATGGCACAATGCACTAGTTTATGTATTAGGCCAATATTGACCTGTTTATTTTGAAGATAACTTTTTTAATACATTTAGGTATTTTATTCGGACCCCAATTAGTTGTTGCGAAAGCAGCATATTGAAGAAAACTACATGAACATCACGCAGCTAAATCATTTCAATCTATTGATTTATTGATGGATTATTGATATCCAACCTATTGGTACAAGACACTTTATTTTATTGCCTGAGCAATCAGAACAGACACAATCCCCACCCCACAGTAAAACTGAACGCAGATATTATCTGTGATGTTGGATGTCAAAATGAAGGAGGTGTGTCGGATCTGTGCCCGCGAGCTCTGTGGTAACCAACGGCGATGGATCTTCCATCCGGCCTCGAAACTCAACCTGCAGGTGCTGCTGTCCCACGCCCTGGGCAGAGAGCTGACCCGCGATGGCCGTGGGGAGTTTGCCTGCTCCAAGTGTACCTTCATGCTGGACCGCATGTACCGTTTCGACACGGTGATCGCCCGTGTGGAGGCTCTGTCCCTGGAGCGCCTGCACAAGCTGCTGCAGGAGAAGGACCGGCTTCGACAGTGTATAGGAGGCCTGTACCGGAAGAACAACACTCAGGACCAGACCCGGGATCAGACTGGGATGGGGGGTACTGGGGAAGGAGAGACAGAGGGTGGTGGGCGGTCTGAGGGTGACTCCCCAATAGTGGACCTTTCAGCCCTGCAGGAGGCCAGGTACAGCGCCCTGCTCCAGGACGACCTGGCCTACTCTGTGTACGAGTCCTGGGCTGACCACGAGGACCAGCAGAGCCCAGCCCCAGACCCCCAGCACCACACCCTGCATCATCACCCTCAGTGCACAGGATCGGAGGCTCTCTCTGGGCATCGCTCCAGGCGTTGCAGGGGATGCGCCGCTCTCCGTGTGGCCGACTCTGACTACGAGGCTGTGTGTAAGGTCCCTAGGTGGGTGGGCAGGAGGAGCACGTCTTGTGGACCCTCTACTCGGTACTCAGGCAGCACCTTGGGGGGCGAGGAGACCTCCACAGGGTCAGAGTCCACACCTGTCCCCTCCGAGTCCCCTCCCATGGAACCAGAGAGCGACAGGACGCTGTGCGATGGGGACCCAGAGAGGATGACCCTCAGCCCGGGCACGTCGGTTGAATCTCTGGACACAGCTGTGGACGTGGCTCGGCCCTGTGCCACCCACCGAGAGGAGCGAGAGAGAGGAGAGAAGGACCCAGGGAGGGTTCAGAGGAGGGGCCCCCACCTCCAGTGGGATGAGGCCCCCAGGGACAAGTCAGTCTCTGGGTTGACCCTGGAACTGGCGCTAAGTCTAGTGAGGAACTGGGAGTACAGACCTCTAAAGTCCCCTCAAGGCAGCAAGCTCCCTATCCTAGTTAAACCCAAACTGGAGATGGGTCTCCCCCAGTCTCGCAGTACCCCAGACTATGAGCTCTACTCCCACCCTGCCATCCCAGATCTGGTGACCCCCAGCAGTCAGCAGGAGCTGCAGACAGAGCTGTCAGCGATGGAGGAGCAGTGGCTGGATGACTACGTGCAGTGTGGTCCCTTCCGCTTCCAGCAGGTAGCTAGCAGGACAACCACCAGCGCCAGGCTCTTAGATCAGACACACTGGAACTACCAGATCAGCTTCTATGGGCCTGGCCCTGTATAGAGCTTCATTCTGCCAGTTTTCCCCTAGTGATTTGTAGAATGTCCACATAGTCTGTGATATTGCAGTTGAGATGGATCCTCTCCAGCTAATCTGCAGTTTCTATGTCTATTATTTAATATGAATGAACAAGGCCAATGCTTTTGGCTGCATTTGATTGGCTTTTTTAGTCATCCCATTAGCCATCCACCAATCATACAGCTGAATACAGCTGGCCCCTTGATTACCACTCTCATCGCTATCCTAGCAACATGGCCGTAGCCATGGCAGCGGTTGCTATATGAATAACGATGCCTCGTGCTAGACAGGCTTTTTGTCATGTTAATAGTTAGCCAGTTGCTGGCCTCGTCTGTCAGGCTCATAGTGTAGACCTACACTACCGTTCAAAAGTTTGGGGTCACTTAGAAATGTCCTTGTTTTTGAAAGAAAAACACCAGTCTCAACGTCAACAGTGAAGAGGTGACTCTGGGATACTGGCCTTCTAGGCAGAGTTCCTCTGTCCAGTGTCTGTGTTACATTGCCCATCTTAATCTTTTCTTTTTATTGGCCAGTCTGAGATATGGATTTTTTTTTCCAACTCTGCCTAGAAGGCCAACAATCTCGGAGTCGCCTCTTCACTGTTGGGGTTGAGACTGGTGTTTTGTGGGTACTATTTAATGAAGCTGCCAGTTGAGGACTTGTGAGGCGTCTGTTTCTCAAACTAGACACTGTAATGTACTTGTCCTCTTTCTCAATTGTGCACCGGGGCCTCCCACTCCTCTTTCTATTCTGGTTAGAGCCAGTTTTCACTGTTCTGTGAAGGGAGTAGTACACAGCGTTATACAAGATCTTCAGTTTCTTGGCAATTTCTTGCATGGAATAGCCTTTAATTTCTCAGAACAAGAATAGACTGACGAGTTTCAGATGAAAGTGCTTTGTTTCTGGCCATTTTGAGCCTGTATTCAAACCCACAAATGCTGATGCTCCAGATACTCAACTAGTCTAAATAAGGCCAGTTTTATTGCTTCTTTAATCAGAACAACAGTTTTCAGCTGTGCTAACATACTTGCAAAAGGGTTTTCTAATGATCAATTAGCCTTTTAAAATTATAAACTTGGATTATCTAACACAACGTGCCATTGGAACACAGGAGTGATGGTTGCTGATAATGGGCCTCTGTACGCCTATGTAGATATTTCGCTACACTCGCATTAACATCTGCTAACCATGTGTATGTGACAAATACAATTTGATTTGATATTCCATAAAAAATCATCAGTTTCCAGCTACAATAGTCATTTACAGCATTAACGATGTCTACACTGTATTTCTGATCAATTTGGTGTTATTTTAATGGCCAAAAAATGTGCTTTTCTTTCAAAACAAGGACATTACTAAGTGGCCCCAAACTTGAACGGTTCTGTATGTCTAGGAATGAGTCTACGATGTACTGTGAAATAATGGCCTGTTGATAAGCATGAATCAGGGAGTTTACTGGGTTGTTGATTCACTAAGCCCATGGAACAACATCCAGTCATTAGAGCCCAGTTTGAGTCCTATGTGTGTGTGTGTGTGTGTGTGTGTATGTGTGTGTGTATGTATGTGTGTGTCCTACCTGTAATGAGTTTACAGGACAGCATGTGGGAGTGGATCATATCACACATATCCCAGGTGATAGTCTAAAGAGCCAATGGAAGATTGGCTGATCCTGGAAATTAAATGACAAAGACAATTTAATTATTTTCCTATTATTGACTATGAGAGACCATGCAGACCAAAATAGTCCCTCACAATCATAAAGATAGCCCTTCTTAGATGTAACCCTGGGTGGTTGTACAGATCATTCTGTATCTGTACATCTGAAAAACAACAAACAGGAAGTAAATACCACGCTGCCGTGGAAACAGGGACTTCTTTCTCAGGAAGTGATCGAGCAGTGAGCTAGCTGACCTCATCACTTTCCACTCTCACACACAACTGAATGGGAAGTGTGTGTGTGGGTCAATCTGTCTATCTGTTGTATTAACCTGAACCTGTGTGTGTTCTGGTGTGTTTCAGAGGCTGCTAGATGAGCAGCAAGGCAAGCTGTCGCAGTATGAGAGTGCTGCAGGCCACTGTGTTAGTGAGCTCCAGAAGGCCCAGCTCCAGGTCCACTCTCTACAGGCCAAGATCAGAGAGAGCGAGGCTGGGAACCAGGTACCACTTCCCCCTCAGACACTCAACATTTCTCTAGGTCTTCCTATTTTTACATTACTGGACCGGGAACCAGGTACCACTTCCCCCTCAGACACTCAACATTTCTCTAGGTCTTCCTATTTTTACATTACTGGACCGGGAACCAGGTACCACTTCCCCCTCAGACACTCAACATTTCTCTAGGTCTTCCTATTTTTACATTACTGGACCGGGAACCAGGTACCACTTCCCCCTCAGACACTCAACATTTCTCTAGGTCTTCCTATTTTTACATTACTGGACCGGGAACCAGGTACCACTTCCCCCTCAGACACTCAACGTTTCTCTAGGTCTTCCTATTTTTACATTACTGGACCGGGAACCAGGTACCACTTCCCCCTCAGACACTCAACGTTTCTCTAGGTCTTCCTATTTTTACATTACTGGACCGGGAACCAGGTACCACTTCCCCCTCAGACACTCAATGTTTCTCTAGGTCTTCCTATTTTTACATTACTGGACCGGGAACCAGGTACCACTTCCCCCTCAGACACTCAACATTTCTCTAGGTCTTCCTATTTTTACATTACTGGACCGGGAACCAGGTACCACTTCCCCCTCAGACACTCAATGTTTCTCTAGGTCTTCCTATTTTTACATTACTGGACCGGGAACCAGGTACCACTTCCCCCTCAGACACTCAATGTTTCTCTAGGTCTTCCTATTTTTACATTACTGGGCCATATCAGACATGGTGGATTATGTATTCAATGTTAAAAAAATTAAAACCAAAATCAAGCATTTAAATTAAAGGCTTGCTTATAAAGTATTTATAAACATGCTAACATAATTTGTTAAACTTAAACTGTAATATTCTATATAATGTTTAGCCTGACTCTGACGTGTCCGTGACTGTGTTGTGTAGAAGCTGCAGGTGCGACTGGGGGACATGGAGTGTGAGCTGCGCTTGGTCAGAGAGGAGGCACAGAGACAGGAACGAAACGTCCTCAACCTCACTGACACTGTCAACAGCAAGGACACTGAGGTATGGAAGGATAGAGGGAGGAATGGAAACAGACAGAGAGAGAGAGGAGTTTTCAGAGAGAGAGAGAGAGAGGGGAGTTTTCAGAGAGAGAGAGAGAGAGAGAGGAGTTTTCAGAGAGAGAGAGAGAGAGAGAGGAGTTTTCAGAGAGTGAGAGAGAGAGAGAGAGAGGAGTTTTCAGAGAGTGAGAGAGAGAGAGAGAGAGGAGTTTTCAGAGAGAGAGAGAGAGAGAGAGAGAGGAGTTTTCAGAGAGAGAGAGAGAGAGAGAGGAGTTTTCAGAGAGAGAGAGAGAGAGTTTTCAGAGAGAGAGAGGAGTTTTCAGAGAGTGAGAGAGACAGAAAATTCTGAAAATTACACACTGAGAAATGCAGAGGCACACAAGAAGAGACATTGACAAAAAGTACACAGATTCTCTATGACACTTGATGTGTTTCTCTCCACCACTGATGAACAGTAGGTTACCTATAAGATACTTGTGTTTTGTGTGTGTCTCTCTCAGGCAGCAGAGTTGTACCGTGTCATAGAAGAACAGAACGACATGCTGTGTTCTCTCAAAGACCTGGCCAACAGAAACCAGGTCCAGACACTACAGGTAAATCACACTAAAATGCTCTGAATAAAATCTGCAGCTGGTGTAATGAGGCGTTCTCCCATCAGCAGCCTCCTGTGGTGTACAGTATGCAGTAATCTACACTGGAAAACACCAGACAATGGGTTATGTTATAATGGTCTCCATGCTCACAGCACGCTGTATCTAATGAAACTCTCTCTAAAGTCCTCCTCCCTGTCATTTAGAACTCTGTATACCATTCACTCTCTGGCTTTCCCTCTACCCCACCCCTCATCTTCTCTCTCCTTCTCATCTCGGTGCAGGCGTCTGGGGCTGAGTCAGTGCGAGGGCAGGGGAAGGTGTTGGCCCTCCAGGGCTCTCTGTTCCAGGCCCAGCTGGAGCTGCAGGCAGGCCAGAGGGCCCAGCGTCAGGCTACCAGGAAGGAGGAGGACCTGACCAGAGCCCTGATCCGCCTGGAGCAAGACCTGCAGGGGGCCGTGGAGCACAGACACAGCACTGACAGACACAACCAGGTTTGTGTGTTTGCTTGTGTGTTAACATGTGTTTTTGTATGAGACTGACTGTGATGCTACCTGTCTCTAGGACTTGCATCTGGCGCTGGAGAAAGTTCGCTCAGAGCTGCAGCAGAGAAAGGAACAGCTGAATGAAAAGGAAGGAGAGAGACTGAGAGCGGAGGAGGACATGGAGAAGACCATCAGAGAGCTGAGGACCTCGCTTCAGAGCAAAGAGCAGCTTGTGCAGGTCAGACACACAGAGATGCACACAGTCACACGCACACGCACGCACACACACACACAGCCTTCCTCACACAACCCTGTCCCTGTCTCTCAGGAGTACTCAGAGTTGTTGGACCAGCAACAGGGGCCCAGGGAGAAGAGTGATTCTCTCCTCTCCAAACTGAAAGAGCGCATCAAGGAGAGGGACAGAGCACTGGAGGTGAGACACACACTACCAGAGTTGAACCCCTAAGAACAACTACTACAGCTATTACATCAAACTCATGATACAGCAGGGCATGATAGCAGTGTCTTGTATGGTGTTGATTGACAGCTGTGTTCCCATAGAGATGCATTATATTGTTCTACTGCATGATGTTCCCTCCTCTCAGCGAGCGGTGGATGAGAAGTTCCGCTGTGTGGAGGAGAAGGAGGGAGAGATGCGGCGGCTACAGCTGCTGCTCAGAGAGAAGGAGAGAGACCTGGAGAGACAACGCTGTGTATTGTCCAACAACGAAGAGACCATCATGGTACTGAAGAACACACTAATATAAACACATGTACACGCACAGACATACGCGCACCCACACACACACACCAACTTTTATCTTTCTCTGTGTGTGTGTGTGTGTTAGAGTCTGGAGGTGCTGGTGCGTGGGAAGGGTCTGGAACAGGAGCAGGTGTGTGAGGCGTGGAGGAGTGTACAGCACCATCATGCAAACAGTGAGGAGAGACACAGCCGCAGCTTGAGAGAGAGAGATGCACTCATCAGCCAGCTACAGAACGCCCTGCACACACGCACCAAGGAGGCTGAGGTAAGACACTATACACTATACCCTGGCCACAGTATACCCTGGACACACTATACCCTGGACACAGTATACTCTGGCTACACTATACCCTGGCCACACTATACCCTAGTCACACTATACCCTAGTCACACTATACCCTGGCCACACTATACCCTGGCCACACTATACCCTGGCCACAGTATACCCTGGCCACACTATACCCTAGTCACACTATACCCTAGCCACACTATACCCTGGCCACACTATACCCTGGCCACACTATACCCTGGACACACTATACCCTGGACACAGTATACTCTGGCTACACTATACCCTGGCCACACTATACCCTAGTCACACTATACCCTAGTCACACTATACCCTGGCCACAGTATACCCTGGCCACACTATACCCTGGCCACAGTGTAACCTGGCCACAGTATACCCTGGACACAGTATACCCTGGCCACAGTATACCCTGGCCACACTATACCCTGGCCACACTATACCTTGGCCACACTATACCCTGGCCACACTATACCCTGGCCACACTATACCCTGGCCACACTATACCCTGGCCACAGTATACCCTGGCCACAGTGTAACCTGGCCACAGTATACCCTTGACACAGTATACCCTCGACACAGTATACCCTGGACACACTATACCCTGGACACACTATACCATAGTCACAATATACTCTGGACACAGTATACCCTGGCCACAGTATACTCTGGACACAGTATACCCTGGCCACAGTATACTCTGGACACAGTATACCCTGGCCACAGTATACTCTGGACACAGTATACTCTGGACACAGTATACACTGGACACAGTATACCCTGGACACAGTGTACCCTGGACACACTATATCCTGGACACACTATATCCTGGCCACAGTATACCCTGGCCACACTATACCATAGACACAGTGTAACCTGGACACAGTGTTCCCTGGCCACAGTATACCCTGGCCACAGTATTTGAAAGAGAAATAAGGATTGGTGCTTATTTGTCAAATTAATCTCTCTCTCTCGCTCTCTCTCTCACTCCCTCTCTCTCTCTTTCTCTTCTCCCTCTCCCTCTCTTCCCAGGACCTGACTGGAGCCTTGCTAGGTAAGGTGAAGGCAGGTCCCAGTGAGGTGGTGGAGGAGATGAAGGCTCGCCTCTCTCTGAAGGAGAAACTGTTCCAGGAACTGCTGTCCGACCGTGGCCGCCAGGCGCAGGAGCACCACACACTGGTTCAGGACCTGCTCGACACCATCAGCACCAGGGACCAATACATCCAGGCAATTCAACCCAACTGACCTGGTCTTCCAGTACAGAAGAGAGAATAGAGAGGGAGGAGACGGGAGAGAAGAGAGAGGGAGGGGAAGAGAGAGGAGAGAGGGAGGGGAAGAGAGAGAAGAGATGGGAGGGGAAGAGAGAAGAGAGGGAGGGGAAGAGAGAGAAGAGAGGGAGGGGAAGAGAGAAGAGAGGGAGGGGAAGAGAGAAGAGAGAGGGAGGGGAAGAGAGAGAATATAGAGGGAGGGGAAGAGAAAGGGAGACTTTTTTCCATGAAGATGTATTGTTTCAGATCTTTTAATCCCCCAAAATCTCCATCCTCCCCTTGCCCCTCCCCTTCTCTCATCCAGGACTCAGCAGGTCGTCTGGGTGAGGTGATGAGTGAGCAGACTGAACGTCTCCAGGAGCTCCGCAGACAGCTAACTTCTGGCTCCCAGGCCTACGGGTCCCAGCTAGGCCTCCAGGGTCCAGACCTCCAGGGTCCAGACCTCCAGGGGACCAGCCAGAACTTCCAGGCCCTGCAGGATGAGCTACATCTGGCCCTGAGGAGGGAGAGGGAGGCCCAGGCTGAGATCACAGCCCTCAGGACCATGACAGGCCAGACAGACAGGCAGGCAGAGTTTGGAGGTGGGCATCAGAGGAACATGGAGCTCTGTCTGTAGTGGCACATTCTGGGCTACAGGGGGCAGCACTGTCTTCTCTTCTCATAGAGTTTGGGGTGTGGTGTATGGGTCTACTAATGTGTCTGCTAACATGGGTGTCTTGGTTCTCGGTTGATGATGCTAACCATAGTTAACTTGGCAGTATCTGCAAGACAATGTTATTTATATATTAGCTTATTGATTTTTATATTTGCAATTCTAAATGTTGATGTTTTGTGTTATGTATTAGTTTTTCTGTATAGTAGCTTGTGTATCAAACGCTTCTCTGAACGTATAACTGGTAGACAGAGAAACAGAGGGGGGAGGTAGGAGTTATGTTTTCATGCATAACATGACATTTTTAACTTTGTATGATAGTGTTGATAACAGCATGTGTTTTAAAGTTATGTCATGACTTTTACTATTTATAATATGTGTGTGCCTTTGCATGTACCACGGTGGTTATGTTATATACCATGTAATGGTATTGAGTTTATATACCCGTCTCAGCAACTCAGATTTGTATAGAATATCAAACAATGCCTGCTGTCTGAAATGTGTTGAATATCATTTATGTTAGCTTTTGCCAGATTACAGTACATTTAAATAGAAATGAATAACTTTTAAACATTGTCAGAATGTCACACTATAAGGGACACAGTATGTTCTGGATGACACATAATCCTCTCCTGGACTATAGGTATGTTTAATATTCATCCTTTCTCCCAGAGACATTACCCAACATGTTTGTCTCTAAAAGAGAAACCATCTGATCACTCGACAGAAGCTGCTTTTCCTATAGTCTTTGCCATCTGAGTCACAAGCACAGTAAGATCCTTGTCACTAGAACACAGTAAGATCATTGTCACTAGAACACAGTAAGATCCTTGTCACTAGAGCACAGTAAGATCCTTGTTACTAGAGCACAGTAAGATCATTGTCACTAGAACACAGTAAGATCCTTGTCACTAGAACACAGTAAGATCATTGTCACTAGAACACAGTAAGATCATTGTCACTAGAACACAGTAAGATCATTGTCACTAGAACACAGTAAGATCATTGTCACTAGAACACAGTAAGATCATTGTCACTAGAACACAGTAAGATCATTGTCACTAGAGCACAGTAAGATCATTGTCACTAGAGCACAGTAAGATCATTGTCACTAGAGCACAGTAAGATCATTGTCACTAGAGCACAGTAAGATCATTGTCACTAGAACACAGTAAGATCATTGTCACTAGAACACAGTAAGATCATTGTCACTAGAGCACAGTAAGATCCTTGTCACTAGAGCACAGTAAGATCCTTGTCACTAGAGCACAGTAAGATCATTGTCACTAGAACACAGTAAGATCCTTGTCACTAGAACACAGTAAGATCATTGTCACTAGAACACAGTAAGATCATTGTCACTAGAGCACAGTAAGATCCTTGTCACTAGAGCACAGTAAGATCCTTGTCACTAGAGCACAGTAAGATCATTGTCACTAGAACACAGTAAGATCATTGTCACTAGAGCACAGTAAACACCCTGACTACCATGATGTTGACAAGCTTAATAAACGTGTGTTCTGTTGGATTTATATGGTGGGCTTGGTTGGTTCGGCTGTCCCTCCCTGACTGACTCCATAAACAATGTCTACATGGGTTGTACACTGGTCATAAACATACATACAAATATATATATATACACACTACCAGTCAACAGTTTGGACACGCTTACTCATTCAAGTTTTTAAAATTAATTTTTTACTATTTTCTACATTTCAGAACAATAGTGAAGACATCAGAACTATGAAATAATACATGGAATCATGTTGTAACTAAAAAAGTGTTAAACAAATCAAAATATATTTTATATTTGAGATTCTTCAAAGTAGCCACCCTTTGCCTCGATGACAGTTTTGCACACTCTTGGCATTCTCTCAACCAGCTTCATGAGGTATTCACCTGGAATACTACTGTGTTATTCCATAGTTTGATGTCTTCACTATTATTCTACAATGTAAAAAAAAGTCCAAATAAAGAAAAGCCCTGAATGACTAGGTGTGTTCATACTTTTGACTGGTACTGTATACAGCTAATTTGTAGATATAGGGCATGGCACCCTAGATAACAATAACACATACACAAAATCATCCCAAGTTCAACAGTAAAATGCTCCAATTGCATTACGTTGATTATTTGAAGGGCAATGGACATTACATAGAAACAAGGGTAGACTTTCCTAGCTGCATGTAGACACCAGCCAATTAGATCTCCCTTAATCACTCCTCAAGGGAACTCTAATCCTCAGAGCCCTGTTAGACCCAATGAGCAGAGTGATGCCTCCTGCTGGCCGTACCTCTCCTTAACGCCCGTTCCACAGCATAGCATCTGTGAACATAATCTATTGAGTATTGTATCACTCAATAATGTATCACTCGGCTGTCTGACAGTACCAGATTACAGCCATCTAGTGCTTAGACATATGCTTTTGAATGGGCATCTATTTGAATAGAGTACATTCCAGAAATCCAATCTTTGTCAAGTGTGTTACGGGATTCTTCCGTCGAAGGAGAGGCGGACCAAAACGCAGCGTGGTTATGGTTGAACATCTTTAATAAAGATGATAACGTGAACAATAAACATACAAAACAAGAAACGTGTAAACCCGAAACAGTCCCGTGTGGTACAAACACTGACACAGGAGACAATCACCCACGAAATACCCAAAGAATATGGCTGCCTAAATATGGTTCCCAATCAGAGACAACGATAAACACCTGCCTCTGATTGAGAACCACTCTAGGCAACCATAGACTTACCTAGAATACTACACTGAACACAACCCCATCAATCTACAAAACCCCTAGACAAGACAATCACAATCACCCATGTCACACCCTGGCCTAACCACAAATATAAAGAAAACACAGAATACTAAGGCCAGGGCGTGACAGTACCACCCCCCCCCAAAGGTGCAGACCCCCGGCCGCACACCTAAACCCGTAGGGTAGGGTCTGGGTGGGTGTCTGTCCACGGTGGCGGTTCTGGCGCGGGACGTGGACCCCACTCCAACATAGTCTTAGTCCGCTTTCTTAGCGTCCTTAGAGTGGCGACCTTGGCCACCGACCTTGGCCTAAACCCTAACAGAGGGCCCCACTGGACTGAGGGGCAGCTCGGGAATGAGGTAGCTCGGGACTGAGGGGTAGCTCGGGACTGAGGGGTAGCTCGGGACTGAGGGGTAGCTCAGAACTGATTGGTAGCTCAGGACTGAGAGGTAGCCCAAGACTAAGAGATAGCTCAGGCAGGTTGACGGCTCTGGCAGATCCTGGCTGAATGGCGGCTCTGGCGGATCCTGGCTGAATGGCGGCTCTGGCGGATCCTGGCTGAATGGCGGCTCTGGCGGATCCTGGCTGACTGGCGGCTCTGGCGGATCCTGGCTGACTGGCGGCTCTGGCGGATCCTGGCTGACTGGCGGCTCTGCAGATCCTGGCTGAATGGCGGATCCTGGCTGAATGGCGGCTCTGGCGGATCCTGGCTGAATGGCGGATCCTGGCTGAATGGCGGCTCTGGCGGATCCTGGCTGACTGGCGGCTCTGGCGGATCCTGGCTGACTGGCGGCTCTGGCGGATCCTGGCTGACTGGCGGATCCTGGCTGACTGGCTGCTCTGGCGGATCCTGGCTGACTGGCGGCTCTGGCAGATCCTGGCTGACTGGCGGAAGAATCTAGCAGCTCCGGACAGGCGGGAGACTCTAGCAGCTCCGGACAGGCGGGAGTCTCTAGCAGCTCCGGACAGGCGGGAGTCTCTAGCAGCTCCGGACAGGCGGGAGACTCTAGCAGCTCCGGACAGGCGGGAGACTCTAGCAGCTCCGGACAGGCGGGAGACTCTAGCAGCTCCGGACAGGCGGGAGACTCTAGCAGCTCCGGACAGGCGGGAGACTCTAGCAGCTCCGGACAGGCGGGAGACTCTAGCAGCTCCGGACAGGCGGGAGACTCTAGCAGCGCTGGAGAGGAGGAAGGCTCTGGCAGCGCTGGACAGGCGAAGCGCACTGTAGGCCTGGTGCGTGGTGCTGGCACTGGTGGTACTGGGCCGAGGACACGCACAGGAAGCCTGGTGCGGGGAGCTGCCACCGGAGGGCTGGTGTGTGGAGGTGGCACTGGATGGACCGGACCGTGAAGGCGTACTGGAGATCTTGAGAGCAGGGCTGGCACCAACCGCCCTGGCTGGATCTTCACCCTAGCCCGGCAGATGTGGGGAGCTGGGATGTAGCGTACCGGGCTAAGCACGCATACTGGGGACACCGTGCGTTCCACCGCATAACACGGTGCCTGACCAGTACCACACCCGCCACGGTTAGCACTGCTAGCACTGTAGCGCTGAGCTGGCACAGGACGTGCAAGGCTAGGGAGGTGCACAGGAGGCCTGGTGCGTGAGGCTGGCACAATCTTCACCAGACGACTAGCACGCACCTCAGGACGAGTATGGAGAGCTGACCCAGGTGCCATCAAATCCCCGACACGCTCCGTCGGGCAAATTCCGTGCCTCATGCACCAACACAGCAACTCCCTCATAACTCTCTCCTCCAATTTCCCCATTAACTCCTTCACGGTCTCTGCTTCGCTCACCTCCAACACCGGCTCTGGTTCTGGTTTCCTCCTTGGTTCCTTACGATAAACAGGGGGAGTTGGCTCAGGTCTGACTCCTGACTCTGCCACAACTCTCCCTGTGCCCCCCAATACATTTTTGGGGCTGACTCTCGGGCTTCCATCCGCGCCGCCGTGCTGCCTCCTCATACCAGCGCCTCTCCGCTTTCGCTGCCTCCAGCTCTTCTTTGGGGCGGCGATATTCTCCTGGCTGTGCCCAGGGTCCTTTACCGTCCAATTCGTCCTCCCATGTCCATTCCTCTTTGTGCTGCTCCTGCTGCCCGTTACCACGCTGTTTGGTCCTTGTTTGGTGGGTGATTCTGTTACGGTTTTCTTCCTGGGAAGGAGAGGCGGACCAAAACGCAGCGTGGTTATGGTTGAACATCTTTAATAAAGATGATAACGTGAACAATAAACATATACAAAACAAGAAACGTGTAAACCCGAAACAGTCCCGTGTGGTACAAACACTGACACAGGAGACAATCACCCACGAAATACCCAAAGAATGTGGCTGCCTAAATATGGTTCCCAATCAGAGACAACGATAAACACCTGCTTCTGATTGAGAACCACTCTAGGCAACCATAGACTTACCTAGATTACTACACTGAACACAACCCCATCAATCTACAAAACCCCTAGACAAGACAAACACATAATCACCCATGTCCCACCCTGGCCTAACCACAAATATAAAGAAAACACAGAATACTAAGGCCAGGGCGTGACAAAGTGGACACTGAACAGATTCCACAGAGATCTAGACACAATTATTGACTCTACTCTTTTGCTCCAATGATGCCTTATCCTTTCTAGGATGTGCATTTTGCACTGTTTCATGCATTTTAATACTCTGCCCTGGTCAATTACACTTGTCCACAAGAGGTTGGTGGCATCTTAATTGGGGAGAACCACACTTGTGATAATGGCTGGAGCAGAATCAGTAGGGAATGGTATCAAACACACGGTTTCCAGGTATTGATGCCATTCCATTCACGCCATTCCGGACATTATTATGAGTCCTTCTCCCCCACAGCAGCCTCCACTGCACTTGTCATATCACATGATCTATTACCTATATAAAATACAGAAACCTGTAGATTTGATCACTGCAACATTCTGATGATTTAAGAGTTAAAAGTATGGAGTGTTCTAGGACCTACTGTACCTACAGTAAATCAAAGAGATCTGCTCCTCCCAAGGCTAATATTTGACCAATGATGTATATATACACTAGATGACTCACAGGGGGCACTGTATTGAAACCACCGTGCCTCCATCTTGGAACTCCTCCACCATTGTAAAACATATTTTGGAAGCTATAGAAATCCATGTATTAATGTCTACATTAGTTTTTGCCATGTTAATTATATTACAGGCTCCTTAATGCAGACTTTTAAATTATATTATGTGAGCTGAACAAACATTTGTCAATTTTTTTTAATAAAAACATTTTCCTTAAAGCTCCAATATGTAACTTATTGGATGACTCTAACAAATAGAAATGTGAGTTATAGATCTGCTTCTACATTCTCTATGCTTGTTTTGTCACATAAACTGAAATTAGGTGAACTATTAGAATTTCAGAAACCAGGAAATGGGGAAGCGATTAATGCATAGTGCACCTTTTTAAAGTATATATTTTTTTTTTAAGTGCTACTGTTACTGTTCTGACTACAACAACAACAATATTTAAATACATGTAATTTTGTCCATGAAACATTTCATTGAAATACTGTAGAATTCCATTCATTCCAATGGCTGGTGGGTTCAAAGCCTCTCATTGGCCAATACATAGTATACGCAATCTAGGGTTTATGTACATCATTGTATTTTAACTGTAAATAAATGGATAACTGTAAAACTACTAATATATGTAAAACTACTCCAATAGCTTAGCAAGATAGAAGTTAAATCCTCTCCTAGCCCTTTAGGGCAGCAGGGTAGCCTAGTGGTTAGAACATTGAACCAAAAGGTTGCAAGTTCATATCCCCGAGCTGACGAGGTAGAAATCTGTTGTTCTGCCCCTGAACAGGCAGCTAACCCACTGTTCCCAGGCCGTCATTGAAAATAAGAATTTGTTCTTAACTGACTTGCCTAGTTAAATAAAGGTAAAATAAAATAAAAGTCTGTGACACCTCAGCCTGTTACTCCACAGAGCTGTGTCTGTAAGGTTGTATTTACTGTAAGTGGTTATCTGCTCTTATAGTTTATCTGACTGTTTATCTGCCCATACATTAGTATAACCCAGTCCAGAGAGAGAGATTTCCTCAGAGGTCATTTCTGAGCTGCTCTTTTTAGAGCTTCTCTCCCTGTCTTTATATATACACTAGATGACTACAAGGGGGCGCTTTTTTGAACCCACCGCACCTCCATCTTGGAACTCCTCCACCGTTGTAAAACATAAAGACAGGAAGAGACAGCTCAGAAATCACCTCTGAGGGAAGAAGGAGAGGTTTTAAGAGTGACCACCACCATTACTGATGCGTTTATTTTTTGCCGGTGGAAAGACTTTGACATGCAGAAAGGCCAGGATTGGGGGAGATTGTGTTTGATGTGTGAAAACATACAGTATAGAAAGGTTGTTGAATTGTACTCTGGCAAAAGCAAGAAGTGTCAAGGATTTGTATGTTTTTATCTGTTGCCAAATGCAAAAGAGTTGCGCTCTTTGTCAGTGTGACATTTTCTTTTCATAATTTCTGTGTATGTTTATTGTTAAGCTAAAAACCGTGTTCTGTTTACAGAATTCAGCTCAGAGGAAGAGGATGATGTCAACAGTGACTATGCAGACAGCATGGAGGAAGAGGAGTCCAAACTGACAGCCCAAACCCTAGCCACAATGCAGGTAGGCCATATAATAAGACTTTTTTTATTGTCACATACCAGATGGGTGCAGTGAAATATGTTGTTTTATAGGGTCGTCATAGTACGTTTCCTTGGAGCAAATTAGAGTCATGCCTTGCCTTGCTCAAGGACACATTGGCAGATTTTTTGAACCTTTTCTAATCCTTTCTAACTAACCAGTTTGGGTTTTCAAACCAGCAACCTTTCAGTCAATGGCTCAATGCTCTAACCACTAGGTTACCTGCCGCCATACTTTAGCTAATCTAGAATATTGAAATAGTGGTAGATTATTTTGTCCTAATCATATCACATTGAATGTTTACTAACCCCCACTCATATTTTAGTTATCAACATACTGTGGCGATCTGGCACGCTCATCTCTCTCTCTCTCTCTCTCTCTCTCCTGTCTCCTCAAATCAGAACGCAGAGCTTCATGGAGGACCTGGGAAAGGGAAGCTATCCCAGGATCCTGTGGGAGAGGGCCAGGGGCTGGTGGAGGTGAAACAGCTGGTGCAACAGAAGAGGGTGGTGGAGAGAGAACTGCAGGAGCTAAAGGTTCAGCTGGAAAAAGCTGGCTTCTCCTCCCTGTCCCAGATGAGGTACCGATAACACGCTGACTAGCTGGCTGAACACACCACATGTTATGAAACATGATATAGATACAGGATATGAATGAAAGTGAATTAAATTGTATGAATGAGATGAAATTAATTAAAATGTACCTTCATTCATATAAGGAAACATTGACTCAATGTAAAATCTTTCCCGCCTATTTTGGCGGTCTTGTGCCGTTTAAGATGAGGATTCTTTCTTATGAACAGGGTCTTATTTATATTACAGCATATTGGATGACTGTCATTCATATTCCATTCACCCAGTTCAATGTAACATCGATAGGGTTAGGCTACTACATGATACTTGAATTGAATGAGGTTGCTACAACCTAGCCTGTGAATGAACGTTTACAATGTAGGTGCACAGGTCAAGAGACACATTTTGAGTAATCAACATGACAGACAGTGACACGTTCACTCTCTGGCCTGCATCTAGCTGATCTAGGGTGTAATCATTAGTCCAACAGTGGCAAATTAGAGTTTCTATTGGAGAAACTCAGGTATGTTTATCCCCGTTTCGTTCCGTTTGCTCCTGTTTAAGAAGGTTTTGTATTGAAGTAAATGTACCCAGAGGAGGACAGAAGCTATCTGTCCCCCAGCTACACCACGATGCTACTCTACAGAGTGCTGCTGAGGCTATTGTAGACCTTCATTAGCAAAACAGTGTATTTCATATATTTTGTATAGTTTTATCTAAAAAGGACAACTAATGTTTCAGTATTTAGATACATTTTTTGTTGTTGCATTTTTACCCCCTTTTTCGATCTTGTCTCATCGCTGCAACTCCCAACGGACTCGGGAGGTGAAGGTCAAGTCATGCGTCCTCCGAAACATGACCCGCCAAACTGCGCTTGGGCTCCCGAGTGGTGCAGTGGTCACTGCATCTCAGTGCAAGAGGTGTCACTATAGTACCTGGTTCGAATCCAGGCTGTATCACGTCCGGCTGTGATAGGGAGTCCCATAGGGCAGCGCACAATTGCCCCAGCGTCGTCCGGATTTGGCCATAGTAGGCCGTCATTGTAATTAAGAATTTGTTCTTAACTGACTTGCCTAGTTAAATAAAGGTTCAATTTAAAAAACACCCGCCTGCTTAACCCGAAAGCCAGCTGCACCAATGTGTCGGAGGAAACACTGTTCAACTGATGACAAGGTCAGCCTGCAGGCGTCCAGCCCGCCACAAGGAGTCACTAGAGCGCGATGAGCCAAGTAAATGGTCCTCCCCTTCCTTGTCTGAGAAGCCTCCGTTGGTATACAGAGGTCCAGCGTATAGGTGTACAAACGCCTGTGGTTTTCACCCTGGCCGGAACAGTGGACATGAGAGGTTTCATCTGAGGTTTGTCTGTGTTCTCCCTCTCACAGGAAAGCCCTCTTCAACCTACGCATGGAAAATAAGGAGCTGAAGTCTCACCAGACAGACAGCCAGCCAGAGACAGACCTTAGGCATGAACAGATTCTTCATGAGGAAGAGGAGGAGGATGAAGAAGAGGTGGATGAGGAGGAAGAGGAGGAGGAGCTGTGTGGGTCTGAGCTGTGGGAGGCCTGGGATGATGAGTGTCCTTCCCAGGGGAAGTGCTGTGCCCCCAGGCCCACCCTGAGAGACCCTGGCCTGGGGAGGAGACACTGCACTAGGCCTGTATCTCTGGACCTGGGAGCCATGCTGTCCTGCTCCACACAGGTAGGGGGAGCCACCACACACTAAATAATACTCTAATAATGTGTGATACTGTATATTGATAGATCAACTGTTTTTTAGGCCTGAAATTAATATCTGCATCTCCATGGATGTTAACAGCACTGACATTGCTCTGGTCTTGTGTTGCAGGATGAGGATGATGAGGAGGAGGCAGGAAGAGAGGCTGGAGGCAGGCGGCACAGCGCCACAGAGACAGTGATGGGTGAGAAGGCTGTACGTCTGCAGCTAGAGAGCAAGGAGCTGAAGGAGAGACTCATGGTGTCTGAGGCCACGGTGCAGGCCCAGGCTGAACAGCTCAAAGACTATAGAGACCTACTAAGTGAGTCAACCACACATACCCCCTGACCACACATACATCCTCACCACACATACCCCCTGACCACAGATACACCCTCATCACACATACCCCCTGACCACACATACCCCCTGACCACACATACCCCCTCATCACACATACCCCCTCATCACACATACCCCCTGACCACACACACCCCCTCATCACACATACCCACTGACCACACATACCCCCTGACCACACATACCCCCTGACCACACATACACCCTCATCACACATACACCCTCATCACACATACCCCCTGACCACACATACCCCCTGACCACACATACCCCCTGACCACACATACACCCTCATCACTGTCGTGTCTTTGGCTATGCCGGATTAAATGATATGACATGCTATTCTATAAAATAATTTCTCCGTAATTAATATTACCTGATTGAGCTAATCATGTAAATGTAATTAACTAGAGAGTCGGGGCACCACAAAATAATATTTATAGAGCTGTTATACCTTGATTACAAATGACATCATAAAGGAAAACGTCCCTAGTGGGCGGAACAGATATGACAGCTGGTTACACAAAAGAAAAGGGTCTGGGTTTGAGTGAAAGAGTGGGAAGACTGAGGGACAAAGGAAGAAGCTGTGCTATCGTAAATACAGTATCTTATGCATTCTAAATTACCGCCCATTTGGAAAAGGGAAATGCAATAAATATTTACTCTGAGCTGCGCTGCGGTAGGTTGGTGGTAGATGGAAGGCCGTGTTGCCAAACCGAGTCCTTTGTCCTTTGAAGAATGTCTCTGGTGGTCAATTGGATACGATGTAGTAACGTCGTTGTGTGATAGACGGGATACTCTGTCTGTTCCTTCCTAACCCTCATTTGCAGCTGCTGTTGCTAACTCAACGGCTAGGAGGTATCACTTCTGTTGTGAATAAGAGTTCAAAGTTCATACCATTCGCTACCAAAGCTCATGCTGATGTTGGCTTCGTTCTGTAGTTATTATCTGAACCATTCTGACATCGGACCGTCGTCCTGACATCTTCGGAACAGAAGGTTATATTGTAGTGGAGGGAGGAAAGGGGTGTGTTTCATAGTTTACAACTTATGTCTCTTCACGTGGGCGGGCCACTGAGTCGGGCCTAATTCACTCATGAAAACTGAATTCTCACATTTTAGAAGTTAAAATCACATTTCATCCCATCACGAATAATTTCACATTCAAACATTTAAATTCAACAACAATTCCATGTGAATCTGATAACTCTGATGTGTAGACTTTCCACTGTAGAGTTTATGTCATCGTATCATTGATGAGAATGTCTCAGATGACAACCGAACTGACATCATATTCATGAAGTACCAACGCATATGTTCAATTGGTCAATTTACCAGAATATAGTTAATTTCCCCCCACCTTCTGATGTTCCCAGAATATCTATGATAACCAAGGGGTTTTCAAATGTCACATCAGTAGGGTAGAGAGAGGAAAAAGGGGGCGAGAGGTCAACGTCATGACATCACACATCACACATACAGCCTGACCACACATACACCCTCATCCCACATACACCCTCATCACACATACAGCCTGACCACACATACACCCTCATCCCACATACACCCTCATCACACATACACCCTCTTCCGACATACACCCTCATTCCACATACAGTGCCTTGCGAAAGTATTCGGCCACCTTGAACTTTGCGACCTTTTGCCACATTTCAGGCTTCAAACATAAAGATATAAAACTGTATTTTTTTGTGAAGAATCAACAACAAGTGGGACACAATCATGAAGTGGAACGACATTTATTGGATATTTCAAACTTTTTTAACAAATCAAAAACTGAAAAATTGGGCGTGCAAAATTATTCAGCCCCTTTACTTTCAGTGCAGCAAACTCTCTCCAGAAGTTCAGTGAGGATCTCTGAATGATCCAATGTTGACCTAAATGACTAATGATGATAAATACAATCCACCTGTGTGTAATCAAGTCTCCGTATAAATTCACCTGCACTGTGATAGTCTCGGAGGTCCGTTAAAAGCGCAGAGAGCATCATGAAGAACAAGGAACACACCAGGCAGGTCCGAGATACTGTTGTGAAGAAGTTTAAAGCCGGATTTGGATACAAAAATATTTCCCAAGCTTTAAACATCCCAAGGAGCACTGTGCAAGCGATAATATTGAAATGGAAGGAGTATCAGACCACTGCAAATCTACCAAGACCTGGCCGTCCCTCTAAACTTTCAGCTCATACAAGGAGAAGACTGATCAGAGATGCAGCCAAGAGGCCCATGATCACTCTGGATGAACTGCAGAGATCTACAGCTGAGGTGGGAGACTCTGTCCATAGGACAACAATCAGTCGTATATTGCACAAATCTGGCCTTTATGGAAGAGTGGCAAGAAGAAAGCCATTTCTTAAAGATACCCATAAAAAGTGTTGTTTAAAGTTTGCCACAAGCCACCTGGGAGACACACCAAACATGTGGAAGAAGGTGCTCTGGTCAGATGAAAGCAAAATTGAACTTTTTGGCAACAATGCAAAACGTTATGTTTGGCGTAAAAGCAACACAGCTCATCACTCTGAACACAGCATCCCCACTGTCAAACATGGTGGTGGCAGCATCATGGTTTGGGCCTGCTTTTCTTCAGCAGGGACAGGGAAGATGGTTAAAATTGATGGGAAGATGGATGGAGCCAAATACAGGACCATTCTGGAAGAAAACCTGATGGAGTCTGCAAAAGACCTGAGACTGGGACGGAGATTTGTCTTCCAACAAGACAATGATCCAAAACATAAAGCAAAATCTACAATGGAATGGTTCAAAAATAAACATATCCAGGTGTTAGAATGGCCAAGTCAAAGTCCAGACCTGAATCCAATCGAGAATCTGTGGAAAGAACTGAAAACTGCTGTTCACAAATGCTCTCCATCCAACCTCACTGAGCTCGAGCTGTTTTGCAAGGAGGAATGGGAAAACAATTCAGTCTCTCGATGTGCAAAACTGATAGAGACATACCCCAAGCGACTTACAGCTGTAATCGCAGCAAAAGGTGGTGCTACAAAGTATTAACTTAAGGGGGCTGAATAATTTTGCACGCCCAATTTTTCAGTTTTTTATTTGTTAAAAAAGTTTGAAATATCCAATAAATGTCGTTCCACTTCATGATTGTGTCCCACTTGTTGTTGATTCTTCACAAAAAAATACAGTTTTATATCTTTATGTTTGAAGCCTGAAATGTGGCAAAAGGTCGCAAAGTTCAAGGGGGCCGAATACTTTCGCAAGGCACTGTACATCGTCATCACACATACACCCTTACCACACATACACCCTGTCTGTCTATCACACATACAGTAATATTCTACATGCAATAACTATTCTAATGTATCTCTCTCTCTTTCGCTCTCTGTCTCTCTCGCTTTCGCTCTCTGTCTCTCTCGCTCTCTCTCTCGCTCTCTCTGTCTCTGTCTCTGTCCCTGTCTCTCTCTCTGTCCCTCCAGCAGAGACATCAGTGCAGCAGGACAGTAAGCAGGTCCAGGTGGATCTCCAGGATATGGGTTATGAGACGTGTGGCCGCAGTGAGAATGAGGCTAACAGGGAGGAGACCAGCAGCCCAGGTACAGCATTTACTATTACTCTATGTCCTTAACACTACAAACACCTGCAGGTCATCTTTACACTGAAGTACTGCTGTACTCTGCCACACTTGAGGGTTTTTGTGAGATCAAAACAATCTGCAATGGTTTAGTAAAACCACAAGAGGGCAGCATATCAGTTGTCTCACCCAGATCCCCCTCTATTCCTATCAGAGTTTGACGATCTAGAGATGTGCACGTCTCTGGAGTGCGGTGGCTCTCAGTGGTGGTCAGGCACTGTGCATCCTGGGAAGGCCGGTCCTCCAACATCAACCTCAGAGGCTGACAACATGACATCTCTCCAGCGATTGGTTGAGGACCTTCGCTCCCAGCTCTCCCGCTCTCAGACAGTGATCCGGAGCCTCCAGGGCCGCCTGCGCTCTCTTTCCACCTCCAGCGAACTCTCCATTGGCCCCTCCATCCCCCGCAAGGTCAACTGGGGAGTCCAGTTCCAGGCCTCGCCCTCACAGAGCGGCCCAGAGGAGGACGAGGGATGGGAGTCATCTGGTGGTGGTCTGGGGCCCTCGCCGCGCCACCCCAAACCTGACAAGGACCTCCAGGAGCTGGTGTCCCGCGTGGGAGCCCTGGAGGACCAGCTGAGAAAGGGCAAAGGGACCCCAACGCCCACCGAGGAGGGCAAGGCTACCAGCTGGCCTGGGCCGGGGTAAGTAGTGCCACCACCACCACCACTCCTAGACCACCACACCTAGTCCACCACCACCACCACACCTAGTCCACCACCACCACCACACCTAGTCCACCACCACCACACCTAGTCCACCACCACCACACCTAGTCCACCATCACCACCACACCTAGTCCACCATCACCACCACACCTAGTCCACCACCATCACCACCACACCTAGTCCACCATCACCATCACCACCACACCTAGTCCACCATCACCACCACCACCACACCTAGTCCACCATCACCACCACCACCACACCTAGTCCACCACCACACCTAGTGCCACCACCACCACCACCACACCTAGTGCCACCACCACCACCACCACCACACCTAGTGCCACCACCACCACCACCACCACACCTAGTCCACCACCACCACCACCACCACCACCACACCTAGTCCACCACCACACCTAGTCCACCATCACCACCACACCTAGTCCACCACCATCACCACCACACCTAGTCCACCACCATCACCACCACACCTAGTGCCACCACCACCACCACCACACCTAGTGCCACCACCACCACCACCACACCTAGTCCACCACCACCACCACACCTAGTGCCACCACCACCACCACCACACCCTAGTCCACCATCACCACCACACCTAGTCCACCATCACCACCACACCTAGTCCACCACCACCACCACACCTAGTCCACCATCACCACCACCACACCTAGTCCACCACTACCACCACACCTTATCCACCACCACCACACCTTATCCACCACCACCATCCACCACCACCACCACCATTCCTGGTCCACCACCACCACCACACCTAGACAACCACACCTAGTCCACCACAACCACACCTAGTCCACCACAACCACACCTAGTTCACCACCACAACTACCACCACCACACCTAGTCCACCACACCTAGTCTACCACCACACCTAGTCCATCACACCTGGTCCACCACCACCACACCTGGTCCACCACCACACCTAATCCACCACCACCACACCTAGTCCACCACCGCCACACCTTGTCCACCACACCTGGTCCACCACCACCACACCTGGTCCACCACCACCACACCTAGTCCACCACCACCACCACCACCACCACACCTAGTCCACCACGCCTAGTCCACCACACCTAGTCCACCACAACCACCACCACCACACCTAGTCCACCACCACCACACCTAGTCCACAACACCTGGTCCACCACCACCACACCTGGCCCACCACCACACCTAATCCACCACCACCACCACCACCACACCTAGTCCACCACCGCCACACCTTGTCCATCACACCTGGTCCACCACCACAACACCTGGTCCACCACCACCACACCTGGTCCACCACCACACCTAATCCACCACCACCACCACACCTAGTCCACCACCGCCACACCTTGTCCATCACACCTGGTCCACCACCACCACACCTGGTCCACCACCACCACACCTGGTCCACCACCACCACCACACCTGGTCCACCACCACCACACCTAGTCCACCACCACACCTAGTCCACCACACCTAGTCCACCACAACCACCACCACCACACCTAGTCCACCACACCTGGTCCACCACCACCACACCTAGTCCACCACCACCACCACCACACCCGGTCCACCACCACCACACCTAGTCCACCACACCTAGTCCACCACAACCACCACCACCACACCTAGTCCACCACCACCACACCTAGTCCACCACACCTGGTCCACCACCACCACACCTAGTCCACCACCACCACCAACACACCTGGTCCACCACCACCACACCTGGTCCACCACCACCACACCTGGTCCACCACCACCACACCTAGTCCACCACCTCCTATTGACTCATCCTTCACCCTCTGTCTGTCTCCTGTTGACTCTTCCTTCACCTTCTGTCTGTCTCTTTGTAGGAAGTTTAACACTCTGATCCAGGCCCAGGCCCGTGAACTGTCCCACCTGCGCCAGAGGATGCGTGAGGGGCGCGGGGTGTGCCACATCTTGACCCAGCACCTGGGTGACACCACCAAGGCCTTCGAGGAGCTGCTTCGTGCCAACGACATAGACTACTACATGGGCCAGAGCTTCAGAGAACAGCTGGCACAGAGCAGCGCCCTGGCACAGAGAGTCAGCACCAAGATCAGCGGACGTGAGTGGAGAGGAGAAAACACATGACAAATGCACGATGGCACACAAATAGCACTTAATGGACACAAAAGGACACAATGGCACAATGCACATAGGATTACAGCTACCTAATATTCTTTATTTATTTAATTTTTATTTTACCTTTGTTTAACCAGGTAGGCAAGTTGAGAACAAGTTCTCATTTACAACTGCGACCAAGATAAAGCAAAGCAGTTCGACACATACAACAGAGTTACACATGGAGTAAAACAAACATACAGTACAAAGACAAGTCTATATACAATGTGAGCAAATGAGGTGAGATAAGGGAGGTAAAGGCAATAAAAAGGCCATGGTGGCAAAGTAAATACAATATAGCAAGTAAAACACTGAAATTGTAGATTTGCAGTGGAAGAATGTGCAAAGTAGAAATACTGGGGTGCAAAGGAGCAAAATAAATAAAATAAATACATTTTAAAATAAATACATTTACCTAGCAGGGTCTTGTAGATGACCTGGAACCAGTGGGTTTGGCGACGAGTATGAAGCGAGGGCCAGCCAACGAGAGTGTACAGGTCGCAGTGGTGGGTAGTATATGGGGCTTTGGTGACAAAACGGATGGCACTGTGATTGACTGCATCCAATTTGTTGAGTAGGGTGTTGGAGGCTATTTTGTAAATGACATCGCCGTAGTTGAGGATCGGTATGATGGTCAGTTTTACGAGGGTATGTTTGGCAGCATGAGTGAAGGATGCTTTGTTGCAAAATAGGAAGCCAATTCTAGATTTAACTTTGGATTGGAGATGTTTGATGTGAGTCTGGAAGGAGAGTTTACAGTCTAACCAGACACCTAGGTATTTGTAGTTGTCCACATATTCTAAGTCAGAGCCGTCCAGAGTGGTGATGCTGGACGGGCGGGCAGGTGCTGGTAGCAATCGGTTGAAGAGCATGCATTTAGTTTTACTTGTATTTAAGAGCAGTTGGAGGCTACAGAAGGAGAGTTGTATGGCATTGAAGCTCGTCTGGAGGGTAGTTAACACAGTGTCCAAAGAAGGGCCAGAAGTATACAGAATGGTGTCGACTGCATAGAGGTGGATCAGAGACTCACCAGCAGCAAGAGCGACATCATTGATGTATACAGAGAAAAGAGTTGGCCCAAGAATTGAATCCTGTGGCACCCCCATAGAGACTGCCAGAGGCCCGGACAACAGGCCCTCCGATTTAACACACTGAACTCTATCTGAGAAGTATTTGGTGAACCAGGCGAGGCAATCATTTGAGAAACCGAGGCTGTTGAGTCTGCTGATGAGGATGTGGTGATTGACAGAGTCGAAAGCCTTGGCCAGATCAATGAATACGGCTGCACAGTAATGTTACTTATTGATGGAGGTTATGATATCGTTTAGGACCTTGAGCGTGGCTGAGGTGCACCCATGACCAGCTCTGAAACCAGATTGCATAGTGGAGAAGGTACAGTGGGATTCGAAATAGTCGGTAATCTGTTTGTTAACTTTCAACTTTCAAAGACCTTAGAAAGGCAAGGTAGGATAGATATAGGTCTGTAGCAGTTTGGGTCAAGAGTGTCTCCCCTTTGAAGAGGGGGATGACCGCAGCTGCTTTCCAGTCTTTGTGAATCTCAGACGACACAAAAGAGAGGTTGAACAGGCTAGTAATAGGGGTTGCAAAAATTGGGTCCAGATTGTCTAGCCCGGCTGATTTGTAGGGGGATTTGTAGGGGATTTGTAGGGGTCCAGATTTTGCAGCTCTTGCAGAACACCAGCTGACTGGATTTGGGAGAAGGAAAATTGGGAAGGCTTGGGCAAGTTGCTGTGGGGGGTGCAGTGCTGTTGACCGGCGTAGGGGTAGCCAGGTGGAAAGCATGGCCAGCCGTAGAAAAATGCTTCTTGAAAGTCTCAATTATAGTGGATTTATCGGTGGTGACAGAGTTTCCTAGCCTCAGTGCAGTGGGCAGCTGGGAGGAGGTGCTCTTATTCTCCATGGACTTTACAGTGTCCTATAACTTTTTTGAGTTTGTGTTGCAGGAAGCAAATTTCTGTTTGAAAAAGCTAGCCTTGGCTTTGTATATTTGTTCCTAACTTCCCTGAAAAGTTACATATCACGGAGGCTATTCGATGCTAATGCAGAAAGCCATAGGATGTTTTTGCGATGGTTAAGGGCAGTCAGGTCTGGAAAGAACCAAGGGCTATATCTGTTCCTGGTTCTACATTTTTTGAATGGCCATGCTTATTTAAGATGGTGAGGATGGCATTTTTAAAGAATAACCAGGCTTCCTCTACTGACGGGATGAGGTCAATGTCCTTCCAGGATACCCCGGCCAGGTCGATTAGAAAGGCCTGCTCGCTGAAGTGTTTCAGGGAGCGTTTGACAGTGATGAGTGGAGGTCGTTTGACTGCTAACCCATTACTGATACAGGCAATGAGGCAGTGATAGCTGAGATCTTGGTTGAAAACAGCAGAGGTGTATTTAGAGGGCAAGTTGGTTAGGATGATATCTATGAGGGTGCCCGTGTTTACGGCTTTGGGGTTGTACCTGGTAGGTTCATTGATATTTTGTGTGAGACTGAGAGCAACAAGCTTAGATTGTAGGATGGCCGTGGTGTTAAGCATGTCCCAGTTTAGGTCACCTAGCAGCACGATCTCTGAAGATAGATGGGGGGCAATCAGTTCACATATGGTGTCCAGAGCAGAGGGTGGTCTTTTGCAAGTGGCAACAGTGAGAGACTTGTTTTTAGAGAGGTGGATTTTTAAAAGTAGAAGTTCAAATAGTTTGGGTACAGACCTGAATAGTAGGACAGAACTCTGAAGGTTATCTCTGCAGTAGATTGCAACACCGCCCCCTTTGGCCGTTCTATCTTGTCTGAAAATGTTGTAGTTAGGGATGGAGATTTCAGAGTTTTTGGTGGTCTTCCTAAGCCAGGATTCAGACACGACTAGGACATCCGGGTTGGCAGAGTGTGCTAAAGCAGTGAATAAAACAAACTTAGGGAGGAGGCTTCTAATGTTAACATGCATGAAACCAAGGCTTGTAAAGGTTACAGAAGTCAACAAAAGAGCCTGGATTCACCTCTACATCACCAGAGGAACAGAGGAGTAGGATAAGGGTATGGCTAAAAGCTATGAGAATTGGTCGTCTAGGATGTCCGGAACAGAGAGTAAAAGGAGCAGGTTTCTGGGGGCGATAAAATAGATTCAAGGTATAATGTACAGACAAAGGTATAGTAGGTTGTGAATTCAGTGAGGTAAACCTAGGCATTGAGTGATGATGAGAGAGATATTGTCTCTAGAAACATCATTGAAACCACGTGAAGTCATCGCATATGTGGGTGGTGGAACTGAAGGGTTGGATAAGGTATATTGAGCAGGGCTAGAGGCTCTACAGTGAAATAAGCCAATAAACACTAACCAGAACAGCAATGGACAAGGCATATAAGAAGAGGCATGCTTAGCTGAGTGATCATAAGGGTCCAGTTAGTAGTGAGGTTGGTTGGGGTCACGGCGATTCAGACAGCTAGCCAGGCCATCGGTAGCAAGCTAGCAGTAGACTGAGGTCTATTTTTAGCCACCTCGTGCGTTTCCGTCGGTAGATTAGTGGGGTTCCGTGTGGTAGAGGGGACCAATCCAATTGTCAAAATAGTTATAGTGGCCCAGGAAAACTGTCCGATAGACCTATTCAGCTAGCAGCCGATATGCTCAAGACAGCTAACGAATAATGGGCCGCAGTTAGCAGATGGGCCAGTTGAAAAACTCCCTCAGGGAGATAACGCTGGTTGTCCAGTCGTGAAGGCACGGTGGGGCTCCGCATCGGCAGTAAAACGGGTCCGGCTAGGTGATTGTAGCCCAGGAGTGGCTGATGGAACTCTTCAGCTGGCTAGCCATGGGATAATTGGGGTTTACTCCGGGACCAACGTTAGCCAACAGTCACTCGGATAGCAGCAAGCTAGCTGCAAGATCCGGGTGAAAATGTCCAGAGCTTGCGGTAGGAATCAGGGGATATGGAGAGAAAATAGGTCTGGTATGCTCTGATCTGAGTCGCGTTGTACAAAACTGGTGCCTAGCTTTCTGATAGCTGATGACCGCTAGCCGTGGTTAGCTGAATACTAATGTTAGCTAGTGAACTGGCTAGCTTCTGTTGTGGATTTCAGATTTGAGGTGAATAATACTTTTAAAAGAAACAAATTCACACCACATTTGGTGAGGTGCGTTGCAGGAGAGTGTTGTGAAGTTGAGCTTTTAGAAGAAAAAGGACTTCTGCTTGCTACGCCATCTTGGAAAAATTAAAAATATACTCAATCTTCAACATTTTTTTACTTTACAGCACAGACATTTGCGAACAGAATTTCTCACTTATGTCCAACAAGATAAGCATGAGTGTGTGTGACCTTGTATGTGTGATGGACCTGTGTGTTTACTGACCACATAGATGTAATGTCTCTCTCCTCTCTCATCCCCTCTCTTCAGGAGACCATCCCAAGATTCCCGACGACAAGACTGGCACAGAGCTGCTCGCCATACGGTACGTCTGCCAGTTTGTGTGTGTGTGCATATGTCTGTGTTTGCAACAGTATGGCATCAATGCAACAGCATCATTAGCAGTGTAATCTCTGTGTGTTGTGGTTGTTGACGTTGCTGTATGTCTGGACATTTTGGCAGTTGGAAAATATTGATTGTTGTTTGGGGGCCTGTGTCCTCCAGGGGGGTTATACAGTGTTTTTGTTTGTCACTCGATCAGTGATCCACACAGACGATCAATCAGTCTGATTAACTCACTGGCAGGACCAGCACGTTAGACAGGTGGCAGTGACGATCAACAGAGATGGAGATCGATCAGTTGCTCATGTCTCTAACGACGTCGGATCCCAATCCAATAAACCACTGTGGCTGTCATTGTAGGAGTGAGAGGCAGATCTCTCCATCTCCTTCATTTCCCTCACTGTGTCTATCCACCATATTTCTCTGCTTCTAATTTTTTCGCTCACCCTCTTTAATCCTTTACCCCCTCATGCTGGTGGACATGTTCAACGTGGCTGGTTTTTATAGCGTTAGCCACATTAGCGTTAATGCTAACACGTTGAGTCAGGGCCATGCTGCATGATGTCACCAGTGCTAACCAGCCCCATGGGGACAGTGATTGATGAGGAGCGTTGTGATTGGATGAACCCACTGCCCTCCCTCTGCCTAGCTATGATTGCCATGGCAACAGCCTCAGATCGCCACGGGAGATTTGATAAGGCGCCCTCTTTATCTCCTTCCCACCATGCCTCTCTCTCGCTGTGTGTGTGTGTGTGTGTGTGTGTGTGTGTGTGTGTGTGTGTGTGTGTGTGTGTGTGTGTGTGTGTGTGTGTGTGTGTGTGTGTGTGTGTGTGTGTGTGTGTGTGTGTGTGTGTGTGTGTGTGTGTGTGTGTGTGTGTGTGTGTGTGTGGATTTGCCAGTTGACCAGGTCACAGGGGTCTGGGCATGAGGTCAGTTGTCTGTGAAGATTCACGCTGTCCTCTGTTTGGGTTCAGACTCAGAGAAAGTGTGTGTGAGCACAAGAGAGGGAGAGAGAACCCCCCCCACACACACACAATGAGCAGAACCTGACAAACATTGTATTCCAGTGTCGGCTTGCATGGTCCTCTGGGGAACTGTATCTCTGAGCTGTGACATAGTCCTCAGGCTGTCACCTGGAAGGCCCTGGTATCTGGGGACATCTGATTACATAGAGTTAGAGGGTCAACCAGTTAGAGGGTCAACCAGTTAGAGGGTCAACCAGTTAGAGGGGCAGCCAGTTAGAGGGCAGCCAGTTAGAGGGTCAACCAGTTAGAGGGTCAACCAGTTAGAGGGTCAACCAGTTAGAGGGTCAACCAGTTAGAGGGTCAGCCTGTTATAGGGTCAACCAGTTAGAGGGTCAGCCTGTTAGAGGGTCAACCTGTTAGAGGGTCAACCAGTTAGAGGGTCAACCAGTTAGAGGGTCAACCTGTTAGAGGGCAGCCAGTTAGAGGGTCAACCTGTTAGAGGGTCAACCAGTTAGAGGGGCAGCCAGTTAGAGGGTCAACCTGTTAGAGGGAAGCCAGTTAGAGGGTCAACCTGTTAGAGGGGCAACCAGTTAGAGGGTCAACCAGTTAGAGGGGCAGCCAGTTAGAGGGCAGCCAGTTAGAGGGTCAACCAGTTAGAGGGTCAACCAGTTAGAGGGTCAACCAGTTAGAGGGTCAACCAGTTAGAGGGTCAGCCTGTTATAGGGTCAACCAGTTAGAGGGTCAGCCTGTTAGAGGGTCAACCTGTTAGAGGGTCAACCAGTTAGAGGGTCAACCAGTTAGAGGGTCAACCTGTTAGAGGGCAGCCAGTTAGAGGGTCAACCTGTTAGAGGGTCAACCAGTTAGAGGGGCAGCCAGTTAGAGGGTCAACCTGTTAGAGGGAAGCCAGTTAGAGGGTCAACCTGTTAGAGGGGCAACCAGTTAGAGGGTCAACCAGTTAGAGGGTCAACCAGTTAGAGGGTCAACCAGTTAGAGGGTCAGCCTGTTAGAGGGTCAACCAGTTAGAGGGTCAGCCTGTTATAGGGGCAGCCTGTTAGAGGGTCAACCTGTTAGAGGGGCAGCCAGTTAGAGGGCAGCCTGTTAGAGGTTCAACCAGTTAGAGGGTCAGCCTGTTAGAGGGTGAGCCTGTTATAGGGTCAACCAGTTAGAGGGTCAGCCTGTTAGAGGGTCAACCTGTTAGAGGGTCAACCAGTTAGAGGGTCAACCAGTTAGAGGGTCAACCTGTTAGAGGGCAGCCAGTTAGAGGGTCAACCTGTTAGAGGGTCAACCAGTTAGAGGGGCAGCCAGTTAGAGGGTCAACCTGTTAGAGGGTCAACCTGTTAGAGGGAAGCCAGTTAGAGGGTCAACCTGTTAGAGGGGCAACCAGTTAGAGGGTCAACCAGTTAGAGGGTCAACCAGTTAGAGAGGCAGCCTGTTAGAGGGTCAACCAGTTAGAGGGTCAGCCTGTTATAGGGTCAACCAGTTAGAGGGTCAACCAGTTAGAGGGTCAGCCTGTTAGAGGGTCAGCCTGTTAGAGGGTCAACCAGTTAGAGGGTCAACCAGTTAGAGGGTCAACCAGTTAGAGAGGCAGCCTGTTAGAGGGTGAGCCTGTTATAGGGTCAACCAGTTAGAGGGGCAGCCTGTTAGAGGGTCAGCCTGTTATAGGGTCATCAGTTAGAGGGTCAACCAGTTAGAGGGTCAGCCTGTTAGAGGGTGAGCCTGTTATAGGGTCAACCAGTTAGAGGGGCAGCCTGTTAGAGGGTCAGCCTGTTATAGGGTCATCAGTTAGAGGGTCAACCAGTTAGAGGGTCAGCCTGTTAGAGGGTCAGCCTGTTAGAGGGTCAGCCTGTTAGAGGGTCATCAGTTAGAGGGTCAACCAGATAGAGGGTCAGCCTGTTAGAGGGTCAGCCTGTTAGAGGGTCAACCAGTTAGAGGGTCAGCTAGTTAGAGGGTCAACCAGTTAGAGGGCAGCCTGTTGGAGGGGCAGCCAGTTAGAGGGTCAGCCTGTTAGAGGGTCAACCAGTTAGAGGGTCAGCCTGTTATAGGGGCAGCCTGTTAGAGGGGCAGCCAGTTAGAGGGCAGCCTGTTAGAGGGTCAGCCTGTTAGAGGATCAGCCTGTTAGAGGGTCAGCCTGTTAGAGGGTCAGCCTGTTAGAGGGTCAACCTGTTAGAGGGTCAACCAGTTAGAGGGTCAACCAGTTAGAGGGTCAACCTGTTAGAGGGGCAGCCTGTTAGAGGGGCAGCCTGTTAGAAGGCAGCTAGTTGGAGGGCAGCTAGTTGGACGGGCGGCCAGTGATCCACTGGATGTCATAAGGTGAATGCACCAATTTGTAAGTCGCTCTGGATAAGAGCGTCTGCTAAATGACTTAAATGTAAATGTAAATAGACAGGGGCAGGTGGACAGAGACTTCTGGACCAGAGCAGAACATTAGAGAACAGCAAGCTGCTAGCTAGTTCTGGTCCAGGTTAATGCTGAAAATCTAATCTTTCTTGCTCTTTGGTGATTGCTAAAAGAGCAGTCTTCTTTTCCCTCATCTGAAGCAGTGGCTTCTCAGGCTGCTGAGATGTGAGATGACAATAATGTCCTATTCCTTATATACTGCATTACTTTTGACCTACAGTATATATGTATAATGCACTGCTTAATTGTCACTATAGGGAATAGGATGTCAAATCAAATCTAATTTTATTGGTCACGTACAAATGGTTAGCAGATGTTAATGCAAGTGTAGCGAAATGCTTGTGCTTCTAGTTCTGACCATGCAGTAATATAACAATTTCAACTACCTTATACACACAAGTGTAAAGGAGTGAATAGGAATATGTACATATATGGGTGAGCGATGGCCGAACGGCATAGGCAAGATGCAGTAGATGGTATAGAGTACAGTATATACATATGAGATGAGTAATGTAGGGTATATGTATATGAACATTATATAAAGTGGCATTGTTTAAAGTGACTAGTGAGACATTTATTACATCCAATTTTTAATTATTAAAGTGGCTTGAGATTTGAGTTAGTATGTTGGCAGCAGTCACTCAATGTTAGTGATGGCTGTTTAACAGTCTGATGGCTTTGAGATAGAAGCTGTTTTTCAGACTCTCGGTCCCAGCTTTGATGCACCTGTACTGCCCTCGCCTTCTGGATGATAGCGAGGTGAACAGGCAGTGGCTCGGGTGGTTGAGGTCCTTGATGATCTTTTTGGCCTTCCTGTGTAATCGGGTGGTGTAGGTGTCCTGGAGGGCAGGTAGTTTTCCCCCGGTGATGCGTTGTGCAGACCTCACTACCCTCTGGAGAGTCTTGCGGTTGTGGGCGGAGCAGTTGCCGTACCAGGAGGTGATACAGCCCGACAGGATGCTCTCGATTGTGCATCTGTAAAAGTTTGTGAGTGTTTTTGGTGACAAGCCAAATATCTTCAGCCTCCTGAGGTTGAAGAGGCGCTGCTGCGCCTTTTTCACCACACTGTCTGTGTGGGTGGACCATTTCAGTTTGTGTACGCCGAGGAACTTACAACTTTCCACCTCCTCCACTACTGTCCCTTTGATGTGGTTAGGGGGGTGCTCCCTCTGCTGTTTCCTGAAGTCCACGATCATCTCCTTTGTTTTGTTGACGTTGAGTGTGAGTTTATTTTCCTGACACCGCACTCCAAGAGCCCTCACCTCCTCCCTGTAGGCCGTCTCGTCATTGTTGGTAATCAAGCCTACCACTGTAGTGTCGTCTGCAAACTTGATGATTGAGTTGTGGGTAAACAGGGAGTACAGGAGAGGACTGAGAACGCACCCCTGTGGGGCCCCAGTGTTGAGGATCAACAAGGTGGAGATGTTGTAACCTACCCTCACCACCTGGGGGTGGCCCATCAGAAAGTTCAGGACCCAGTTGCACAGGGCGGGGTTGAGACCCAGGCTCTCGAGCTTAATGACGAGTTTGGAGGGTACTATGGCGTTAAATGCTGAGCTGTAATCGATGAACAGCATTTTTACATAGGTATTCCTCTTGTCCAGATGGGTTAGGGCAGTGTGCAGTGTGATTGTGATTGCGTCGTCTGTGGACCTATTGCGGCGGTAAGCAAATTGGAGTGGGTCTAGGGTATCAGGTAGGGTGGAGGTGATATGATCCTTGACTAGTCTCTCGAAGCACTTCATGATTACGGAAGTGAGTGCTACGGGGTCATTTAGCTCAGTTACCTTAGCTTTCTTGGGAACAGGAACAATGGTGGCCCCCTTGAAGCATGTGGGAACAGCAGACTGGGATAGGGATTGATTGAATATGTCCTTAAACACACCAGCCAGCTGGTCTGTGCATGCTCTGAGGACATGGCTAGGGATGCCGTCTGGGCCGGCAGCCTTGCGAGGGTTAACACGTTTACACGTTTTACTCACTTTCAGCTTTCAGTTTTGAGCGAATGCTGCCAAAAATCCACGGTTTCTGGTTGGGGAAGGTTTTATTAGTTGCTGTGGGTACAACATCACCAATGCACTTGCTAATAAACTCGCTCACCGAATCAGCATATACATCAATGTTGTTGTTCGATGCCATCCGGAACATATCCCAGTCCACGTGATCGAAGCAATCTTGAAGCGTGGAATCAGATTGGTCGAACCAGCGTTGTACAGACCTGAGCATGGGCGCTTCCTGTTTTAGTTTCTGTCTATAGGCTGGGAGCAACAAAATGGAGTTGTGGTCAGATTTGCGGAAAGAGGGGCTGGGGAGGGCTTTGTTTTGGGTCGCCTGCTGGGATTCGATCCATTGTCTTGGGTGGTGGACCAAACAGAGGATCCGCTTCGGGAAAGTCCTATTCCTGGTCATAATGTTGGTAAGTTGACGTTACTCTTATATCCAATAGTTCCTGTAAGTAATAAGACTTAAGATTTCCTGGGGTAGCAGTGTAAAAAATAATACATAAAACACCTAAGAACCCAAAGCGAGGCGGCCATCTCTGTCGGCGCCATGGTTTTATGTTATTTCATGTTATGACAGATTGCTCCCAGGCCCCTACACAGAACACAGCATCTGAGTCAGCATAGAAAGCAACCTCTGTGCCATGCCAGGGCGTTGGGGCAATATACACTAAGCACACGGTAGCCGTAACTGTGGCCCAGATTTATTTTATTTTCTTCTTCTCTCATTTGAAGCAAAAATGTGGAGATTGTGATTTGGAGGACACTTTCCCCTAGAGTTGTTGTTTCCTTACCGGGTTGAGAGCAGGGCTAGGCATTGCATTGTGAAAGAGAGAGATAGATAGAGCTGCAGTATGCTCCACAGCTGGCCAACCAGATACGGAGGACTTAAATGTGTTTTAGTGCCAGTTGACTCATTTAGGATGAGCCCGTAATTGAGTGAGAAAAAAGAGGGGATTTGTATTGGTTTGATTCCCTTGTGCGTGAGAGTATTAGAGTGTGGGTTGGTTTTTCTATCTTTGTGGGGACCTAAAATTCTCCCTCGTGGGGACATGTCCCACATCCCCATGAGGACAAAGGCTATTATAAGCTTAGGGGTTAGGTTAGAATTAGAGTTACGGTAAGGGTAGGGATTAGTGGTTAGGGTTATGGGTTATGGGTTAAGGTTAGGGTTAAGGTTAGATTTAGGGTTAAGGTTAGATTTAGGGTTAAGGTTAGATTTAGGGTTAAGGTTTAGGGTTAGAGAAAATTGGACTTTGATTGTAAATCAATTTTTAGGTCCCCACTAGGATAGAAGAACAAAACGTGTGTGTGATGTAACATGGCTCAGGCTCTTGCTGCAGTGCTGGATTCAGAGAAAGGTGTTGACATGGGCACTAATCAGGTTAAGTTATTAAGACCTCATGGTACAGTGAACTGGGTCAGGAGCAGTTGAAGCTACAGAGAGATAGAGAGAGAGACAGGGAGAGAGAGAGAGGCAGGGAGAGAGAGAGGCGGGGGGAGATGGAGAGAGAGCGGGTGGGAGAGAGAGAGAGAACAGGGAGAGAGAGAGAGGCGGGTGGGAGAGAGAGAGAGCGGGTGGGAGAGAGAGAGAGGCGGGTGGGAGAGAGAGAGGCGGGTGGGAGAGAGAGAGAGGGCGGGGAGGAGAGAGAGAGAGGCGGGTGGGAGAGAGAGAGAGAGACAGGGAGAGAGAGAGGCGGGTGGGAGAGAGAGAGAGGCGAGAGAGAGAGGCGGGTGGGAGAGAGAGAGAGGCGGGTGGGAGAGAGAGAGAGGCGGGTGGGAGAGAGAGAGGCGGGAGAGAGAGAGGGGGGGAGGAGAGAGAGAGAGGGGAGGAGAGAGAGAGAGGTGGGGGAGAGAGGCGGGGAGGAGAGAGAGAGGCGGGTGGGAGAGAGAGAGAGTGGGGGGAGGGTAAGAGAGGCGGGGAGGAGAGAGAGAGGCGGGTGGGAGAGAGAGGCGGGTGGGAGAGAGAGAGAGGCGGGGGCAGAGAGAGGCGGGTGGGAGAGAGAGGCGGGAGAGAGAGAGAGGCGGGGAGGAGAGAGAGCGGGAGGAGAGAGAGAGAGGCGGGGGGAGAGAGAGAGGCGGGTGGGAGAGAGAGAGGCGGGGGAGAGAGAGAGGCGGGGAGGAGAGAGAGAGGCGGGGGAGAGAGAGAGGCGGGCGGAGAGAGAGAGGCGGGGAGGAGAGAGAGAGGGCAGGGGAGAGAGCGAGAGAGACAGAGAGAGGCAGGGGGAGAGAGAGCCGGGGGAGAGAGTTGGAGAGAGAGACACAGAGAGAGAAAGGGAGAGCGAGAGAAGCGGGAAGGAGAGAGAGAGGCAGGGGGAGAGAGAGCGAGAGAGAGACAGAGAGAGGCAGGGGGAGAGAGAGCCGGGGGAGAGAGTTGGAGAGAGAGACACCCAGAGAGAAAGGGAGAGCGAGAGAGTGAATCAGAGAGCGGGAGCAAGAGAAGAACAAAGCCTGGTATAGAGCACCATCCAGCTCAGTCTCAGTATTCTGTAAAACTACAGGAGCGTTACGGAGAATCAGGGCTCTGACATGTACAATGGTGGTTTCTCTGAACACTTGGACTTTTTCAAAGGGGATGCATTGACTACAGTACCTGGAATTTTACTTTGGATCTTAATCTTGTGGATTTTAGAGACATTTTGCGTTCCTTTTTTGACGTGCGCTATCTCTTAAAAAATCCTGTTAGTTTAAATAAAATGTAACAAGAATAGTTTTTTTGAGAAACAGATTCACATTCCAGGACCTACAGACAGAGTGGTTCACAGAACATTTAGCAAAGGGTCGAATGGGGCCAGGTTTTTGAGCCAGCGCTGCAGTTTGAGTTATAAAACACACAGAAGGCTGACTAGGGTTATCTGACTCTTTATGTTTGACCATTCAGCCTCTCAGTCACAGAGCTTCTCTCCTCTGACTGGAATGGGTTCCTAGTGCAGCCCCTAGGCCGGGATACACCCGCTCTGATCTCTCCTTCCCTGGGAGAGAAACACCGCTCTCTCCGGTCGCTCCGTGTGGTGTTTGGCTGCTGGTGGGAAAATAGTGAAGAAACAGAAGGATCGGAAGCTCCCTCTTCCTTCCCGAGGTCCATCAAAGGTTTTTGGAAGCTTGGATTTGAAAACAGAGGAGTGAAGGAGGGAACTATTTGAGACACAGACAGACAGAGAGAGACAGACAGAGAGAGAAAGACAGGAATAGAGCGAGACAGACAGGAAGAGAGACACAGACAGGAAGAGAGAAGGTGCTACTACTCTCCTCAGGCAGTGTGAGACTGAGTCACAGCGCAGTGAATAACTCTCCTCTTGCTGCACCAGTCCACCAGCAAACAGTGACACTACCAGTGGTTCTTTACAGCAGAGACAGAGGAAATGCATTGGAAAGACCACTTGGTTAAAGAGAAGGGAAACGCCACCTGAGCTAAATTACTGCACAGCAGATTTGGGATTTCTGGGACCTTGTTGGGCTTGTCTGTATCGGACCAAACTGGCCTGGGTCAGAATCTGTTTAGGAGACCGCGCTAGTCACAGTCACAGCGTCTGCTGTGGATACAGTGAGCACGTCTCTGTCTCTGAGTCTAATCTGGGGATTTACATTGCTTTTCACCTGATTGCTCATGACCAGTCCTCCCTACCTCCATCATGCTTTCTGGCACATTCCCCTTCCCATGACCTACCTACCACTCCGGGGATCACAACCTCATCATTAAGCGAATGAGCACTGCCTGGTTACCATAGAGACCCAGTTGAGAGGCGTTGCCACGGCGACGACCCCCCAGGACGAGGACAACAACTGTCTCCCTGGTGTGAAGGAGGAGGAGCAGGAGGAACGGGAGCAGCAGAAAGGCCAGGATGGCTGCTCTCTAGCCCAGGGAAGAGGGCCTTCAGTGGAGAAGGCTGGCCAGGCGAGCAGTGGGCCCAGGCCAATGGCTCCCCTGTGGAAGGCCATGCTGTCTAAAAGCAGCCCTCTGTACAGAGACTCTCTGTTCTCCTTCTCTCTGTGGGAGAGCCGGGCCCAGGAGAGAGAACTGGCCCTGTATAGAAAAAACACTGACAGAGAGAGAAAGGCCCTGCACAGGCAGATGGAAAAGTATGACAGAGTTATTTTTCTAGTAACATGAGAGTGATAGTAATCAGAGTGATAGTAATCAGAGTGATAGTAATCAGAGTGATACTAATCAGAGTGATACTAATCAGAGTGATAGTAATCAGAGTGATACTAATCAGAGTGATAGTAATCAGAGTGATACTAATCAGAGTGATAGTAATCAGAGTGATAGTAATCAGAGTGATACTAATCAGAGTGATACTAATCAGAGTGATAGTAATCAGAGTGATAGTAATCAGAGTGATAGTAATCAGAGTGATACTAATCAGAGTGACACTAATCAGAGTGATACTAATCAGAGTGATAGTAATCTCTAACTGTGTCTTACTATACAGTAAATCCTTCAGAAGAGAAGTGTGTGTGTGTGTGTGTGTGTGTGTGTGTGTGTGTGTGTGTGTGTGATGTGTTTAGATTGGTGAGTGTGAATTAATGTGTGGGGAACAGGATGTGTGTGTGTGTGCGTGTTTATCACATTCTGCTTGTTAGGGATCAGGTTTAGATTGGTGAGTCGACCTGCTATCAATGAATTAATTCAGCTGAGGGGGAACAGGATGTGTGTGTATGTGTGCGTGTTTATCACATTCTGCTTGTTACGATTACATGTATGCATCCAAACTTACCGTATATGATCTTGAGTGAGGTGCCAGTGGTCACCTACTGTCTGTGTGTCTGTGTTGATCCTCTTTTGTGTGTCTGTGTTGATCCCTGTATGTCTCTGTGTTAATCCCTGTCTGTCTGTGTGTCTGTGTTGATCCCTGTCTGTCTGTGTGTCTGTGTTGATCCCTGTCTGTCTGTGTCTGTGTTGATCCCTGTCTGTCTGTGTGTCTGTGTTGATCCCTGTCTGTCTCTGTGCTGATCCCTGTCTGTCTGTGTCTCTGTGTCTGTGTTGATCCCTGTCTGTCTGTGTGTTTGTGTTGATCCCTGCCTGTCTGTGTTGATCCCTGTCTGTGTCTCTGTGTTGATCCCTGCCTGTCTGTGTGTCTGTGTTGATCCCTGTCTGTCTGTGTGTCTGTGTTGATCCCTGTCTGTCTCTGTGTTGATCCCTGTCTGTCTGTGTGTCTGTGTTGATCCCTGTCTGTCTCTGTGTTGATCCCTGTCTGTCTGTGTGTCTGTGTTGATTCCTGTCTGTGTTGATCCCTGTCTGTCTGTGTCTCTGTGTTGATTCCTGTCTGTCTCTGTGCTGATCCCTGTCTGTCTGTGTCTCTGTGACTGTGTTGATCCCTGTCTGTCTCTGTGTTAATCCCTGCCTGTCTGTGTCTCTATTAGAGGTCGACCGAATAAGATTTTTCAACGCCGATACCGATTATTGGAGGACCAAAACATTTTTTTTTAAATAGTCCTATAATTCCTATAATAACTACAACCTAAAACTTCTTACCTGGGAATATTGAAGACTCATGTTAAAAGGAACCACCAGCTTTCATATGTTCTCATGTTCTGAGCAAGGAACTTAAACGTTAGCTTTCTTACATAGCACATATTGCACTTTTACTTTCTTCTCCAACACTTTGTTTTTGCATTATTTAAACCAAATTGAACATGTTTCATTATGTCTCTGTGTCTCTGTGTTGATCCCTGCCTGTCTATGTCTCTGTGTCTTTGTCAATCCCTGCCTGTCTATGTCTCTGTGTCTGTGTCAATCCCTGCTGGTCTATGTCTCTGTGTCTGTGTCAATCCATGCCTGTCTGTGTTTCTGTGTTGATCCCTGCCTGTCTGTGTCTCTGTGTCTGTGTCAATCCCTGCACTGTGTCTATGTCTGTGTCTGTGTCAATCCCTACACTGTGTCTATGTCTCTGTGTCTGTGTCAATCCCTGCACTGTGTCTATGTCTGTGTCTGTGTCAATCCCTGCACTGTGTCTATGTCTCTGTGTCTGTGTCAATCCCTGCACTGTGTCTATGTCTCTGTGTCTGTGTCAATCCCTGCACTGTGTCTGTGTCTCTGTGTCTGTGTCAATCCCTGCACTGTGTCTGTGTCTCTGTGTCTGTGTCAATCCCTGCACTGTGTCTATGTCTCTGTGTCTGTGTCAATCCCTGCACTGTGTCTGTGTCTCTGTGTCTGTGTCAATCCCTGCACTGTGTCTATGTCTCTGTGTCTGTGTCAATCCCTGCACTGTGTCTATGTCTCTGTGTCTGTGTCAATCCCTGCACTGTGTCTATGTCTCTGTGTCTGTGTCAATCCCTGCACTGTGTCTGTGTCTCTGTGTCTGTGTCAATCCCTGCACTGTGTCTGTGGCCAGTAAGCAGCTTCAAGACGGATCAGATCAGATCACCAAGCCTCTTTCTCTGTCTGTAGAGAACAGGACAGCTAATAGCTTAATCATTCTTTGTTTTCTACATCTGTTAGCACTCTTACTCTGTACATCTAGACATCTCTGCTATTGAAAAGCCTGTTTTGTCCTGATTATCCTTCTGTCACTAGAGAGCAGGTGTATTGTTATTATGTGGGAAAGGACAAGATCACTGAGGGTCTCCTGTTTGTTTGTGTACAGGCTGAGTAAGGAGCTCCAACAGAAGGATGACGTGATCGATTCTCTCCGCGCCAAACTCACCCAGCATCAACCTCGTTCTGACACACCATGCAGTAGCCACGCCCTCTCTGACACCACCGACCAATCAGACCACATCTCCTTTGTGTCCGATGAGCAGGGCTCCACCAATGAGGATCTGGAGCCATGCTCAGACATTGACGCGGCCAGTGAGTATGGCCAGGAGGACAGACATGCCTCCACTACAGCCAGTACAGGTATATGTGACCCACCACCTGGATTTGGTCCTATGTATGGAGCAAGATCTGAAATTGTGTTTTTCATATTGATAAAAGTAGAGACTCAGAGCTAGAAAATGGTATATCATACACTGTAGTTGAGGAACAATAGGAAAGGACATCTGCTTTGAATGTTGATAAACTTCTAACCCCACTTTTGACAAAATGACCCTTGAATGTTTTGGTACCTACTGGAGAGCTCTTCTTTGTCTCCACCCATTCAGGGTCGTTCACACCCTCTTAAGGTTTAGCCCCACCCATCTCTTTAAGTATTCACATGTGAGGCCATGTGCTAAACAGAGTGAAAATACACTTTATCTAGTCCTTGGCCTATATCCTAGTCTGACTTTGATGCAGGTCTTATTGCTATTCACATTACCGTCTCTGGTAAACACACACTATATAAAACAAAATGTACGTTTATTTGTCACATCCACAGGATACAGAAGGTGTAAACGGTACAGTGAAATGGTTACTGGCATATTTACATAGTAGCAATATCAAAAACAGACAGATTCCAGATAAACATTAGATGATGCTTACCCAGACACTATGCTATGACCACCTCCCAGCCACATCTAGCTAAATGGACACTATGCTATGACCACCTCCCAGCCACATCTAGCTAAATGGACACTATGCTATGACCACCTCCCAGCCACATCTAGCTAAATGGACACTATGCTATGACCACCTCCCAGCCACATCTAGCTAAGTGGACACTATGCTATGACCACCTCCCAGCCACATCTAGCTAAATGGACACTATGCTATGACCACCTCCCAGCCACATCTAGCTAAATGGACACTATGCTATGACCACCTCCCAGCCACATCTAGCTAAGTGGACACTATGCTATGACCACCTCCCAGCCACATCTAGCTAAATGGACACTATGCTATGACCACCTCCCAGCCACATCTAGCTAAATGGACACTATGCTATGACCACCTCCCAGCCACATCTAGCTAAGTGGACACTATGCTATGACCACCTCCCAGCCACATCTAGCTAAGTGGACACTATGCTATGACCACCTCCTAGCCACATCTAGCTAAATGGACACTATGCTATGACCACCTCCCAGCCACATCTAGCTAAGTGGACACTATGCTATGACCACCTCCCAGCCACATCTAGCTAAGTGGACACTATGCTATGACCACCTCCTAGCCACATCTAGCTAAATGGACACTATGCTATGACCACCTCCCAGCCACATCTAGCTAAGTGGACACTATGCTATGACCACCTCCCAGCCACATCTAGCTAAGTGGACACTATGACCACCTCCCAGCCACATCTAGCTAAATGGACACTATGCTATGACCACCTCCCAGTCACATCTAGCTAAGTGGACACTATGCTATGACCACCTCCCAGCCACATCTAGCTAAGTAGACACTATGCTATGACCACCTCCTAGCCACATCTAGCTAAATGGACACTATGCTATGACCACCTCCCAGCCACATCTAGCTAAGTGGACACTATGCTATGACCACCTCCCAGCCACATCTAGCTAAGTGGACACTATGACCACCTCCCAGCCACATCTAGCTAAATGGACACTATGCTATGACCACCTCCCAGTCACATCTAGCTAAATGGACACTATGCTATGACCACCTCCCAGCCACATCTAGCTAAATGGACACTATGCTATGACCACCTCCTAGCCACATCTAGCTAAGTGGACACTATGCTATGACCACCTCCCAGCCACATCTAGCTAAATGGACACTATGCTATGACCACCTCCCAGTCACATCTAGCTAAATGGACACTATGCTATGACCACCTCCCAGCCACATCTAGCTAAATGGACACTATGCTATGACTACCTCCCAGCCACATCTAGCTAAGTGGACACTATGCTATGACCACCTCCCAGCCACATCTAGCTAAGTAGACACTATGACCACCTTCCAGCCACATCTAGCTAAATGGACACTATGCTATGACCACCTCCCAGTCACATCTAGCTAAATGGACACTATGCTATGACCACCTCCTAGCCACATCTAGCTAAGTGGACACTATACTATGACCACCTCCCAGCCACATCTAGCTAAATGGACACTATGCTATGACCACCTCCCAGTCACATCTAGCTAAATGGACACTATGCTATGACCACCTCCCAGCCACATCTAGCTAAATGGACACTATGCTATGACCACCTCCCAGCCACATCTAGCTAAGTGGACACTATGCTATGACCACCTCCCAGCCACATCTAGCTAAGTAGACACTATGACCACCTCCCAGCCACATCTAGCTAAATGGACACTATGCTATGACCACCTCCCAGCCACATCTAGCTAAGTGGACACTATGCTATGACCACCTCCCAGCCACATCTAGCTAAGTGGACACTATGCTATGACCACCTCCCAGCCACATCTAGCTAAGTGGACACTATGACCACCTCCCAGCCACATCTAGCTAAATGGACACTATGCTATGACCACCTCCCAGTCACATCTAGCTAAGTGGACACTATGCTATGACCACCTCCCAGCCACATCTAGCTAAGTAGACACTATGCTATGACCACCTCCTAGCCACATCTAGCTAAATGGACACTATGCTATGACCACCTTCCAGTCACATCTAGCTAAATTGACACTATGCTATGACCACCTCCCAGCCACATCTAGCTAAATGGACACTATGCTATGACCACCTCCTAGCCACATCTAGCTAAGTGGACACTATGCTATGACCACCTCCCAGCCACATCTAGCTAAGTGGACACTATGACCACCTCCCAGCCACATCTAGCTAAATGGACACTATGCTATGACCACCTCCCAGTCACATCTAGCTAAGTGGACACTATGCTATGACCACCTCCCAGCCACATCTAGCTAAGTAGACACTATGACCACCTCCCAGCCACATCTAGCTAAATGGACACTATGCTATGACCACCTTCCAGTCACATCTAGCTAAATGGACACTATGCTATGACCACCTCCCAGCCACATCTAGCTAAATGGACACTATGCTATGACCACCTCCTAGCCACATCTAGCTAAGTGGACACTATGCTATGACCACCTCCCAGCCACATCTAGCTAAATGGACACTATGCTATGACCACCTCCCAGTCACATCTAGCTAAATGGACACTATGCTATGACCACCTCCCAGCCACATCTAGCTAAATGGACACTATGCTATGACCACCTCCCAGCCACATCTAGCTAAGTGGACACTATGCTATGACCACCTCCCAGCCACATCTAGCTAAGTAGACACTATGACCACCTCCCAGCCACATCTAGCTAAATGGACACTATGCTATGACCACCTCCCAGTCACATCTAGCTAAATGGACACTATGCTATGACCACCTCCTAGCCACATCTAGCTAAGTGGACACTATGCTATGACCACCTCCCAGCCACATCTAGCTAAATGGACACTATGCTATGACCACCTCCCAGTCACATCTAGCTAAATGGACACTATGCTATGACCACCTCCCAGCCACATCTAGCTAAATGGACACTATGCTATGACCACCTCCCAGCCACATCTAGCTAAGTGGACACTATGCTATGACCACCTCCCAGCCACATCTAGCTAAGTAGACACTATGACCACCTCCCAGCCACATCTAGCTAAATGGACACTATGCTATGACCACCTCCCAGCCACATCTAGCTAAGTGGACACTATGCTATGACCACCTCCCAGCCACATCTAGCTAAGTGGACACTATGACCACCTCCCAGCCACATCTAGCTAAATGGACACTATGCTATGACCACCTCCCAGCCACATCTAGCTAAGTGGACACTATGCTATGACCACCTCCCAGCCACATCTAGCTAAGTGGACACTATGACCACCTCCCAGCCACATCTAGCTAAATGGACACTATGCTATGACCACCTCCCAGCCACATCTAGCTAAGTGGACACTATGACCACCTCCCAGCCACATCTAGCTAAATGGACACTATGCTATGACCACCTCCCAGCCACATCTAGCTAAGTGGACACTATGCTATGACCACCTCCCAGCCACATCTAGCTAAGTGGACACTATGCTATGACCACCTCCCAGCCACATCTAGCTAAATGGACACTATGCTATGACCACCTCCCAGCCACATCTAGCTAAGTGGACACTATGCTATGACCACCTCCCAGCCACATCTAGCTAAATGGACACTATGCTATGACCACCTCCCAGCCACATCTAGCTAAGTGGACACTTTGCTATGACCACCTCCCAGCCACATCTAGCTAAATGGACACTATGCTATGACCACCTCCCAGCCACATCTAGCTAAGTGGACACTATGCTATGACCACCTCCCAGCCACATCTAGCTAAGTGGAAGGGTCGCTATTGTCTAGACATGTACACATGTTCATGAAATACAATAGATTGCCGTAATCACCCCCCGACACACCTGGCTAACTTAATGGGTCATGGAGTCATCTGGTGAAGTGGAGTCTTTTGTTTTTCGACATGTTGCTAGGTAGCTAGCTAAACAATGAACCCGACATAATCTCAACTCATACTACTACCAATACAAACTGATTGTCATAGCTGTAGTATGAATCTGCAGGTAGCTAAAGCTAACCAGCTAGGTTCAATGTTAGCTTGCTAGCAAACATTAGGCTATAACTAGCAATCCTAACAGATTTCTGGTTCTAATAATATTACAACACAGATCATACATGTAACATTAGCTAGCGATGCAGCAAGCTAACATTTGCTAGCTAGCTAGCAGGGTAGCCTAGTGGTTAGAGTTTTGGACTAGTAACCGGAAGGTTGCAAGTTAAAATCCCCGAGCTGACAAGGTACAAATCTGTCATTCTGCCCCTGAACGGGCAGGTAACCCACTGTTCCTAGGCCGTCATTGAAAATAAGAATTTGTCTTGCCTAGTTAAATAAAGGTAAAATAAATAAAAACATTACGCTTTAACTTGCAATGAAAACTAATTTCTGACAAAATTAGAAACTTATATAAACTTGTTTTTCAACCACTCCACAAATGTCTTGTTTACAAACTATAGTTTTGGCAAGTCGGTTAGGACATCTACTTTGTGCACGACACAAGTAATTTTTTCCAACAATTGTTTACAGACAGATTATTTCACTTATAATTCACTGTATCACAATTCCAGTGGGTCAGAAGTTTACATACACTAAGTTGACTGTGCCTTTAAACAGCTTGGAAAATTCCAGAAAATGATGTCATGGCTTTAGAAGCTTCTGATAGGCTAATTGACATCATTTGAGTCAATAGGAGGTGTACCTGTGGATGTATTTCAAAGCCGACTTTCAAACTCAGTGCCCCTTTGCTTGACATCATGAGAAAATGAAAAGAAATCAGCCATGTCCTCAGAAAAACAATTGTAGACCTCCACATGTCTGGTTCATCCTTGGGAGCAATTTCCAAACGCCTGAATGTACCACATTCATCTGTATACACGGCAGACCAATCCAAACTGTTCTCCTGGCATGTCGAGCCCTCCACACACACTCAGATACACAGATGACTGCACATCCATATTTGTAATGTATGATTAACAGTTCACACCTCATCTGTAATTTTTTCATTCCTCATCTCTCTTTTATTTCAGATTCTCACTGTAACAGTGTCCCCATGTCACGCCACCCCTCCATCCCTCCTTCCACCAGTTCATCTCATGGACACCAGTCCTCCATCAGCTGTCCCAGCCTGCAGCGATCAGCGGACACACAGACAGGTAGGCAGACAGACAGGGAGAGGGAGGAGGAGTGGAAGTGACTGCCTTATTCAACACATCGTTGCTAAAGTCAGTTTCACTGTATCCACATACAGTACTTGTCATATCATGTCCAGACATTGAAGTGTTTTCTTCCCTCATACCATCATTCCCTCTTCTCACACCTCTTTCTGTACCCCTGTCCTCTCTTCTTCTCTGCCCTCTCTTCTTCTCTCTGTCCTCTCTTCTTCTCTCTGTCCTCTCTTCTTCTCTCTGTCCTCTCTTCTTCTCTCTGTCCTCTCTTCTTATCGCTGTCCTCTCTGCTTCTCTCTGTTCTCTCTTCTTATCTCTGTCCTCTCTTCTTATCTCTGTCCGCTCTTCTTCTCTTTGTCCTCTCTTCTTCTCTTTGTCCTCTCTTATCTCTGTCCTCTCTTCTTCTCTGTCCTCTCTTCTTATCTCTGTTCTCTCTTCTTCTCTGTCCTCTCTTCTTATCTCTGTTCTCTCTTCTTCTCTGCTTCTCTCTGTCCTCTCTTCTTCTCTCTGTCCTCTCTGCTTCTCTCTGTCCTCTCCTTTCTCTCTGTCCTCATATGTATTTATCCTCTGTACCTCCAGGCCTCTACAGTGGACCAGTGTCCAGTTCTCTCCCCACCCCTCCTCAGCCCCAGCCCCAGTCTCAGTCTCAGTCCCAGTCCCAGTCCCAGTCCCAGTCCCATCCTCAGCCCCAGTCCCAGTCCCAGCCCCGCTACCACTCCGACCTCTCTTCTCAGAGAGCCCCCCTCTCCTTCAACCCCCAGACTGCAACCCTGCGACCCCGTTACCATGGAAGCAGGCCCGGGGCCTTCTCCCTGGCAGAGGTTCACCAGGAGCTGCAGATGTTACAGAGACAGCTGGGAGAAACTGAGCGTGCGTCACTCTGCACCTGTGTGTTTGTAGCATGGAGTGGCTAACTTTGTCTCTCTTTAAACACATCATGTAATTAGATGAGGTTATACACTCTAAAATGGACCATGTTTTAGTAATAGTGTAATTTGGCATGGGGATACTAGAAGTAGTAATGGCAAGATGAACACAGGATTTAAGGTCCAGATACATGGATTGACTCACATACGTTTGCATTGATTACCTGTGACATTTACATTTACATTTAAGTCATTTAGCAGACGCTCTTATCCAGAGCGACTTACAAATTGGTGCTTTCACCTTATGACATCCAGTGGAACAGCCACTTTACAATAGTGCATCTAGGTCTTTTAAGGGGGGAGGGGAGAAGGATTACTTTATCCTATCCTAGGTATTCCTTAAAGAGGTGGGGTTTCAGGTGTCTCCGGAAGGTGGTGATTGACTCCGCTGTCCTGGCGTCGTGAGGGAGTTTGTTCCACCATTGGGGGGCCAGAGCAGCGAACAGTTTTGACTGGGCTGAGCGGGAACTGTACTTCCTCAGTGGTAGGGAGGCGAGCAGGCCAGAGGTGGATGAACGCAGTGCCCTTGTTTGGGTGTAGGGCCTGATCAGAGCCTGGAGGTAGTGAGGTGCCGTTCCCCTCACAGCTCCGTGGCAAGCACCATGGTCTTGTAGCGGATGCGAGCTTCAACTGGAAGCCAGTGGAGAGAGCGGAGGAGCGGGGTGACGTGAGAGAACTTGGGAAGGTTGAACACCAGACGGGCTGCGGCGTTCTGGATGAGTTGTAGGGGTTTAATGGCACAGGCAGGGAGCCCAGCCAACAACGAGTTGCAGTAATCCAGACGGGAGATGACAAGTGCCTGGATTAGGACCTGCGCCGCTTCCTGTGTGAGGCAGGGTCGTACTCTGCGGATGTTGTAGAGCATGAACCTACAGGAACGGGCCACCGCCTTGATGTTATTTGAGAACGACAGGGTGTTGTCCAGGATCACGCCAAGGTTCTTAGCGCTCTGGGACGAGGACACAATGGAGTTGTCAACCGTGATGGCGAGATCATGGAACGGGCAGTCCTTCCCGGGAGGAAGAGCAGCTCCGTCTTGCCGAGGTTCAGCTTGAGGTGATGATCCGTCATCCACACTGATATGTCTGCCAGACATGCAGAGATGCGATTCGCCACCTGGTCGTCAGAAGGGGGAAAGGAGAAGATTAATTGTGTGTCGTCTGCATAGCAATGATAGGAGAGACCATGTGAGGTTATGACAGAGCCAAGTGACTTGGTGTATAGCGAGAATAGGAGAGGGCCTAGAACAGAGCCCTGGGGGACACCAGTGGTGAGAGCACGTGGTGAGGAGACGGATTCTCGCCACGCCACCTGGTAGGAGCGACCTGTCAGGTAGGACGCAATCCAAGCGTGGGCCGCGCCGGAGATGCCCAACTCGGAGAGGGTGGAGAGGAGGATCTGATGGTTCACAGTATCGAAGGCAGCCGATAGGTCTAGAAGGATGAGAGCAGAGGAGAGAGAGTTAGCTTTAGCAGTGCGGAGCGCCTCCGTGATACAGAGAAGAGCAGTCTCAGTTGAATGACTAGTCTTGAAACCTGACTGATTTGGATCAAGAAGGTCATTCTGAGAGAGATAGCGGGAGAGCTGGCCAAGGACGGCACGTTCAAGAGTTTTGGAGAGAAAAGAAAGAAGGGATACTGGTCTGTAGTTGTTGACATCGGAGGGATCGAGTGTAGGTTTTTTCAGAAGGGGTGCAACTCTCGCTCTCTTGAAGACGGGAGGGACGTAGCCAGCGGTCAGGGATGAGTTGATGAGCGAGGTGAGGTAAGGGAGAAGGTCACCGGAGATGGTCTGGAGAAGAGAGGAGGGGATAGGGTCAAGCGGGCAGGTTGTTGGGCGGCCGGCCGTCACAAGACGCGAGATGTCACCGGAGATGGTCTGGAGAAGAGAGGAGGGGATAGGGTCAAGCGGGCAGGTTGTTGGGCGGCCGGCCGTCACAAGACGCGAGATGTCATCTGGAGAGAGAGGGGAGAAAGAGGTCAGAGCACAGGGTAGGGCAGTGTGAGCAGAACCAGCGGTGTCGTTTGACTTAGCAAACGAGGATCGGATGTCGTCGACCTTCTTTTCAAAATGGTTGAGTACACTAAGTACTCAACCATTTTGGTTGTGAGTACACTAAGTGAGTACACTAAGTGAGTTTCATATTCAAAGCTTTGTCTCCTGGCAGTAATGTCCTCTTTAAGACTAGCATGCTATCCCACCACCCATCAGGGTCTTGCTCTGATCTCTGTCTCCTGGCAGTAATGTCAGGGGGACTGCACGTGTAATGTCCCGTTGAGATCCAGACTAGCGTGAATAAATGTGTGAGTGTGCGTGCTAACTTGTGCGTGCTAACCGACCACTCATCAGGCTCTTCATCTGAATGGGGTAGGACGTGTGACAGTGTTGTCTCTAGGCTCTCTAGATAGAGAGAGAGACACGAGAGATGAGGGACGAGCGAGAGAGATGGAAGGGAGGGAAGAGAGAGAGAGAGAGAGAGAGATGGAGAGGGAGAGAAGAGAGAGAGAGAGATGGAGGAGAGGGAAGAGAGAGAGATGGAGATGAGGGAGAGAAGAGAGAGAGAGATGGAGATGGAGATGAGGGAGAGAAGAGAGAGAGAGAGATGGAGATGGAGGAGAGGGAGGGAAGAGAGAGAGAGATGGAGATGGAGGAGAGGGAGGGAAGAGAGAGAGAGATGGAGATGGAGGAGAGGGAGAGAAGAGAGAGAGAGATGGAGGAGAGGGAGGGAAGAGAGAGAGAGAGATGGAGGAGAGGGAAGAGAGAGAGAGATGGAGATGAGGGAGAGAAGAGAGAGAGAGATGGAGATGGAGATGAGGGAGAGAAGAGAGAGAGAGATGGAGGAGAGGGAGAGAAGAGAGAGAGATAGAGAGAGAGAGATGGAGATGGAGGAGAGGGAGAGAAGAGAGAGAGAGATGGAGGAGAGGGAGGGAAGAGAGAGAGAGAGATGGAGGAGAGGGTGGGAAGAGAGAGAGAGATGGAGGAGAGGGTGCCAAGGGTAATTGAGCAGGAGTTGATTTGCTGTAGTCTATCCCATGGCTTTGGGCTAACTGATTCTATGCTCTCCTAATTGTCACACATCTTGCTGCTGTGATGGCACACTGTGGTATTTCACCCAGTAGATATGGGAGTTTATCAACATTGGATTTGTTTCCAAAATCTTTGTGTATCTGTGTAATCTGAGGGACATATGTGTCTCTAATATGGTCATACATCTGGCAGGAAGTTGGGAAGTGCAGTTCAGTTTCCACCTCACTTTGTGGGCAGTGAGCACATAGCCTGTCTCCTCTTGAGAGCCAGGTCTGCCTTCGGCGGCTTTTATCAATAGCAAGGCTATGCTCACTGAGTCTGTACGTAGTCAAAGCTTTCCTTAAGTTTGGGTCAGTCACAGTGGTCAGGTATTCTGCCACTGTGTACTCTCTCTTTAGGGACAAATAGCATTCTAGTTTGCTCTGTTTTTTTGCAAATTCTTTCCAGTGTGTCAAGTAATTATCTTTTTGTTTTCTCATGATTTGGTTGGGTCTAATTGTGTTGCTGTCCTGGGGCTCTGTGGGGTCTGTTTGTGTTTGTGAACAGAGTGATGGCTTTGTGATGGCTTTGTTAGGGAAGGTTTGGGAATTACGTCCTTTTAGGTGGTTGTAGAATTTAACGTCTCTTTTCTGGATTTTGATAATTAGCGGGTATCGGCATATGTTGTACACAGAGGATCATTTGCAGAATTATGCATGCAGAGTCTCAATTTGGTGTTTGTCCCATTTTGTGAAATAATGGTTGGTGAGCGGACCCCAGACCTCACAACTATAAAGGGCAATGGGTTCTACGTATTTTTAGCCAGATCCTAATTGGTATGTTGAATTTTATGTTCCTTTTGATGGCATAGAAGGCCCTTCTTGCCTTGTCTCTCAGATTGTTCACAGCTTTGTGGAAGTTACCTGTGGCCCTGATGTTTAGGCCAATGTATGTATAGTGTGCTCAACTGGACCTTTTTTGGAACACCATTAATTTTTGTCTTACTGAGATTTACTGTCAGGGCCCAGGTCTGACAGAATCTGTGCAGAAGATCTAGGTGCTGCTGTCGGCCCTCCTTGGTTGGGGACAGAAGCACCAGATCATCAGCAAACAGTAGACATTTAACTTCAGATTCTAGTAGGTTGAGGCCGGATGCTGCAGACTTCCAGTGTCCTCGCCAATTAGTTGATATGTATGTTGAAGAGGGTGGGGCTCAAGCTGCATCCCTGTATCACCCCACGGCCCTGTGGAAAGAAATGTGTGTTTTTTAAAAACAATTTTAACTGCACACTTGTTGTTTGTGTACATGGATTTTATAATGTCTTGTGTTTTTCCCCCAACACTACTTTCCATCAATTTGTATAGCAGGCCCTCATGCCAATTTGAGTCGAAAGCTTTTTTGAAATCAACAAAGCATGACAAGACTTTGCCTTGGTTTTGGTTTGTTTGTTTGTCAATTAGGGTGTGCAGGGTGAGTATGTGGTCTGTCGTACAGTAATATGGTAAAAATCCTATTTGACATTTGCTCAGTACATTGTTTTTGCTGAGGAAATGTACGAGCATGCTGTTAATCATAATGCAGAGGATTTTCCTAAGGTTGATGTTGACACATCCCATGGTAGTTATTGGGTTCAAATGTGTCTCCACTTTTGTGGATTGGGGTGATCAGTCCTTGGTTCCAAATATTGGGCAACATGCCAGAGCTGAGGATGATGTTAAAGAGATTAAGTTTAGCCAATTGGAATTTGTGGTCTGTATATTTTATCATTACATTTAGGATACCATCAACCACACAGGCCTTTTTTGGTTGGTGGGTTTGTATTTTGTCCTGTAGTTCATGCAATGTAATTGGATAATCCAGTGGGTTCTGGTAGTCTTTAAAAATTGATTCTAGGATTTGTAATTGATCATGTATATGTTTTTGCTGTTTGTTCTTTGTTATAGGGCCAAAAAGATTGGAGAAGTGGTTTATCCATACATCTCTATTTTGGATAGATAATTCTTCATGTTGGTTTCTACATTTCTTTCTTAGGTTTTTGCATTCTTCATCAAACCATGTGTCATTGTTGTTCATTTTCTAAGGTTGGCTGCTTGACATTTTTACATTTGGTAGGGAAGCTGAAAGGTCAAATATAGTGTTTAGGTTTCCTACTGCCAAGTATACACCTTCACTATTACAGTGAACCTTTTGTCCAGGGAATTGTCTAGAAGAGATTGAATTTGTTGTTGCCTAATTGTTTTTTTGGTAGATTTCCACACTACTTTCCTTCCATCTATAGCATTTCTTAATAATATTCAGTTCCTTTGGCTTTGATGATTGAGCATAGCTCTGTTCAAGTGGAGTGTGATTTTGCTGTGATCTGATAGGGGTGTCAGTGGGCTGACTGTGAACGCTCTAAGAGACTCTGGGTTGAGGTCAGTAATAAAGTAGTCTACAGAACTACTGCCAAGAGATGAACTATAGGTGTACCTACCAAAGGAGTCCCCTCGAAGCCTACCATTGACGATGTACATACCCAGTGTCCGACAGAGCTGCAGGTGTTGTGACCCATTTTTGTTGGTTATGTTGTCATATTTGTGTCTAGGAGGGCACATGGGAGAGGGAATGCTGTCACCTTCAGGTAGGTCATTGTCCCCATGTGTGCTGAGCGTGTCAGGTTTTTGTCCAGGTCTGGCATTTAGGTCGCCACAGACTAGTGCATGTCCCTGTGCATGGAAATTGTTGATCTCCCCCTCTAGGATAGAACAGCTGTCATCGTTAAGGTATGGGGATTCTATTGGGGGGATATAGGTAGCACACATGAGGACATTTTTCTCTGTTGAGATCATTTCCTTATTAATTTCTAGCCAGATGTAAAATGTTCCTGCTCTATACCCTCCTGCGTCTCTTCCCTGTTTCACACCTGGTAGTTTAGTTTGGTGGATGGGACTACCAGCTCTCTGTAACCTACATCTCCTTTATACCAAGGTTTCTTGTAGGATGACAATGAGAGCATACAGGTCACAGTGGTGGGTAGTATATGGGGCTTTGGTGACAAAACGGATGGCACTGTGATAGACTGCATCCAATTTACTGAGTAGAGTGTTGGAGGCTATTTTTTTAACTGTGATGTGTGCCTCTCCCTCTTCCTTCACTGCTGTTAGCTGTGATGTGTGCCTCTCCCTCTTCCTTCACTGCTGTTAGCTGTGATGTGTGCCTCTCCCTCCTCCTTCACTGCTGTTAGCTGTGATGTGTTCCTCTCCCTCTTCCTTCACTGCTGTTAGCTGTGATGTGTTCCTCTCCCTCTTCCTTCACTGCCGTTAGATGTGATGTGTTCCTCTCCCTCCTCCTTCACTGCTGTTAGCTGTGATGTGTTCCTCTCTCTTCTCCCTCACTGCTGTTAGCTGTTCCATGTGTTCTTCTCCCTCCTCCTTCACTGCTGTTAGCTGTTCCATGTGTCCCTCTCCCTCCTCCTTCACTGCTGTTAGCTGTGATGTGTTCCTCTCTCTTCTCCCTCACTGCTGTTAGCTGTGATGTGTCCCTCTCCCTCCTCCTTCACTGCTGTTAGCTGTTCCATGTGTTCCTCTCCCTCCTCCCTCACTGCTGTTAGCTGTGATGTGTTCTTCTCCCTCCTCCTTCACTGCTGTTAGCTGTGATGTGTTCCTCTCCCTCCTCCTTCACTGCTGTTAGCTGTGATGTGTTCCTCTCTCTTCTCCCTCACTGCTGTTAGCTGTGATGTGTTCTTCTCCCTCCTCCTTCACTGCTGTTAGCTGTGATGTGTTCCTCTCTCTCCTCCTTCACTGCTGTTAGCTGTGATGTGTTCCTCTCCCTCTTCCTTCACTGCTGTTAGCTGTGATGTGTGCCTCTCCCTCTTCCTTCACTGCTGTTAGCTGTGATGTGTTCCTCTCCCTCTTCCTTCACTGCTGTTAGCTGTGATGTGTTCCTCTCCCTCCTCCTTCACTGCTGTTAGCTGTGATGTGTGCCTCTCCCTCTTCCTTCACTGCTGTTAGCTGTGATGTGTGCCTCTCCCTCTTCCTTCACTGCTGTTAGCTGTGATGTGTTCCTCTCCCTCCTCCTTCACTGCTGTTAGCTGTGATGTGTTCTTCTCCCTCCTCCTTCACTGCTGTTAGCTGTGATGTGTTCTTCTCCCTCCTCCTTCACTGCTGTTAGCTGTGATGTGTTCTTCTCCCTCCTCCTTCACTGCTGTTAGATGTGATGTGTTCCTCTCCCTCCTCCTTCACTGCTGTTAGCTGTTATGTGTTCCTCTCTCTTCTCCCTCACTGCTGTTAGCTGTTCCATGTGTTCTTCTCCCTCCTCCTTCACTGCTGTTAGCTGTTCCATGTGTCCCTCTCCCTCCTCCTTCACTGCTGTTAGCTGTACCATGTGTTCCTCTCTCTCCTCCTTCACTGCTGTTAGCTGTGATGTGTTCCTCTCCCTCTTCCTTCACTGCTGTTAGCTGTGATGTGTGCCTCTCCCTCTTCCTTCACTGCTGTTAGCTGTGATGTGTGCCTCTCCCTCTTCCTTCACTGCTGTTAGCTGTACCATGTGTTCCTCTCTCTCCTCCTTCACTGCTGTTAGCTGTGATGTGTTCCTCTCCCTCCTCCTTCACTGCTGTTAGCTGTGATGTGTTCCTCTCCCTCCTCCTTCACTGCTGTTAGCTGTGATGTGTTCCTCTCCCTCCTCCTTCACTGCTGTTAGCTGTGATGTGTTCCTCTCCCTCCTCCTTCACTGCTGTTAGCTGTGATGTGTTCCTCTCCCTCCTCCTTCACTGCTGTTAGCTGTGATGTGTTCCTCTCTCTCCTCCTTCACTGCTGTTAGCTGTGATGTGTTCCTCTCTCTTCTCCCTCACTGCTGTTAGCTGTGATGTGTTCCTCTCCCTCCTCCTTCACTGCTGTTAGCTGTGATGTGTTCCTCTCCCTCCTCCTTCACTGCTGTTAGCTGTGATGTGTTCCTCTCCCTCCTCCTTCACTGCTGTTAGCTGTGATGTGTTCCTCTCCCTCCTCCTTCACTGCTGTTAGCTGTGATGTGTGCCTCTCCCTCCTCCTTCACTGCTGTTAGCTGTGATGTGTTCCTCTCTCTTCTCCCTCACTGCTGTTAGCTGTGATGTGTTCTTCTCCCTCCTCCTTCACTGCTGTTAGCTGTGATGTGTTCCTCTCCCTCCTCCTTCACTGCTGTTAGCTGTACCATGTGTTCCTCTCTCTCCTCCTTCACTGCTGTTAGCTGTGATGTGTTCCTCTCCCTCTTCCTTCACTGCTGTTAGCTGTGATGTGTTCCTCTCCCTCCTCCTTCACTGCTGTTAGCTGTGATGTGTTCCTCTCCCTCCTCCTTCACTGCTGTTAGCTGTGATGTGTTCCTCTCCCTCCTCCTTCACTGCTGTTAGCTGTGATGTGTTCCTCTCTCTCCTCCTTCACTGCTGTTAGCTGTGATGTGTTCCTCTCTCTTCTCCCTCACTGCTGTTAGCTGTGATGTGTTCCTCTCCATCCTCCCTCACTGCTGTTAGCTGTGATGTGTTCCTCTCCCTCCTCCTTCACTGCTGTTAGCTGTGATGTGTTCCTCTCCCTCCTCCTTCACTGCTGTTAGCTGTGATGTGTTCCTCTCCCTCCTCCTTCACTGCTGTTAGCTGTGATGTGTTCCTCTCCCTCCTCCTTCACTGCTGTTAGCTGTGATGTGTTCCTCTCTCTTCTCCCTCACTGCTGTTAGCTGTGATGTGTTCTTCTCCCTCCTCCTTCACTGCTGTTAGCTGTGATGTGTTCCTCTCCCTCCTCCTTCACTGCTGTTAGCTGTGATGTGTTCCTCTCCATCCTCCTTCACTGCTGTTAGCTGTGATGTGTTCCTCTCCCTCCTCCTTCACTGCTGTTAGCTGTGATGTGTTCCTCTCCCTCCTCCTTCACTGCTGTTAGCTGTGATGTGTTCCTCTTCATCCTCCTTCACTGCTGTTAGCTGTGATGTGTTCCTCTCCCTCCTCCTTCACTGCTGTTAGCTGTGATGTGTTCCTCTCCCTCCTCCTTCACTGCTGTTAGCTGTGATGTGTTCCTCTCCCTCCTCCTTCACTGCTGTTAGCTGTGATGTGTTCCTCTCCCTCCTCCTTCACTGCTGTTAGCTGTGATGTGTTCCTCTCTCTTCTCCCTCACTGCTGTTAGCTGTGATGTGTTCTTCTCCCTCCTCCTTCACTGCTGTTAGCTGTGATGTTTTCTTCTCCCTCCTCCTTCACTGCTGTTAGCTGTACCATGTGTTCCTCTCTCTCCTCCTTCACTGCTGTTAGCTGTGATGTGTTCCTCTCCCTCTTCCTTCACTGCTGTTAGCTGTGATGTGTGCCTCTCCCTCTTCCTTCACTGCTGTTAGCTGTGATGTGTGCCTCTCCCTCTTCCTTCACTGCTGTTAGCTGTACCATGTGTTCCTCTCTCTCCTCCTTCACTGCTGTTAGCTGTACCATGTGTTCCTCTCTCTCCTCCTTCACTGCTGTTAGCTGTACCATGTGTTCCTCTCTCTCCTCCTTCACTGCTGTTAGCTGTGATGTGTGCCTCTCCCTCTTCCTTCACTGCTGTTAGCTGTGATGTGTTCCTCTCCCTCTTCCTTCACTGCTGTTAGCTGTGATGTGTTCCTCTCCCTCCTCCTTCACTGCTGTTAGCTGTGATGTGTTCTTCTCCCTCCTCCTTCACTGCTGTTAGCTGTGATGTGATCCTCTCCCTCCTCCTTCACTGCTGTTAGCTGTGATGTGTTCCTTTCCCTCCTCCTTCACTGCTGTTAGCTGTGATGTGTTCCTCTCCCTCCTCCTTCACTGCTGTTAGCTGTGATGTGTTCCTTTCCCTCCTCCTTCACTGCTGTTAGCTGTGATGTGTTCTTCTCCCTCCTCCTTCACTGCTGTTAGCTGTGATGTGTTCTTCTCCCTCCTCCTTCACTGCTGTTAGCTGTGATGTGTTCTTCTCCCTCCTCCTTCACTGCTGTTAGCTGTGATGTGTTCTTCTCCCTCCTCCTTCACTGCTGTTTTATTTTTTTTATTTTTTATTTCACCTTTATTTGACCAGGTAGGCTAGTTGAGAACAAGTTCTCATTTGCAACTGCGACCTGGCCAAGATAAAGCATAGCAGTGTGAACAGACAACACAGAGTTACACATGGAGTAAACAATTAACAAGTCAATAACACAGTAGAAAAAAAAAATGGGCAGTCTATATACAATGTGTGCAAAAGGCATGAGGAGGTAGGCGAATAATACAATTTTGCAGATTAACACTAGGGTGATAAATGATCAGATGGTCATGTACAGGTAGAGATATTGGTGTGCAAAAGAGCAGAAAAGTAAATAAATTTTTTTAAAAACAGTATAAAAACAGTATGGGGATGAGGTAGGTGAAAATGGGTGGGCTATTTACCAATAGACTATGTACAGCTGCAGCGATCGGTTAGCTGCTCGGATAGCTGATGTTTGAAGTTGGTGAGGGAGATAAAAGTCTCCAACTTCAGCGATTTTTGCAGTTCGTTCCAGTCACAGGCAGCAGAGTACTGGAACGAAAGGCGGCGTAAATGAGGTGTTGGCTTTAGGGATGATCAGTGAGATACACCTGCTGGAGCGTGTGCTACGGATGGGTGTTGCCATCGTGACCAGTGAACTGAGATAAGGCGGAGCTTTACCTAGCATGGACTTGTAGATGACCTAGACCCAGTGGGTCTGGCGACGAATATGTAGCGAGGGCCAGCCGACTAGAGCATACAAGTCGCAGTGGTGGGTGGTATAAGGTGCTTTGGTGACAAAACGGATGGCACTATGATAGACTGCATCCAGTTTGCTGAATAGAGTGTTGGAAGCCATTTTGTAGATGACATCGCCGAAATCGAGGATCGGTAGGATAGTCAGTTTTACTAGGGTAAGCTTGGCGGCGTGAGTGAAGGAGGCTTTGTTGCGGAATAGAAAGCCGACTCTTGATTTGACTCTGTTAGCTGTGATGTGTTTCTCTCTCCTCCTTCACTACTGTTAGCTGTGATGTGTTCCTGCACCATTACTGTTCCAGACGTGTACACGTTGACAGAGGTTGTTTCAATTTCCTCAATGTCTAGTTTCCACCCTGGGCCAATACCTTCTCTCTTGACATAGGGGTAGTGTGCTCTTATAGCACTGTGCCATGCCAGGGGATGGTCTGTGTTAATATAGCACTGTGCCATGCCAGGGGATGGTCTGTGTTAATATAGCACCATGCCAGGGGATGGTCTGTGTTAATATAGCACCATGCCAGGGGATGGTCTGTGTTAATATAGCACCATGCCAGGGGATGGTCTGGTTAATATAGCTCCATGCCAGGGGATGGTCTGGTTAATATAGCACCATGCCAGGGGATGGTCTGGTTAATATAGCTCCATGCCAGGAGATGGTCTGGTTAATATAGCACCATGCCAGGGGATGGTCTGGTTAATATAGCACCATGCCAGGAGATGGTCTGGTTAATATAGCACCATGCCAGGGGATGGTCTGGTTAATATAGCACCATGCCAGGGGATGGTCTGGTTAATATAGCACCATGCCAGGAGATGGTCTGGTTAATATAGCACCATGCCAGGAGATGGTCTGGTTAATATAGCACCATGCCAGGAGATGGTCTGGTTAATATAGCACCATGCCAGGGGATGGTCTGGTTAATATAGCTCCATGCCAGGAGATGGTATGTGTGGGAAATGAAGTTGCTTACGTTCCCCTCTTTGTAGCAGTCAGCAAATACAGTCTATGGATTGTCTTTCAGGAGCTGTTTTTGTACTTATTCCGTACAGTGATATTTTGGGGTACCGTGCAGTCCATGTTTGTCTATGTCCATGGGGCACCGTGCAGTCCATTTTTGTCTATGTCCATGGGGTACCGTGCAGTCCATGGGGCACCGTGCAGTCCATTTTGTCTATGTCCATGGGGTACCGTGCAGTCCATGGGGTACCGTGCAGTCCATGGGGCACCGTCCATGTTTGTCTATGTCCATGTGGTACCGTGCAGTCCATGTTTGTCTATGTCCATGGGGTACCGTGCAGTCCATGGGGCACCGTGCAGTCCAGTTTTGTCTATGTCCATGGGGTACCGTGCAGTCCATGGGGTACCGTGCAGTCCATGGGGCACCGTGCAGTCCATGTTTGTCTATGTCCATGGGGTACCGTGCAGTCCATGTTTGTCTATGTCCATGGGGTACCGTGCAGTCCATGGGGTACCGTGCAGTCCATGGGGCACCGTGCAGTCCATGGGGTACCGTGCAGTCCATGGGGCACCGTGCAGTCCATGTTTGTCTATGTCCATGGGGTACCGTGCAGTCCATGGGGTACCGTGCAGTCCATGGGGCACCGTACAGTCCATGTTTGTCTATGTCCATGGGGTACCGTGCAGTCCATGGGGCACCGTGCAGTCCATGTTTGTCTATGTCCATGGGGTACCGTGCAGTCCATGGGGCACCGTGCAGTCCATGTTTGTCTATGTCCATGGGGCACCGTGCAGTCCATTTTTGTCTATGTCCATGGGGTACCGTGCAGTCCATGTTTGTCTATGTCCATGGGGCACCGTGCAGTCCATGTTTGTCTATGTCCATGGGGTACCGTGCAGTCCATGTTTGTCTATGTCCATGGGGTACCGTGCAGTCCATTTTTGTCTATGTCCATGGGGTACCGTGCAGTCCATTTTTGTCTATGTCCATGGGGTACCGTGCAGTCCATGTTTGTCTATGTCCATGGGGTACCGTGCAGTCCATTTTTGTCTATGTCCATGGGGTACCGTGCAGTCCATTTTTGTCTATGTCCATGGGGTACCGTGCAGTCCATTTTTGTCTATGTCCATGGGGTACCGTGCAGTCCATTTTTGTCTATGTCCATGGGGTACCGTGCAGTCCATTTTTGTCTATGTCCATGGGGTACCGTGCAGTCCATGTTTGTCTATGTCCATGGGGTACCGTGCAGTCCATGGGGTACCGTGCAGTCCATGGGGTACCGTGCAGTCCATTTTTGTCTATGTCCATGGGGTACCGTGCAGTCCATGTTTGTCTATGTCCATGGGGCACCGTGCAGTCCATGTTTGTCTATGTCCATGGGGTACCGTGCAGTCCATGTTTGTCTATGTCCATGGGGCACCGTGCAGTCCATGTTTGTCTATGTCCATGGGGTACCGTGCAGTCCAAGGGGCACCGTGCAGTCCATGTTTGTCTATGTCCATGGGGTACCGTGCAGTCCATGGGGCACCGTGCAGTCCATGTTTGTCTATGTCCATGGGGTACCGTGCAGTCCATGGGGCACCGTGCAGTCCATGTTTGTCTATGTCCATGGGGTACCGTGCAGTCCATGGGGCACCGTGCAGTCCATGTTTTTCTATGTCCATGGGGCACCGTGCAGTCCATTTTTGTCTATGTCCATGGGGTACCGTGCAGTCCATGTTTGTCTATGTCCATGGGGTACCGTGCAGTCCATGTTTGTCTATGTCCATGGGGTACCGTGCAGTCCATTTTTGTCTATGTCCATGGGGTACCGTGCAGTCCATTTTTGTCTATGTCCATGGGGTACCGTGCAGTCCATTTTTGTCTATGTCCATGGGGTACCGTGCAGTCCATTTTTGTCTATGTCCATGGGGTACCGTGCAGTCCATTTTTGTCTATGTCCATGGGGTACCGTGCAGTCCATGTTTGTGTATGTCCATGGGGTACCGTGCAGTCCATGTTTGTCTATGTCCATGGGGTACCGTGCAGTCAATTTTTGTCTATGTCCATGGGGTACCGTGCAGTCCATTTTTGTCTATGTCCATGGGGTACCGTGCAGTCCATTTTTGTCTATGTCCATGGGGTACCGTGCAGTCCATGTTTGTCTATGTCCATGGGGTACCGTGCAGTCCATTTTTGTCTATGTCCATGGGGTACCGTGCAGTCCATGTTTGTCTATGTCCATGGGGTACCGTGCAGTCCATGTTTGTCTATGTCCATGGGGTACCGTGCAGTCCATGTTTGTCTATGTCCATGGGGTACCGTGCAGTCCATGGGGTACCGTGCAGTCCATGTTTGTCTATGTCCATGGGGTACCGTGCAGTCCATGTTTGTCTATGTCCATGGGGTACCGTGCAGTCCATGTTTGTCTATGTCCATGGGGCACCGTGCAGTCCATGTTTGTCTATGTCCATGGGGCACCGTGCAGTCCATGTTTGTCTATGTCCATGGGGCACCGTGCAGTCCATGTTTGTCTATGTCCATGGGGTACCGTGCTGTCCATGTTTGTCTATGTCCATGGGGTACCGTGCAGTCCATTTTTGTCTATGTCCATGGGGTACCGTGCAGTCCATGTTTGTCTATGTCCATGGGGTACCGTGCAGTCCATTTTTGTCTATGTCCATGGGGTACCGTGCAGTCCATGTTTGTCTATGTCCATGGGGTACCGTGCAGTCCATTTTTGTCTATGTCCATGGGGTACCGTGCAGTCCATTTTTGTCTATGTCCATGGGGTACCGTGCAGTCCATGTTTGTCTATGTCCATGGGGTACCGTGCAGTCCATGTTTGTTTATGTCCATGGGGTACCGTGCAGTCCATTTTTGTCTATGTCCATGGGGTACCGTGCAGTCCATTTTTGTCTATGTCCATGGGATACCGTGCAGTCCATGTTTGTCTATGTCCATGGGGTACCGTGCAGTCCATTTTTGTCTATGTCCATGGGGTACCGTGCAGTCCATTTTTGTCTATGTCCATGGGGTACCGTGCAGTCCATGTTTGTCTATGTCCATGGGGTACCGTGCAGTCCATTTTTGTCTATGTCCATGGGGTACCGTGCAGTCCATGTTTGTCTATGTCCATGGGGTACCGTGCAGTCCATGGGGTACCGTGCAGTCCATTTTTGTCTATGTCCATGGGGTACCGTGCAGTCCATGTTTGTCTATGTCCATGGGGCACCGTGCAGTCCATGTTTGTCTATGTCCATGGGGTACCGTGCAGTCCATGTTTGTCTATGTCCATGGGGCACCGTGCAGTCCATGTTTGTCTATGTCCATGGGGTACCGTGCAGTCCAAGGGGCACCGTGCAGTCCATGTTTGTCTATGTCCATGGGGTACCGTGCAGTCCATGGGGCACCGTGCAGTCCATGTTTGTCTATGTCCATGGGGTACCGTGCAGTCCATGGGGCACCGTGCAGTCCATGTTTGTCTATGTCCATGGGGTACCGTGCAGTCCATGGGGCACCGTGCAGTCCATGTTTGTCTATGTCCATGGGGTACCGTGCAGTCCATGGGGCACCGTGCAGTCCATTTTTGTCTATGTCCATGGGGTACCGTGCAGTCCATGTTTGTCTATGTCCATGGGGTACCGTGCAGTCCATGTTTGTCTATGTCCATGGGGTACCGTGCAGTCCATGTTTGTCTATGTCCATGGGGTACCGTGCAGTCCATGGGGTACCGTGCAGTCCATGTTTGTCTATGTCCATGGGGTACCGTGCAGTCCATGTTTGTCTATGTCCATGGGGTACCGTGCAGTCCATGTTTGTCTATGTCCATGGGGCACCGTGCAGTCCATGTTTGTCTATGTCCATGGGGCACCGTGCAGTCCATGTTTGTCTATGTCCATGGGGCACCGTGCAGTCCATGTTTGTCTATGTCCATGGGGTACCGTGCTGTCCATGTTTGTCTATGTCCATGGGGCACCGTGCAGTCCATGTTTGTCTATGTCCATGGGGTACCGTGCAGTCCATGTTTGTCTATGTCCATGGGGTACCGTGCAGTCCATTTTTGTCTATGTCCATGGGGTACCGTGCAGTCCATTTTTGTCTATGTCCATGGGGTACCGTGCAGTCCATTTTTGTCTATGTCCATGGGGTACCGTGCAGTCCATTTTTGTCTATGTCCATGGGGTACCGTGCAGTCCATGTTTGTCTATGTCCATGGGGTACCGTGCAGTCCATGTTTGTCTATGTCCATGGGGTACCGTGCAGTCCATTTTTTGTCTATGTCCATGGGGTACCGTGCAGTCCATTTTGTCTATGTCCATGGGGTACCGTGCAGTCCATTTTTGTCTATGTCCATGGGGTACCGTGCAGTCCATGTTTGTCTATGTCCATGGGGTACCGTGCAGTCCATTTTTGTCTATGTCCATGGGGTACCGTGCAGTCCATGTTTGTCTATGTCCATGGGGTACCGTGCAGGCCATGTTTGTCTATGTCCATGGGGTACCGTGCAGTCCATGTTTGTCTATGTCCATGGGGTACCGTGCAGTCCATGTTTGTCTATGTCCATGGGGTACCGTGCAGTCCATGTTTGTCTATGTCCATGGGGTACCGTGCAGTCCATTTTTGTCTATGTCCATGGGGTACCGTGCAGTCCATTTTGTCTATGTCCATGGGGTACCGTGCAGTCCATGTTTGTCTATGTCCATGGGGTACCGTGCAGTCCATTTTTGTCTATGTCCATGGGGTACCGTGCAGTCCATTTTTGTCTATGTCCATGGGGTACCGTGCAGTCCATTTTTGTTTGTCTATGTGCCATTTTTGTCTATGTCCATGGGGTCCATTTTGTCTATGTCCATGGGGTGTTTGTCTATGTCCATGGGGTACCGTGCAGTCCATGTTTGTTTGTCCATGGGGTACCGTGCAGTCCATTTTTGTCTATGTCCATGGGGTACCGTGCAGTCCATTTTTGTCTATGTCCATGGGGTACCGTGCAGTCCATTTTTGTCTATGTCCATGGGGTACCGTGCAGTCCATGTTTGTCTATGTCCATGGGGTACCGTGCAGTCCATTTTTGTCTATGTCCATGGGGTACCGTGCAGTCCATGTTTGTCTATGTCCATGGGGTACCGTGCAGGCCATGTTTGTCTATGTCCATGGGGTACCGTGCAGTCCATGTTTGTCTATGTCCATGGGGTACCGTGCAGTCCATGGGGTACCGTGCAGTCCATGGGGTACCGTGCAGTCCATGTTTGTCTATGTCCATGGGGTACCGTGCAGTCCATGTTTGTCTATGTCCATGGGGTACCGTGCAGTCCATGTTTGTCTATGTCCATGGGGCACCGTGCAGTCCATGTTTGTCTATGTCCATGGGGCACTGTGCAGTCCATGTTTGTCTATGTCCATGGGGCACTGTGCAGTCCATGTTTGTCTATGTCCATGGGGCACTGTGCAGTCCATGTTTGTCTATGTCCATGGGGTACCGTGCAGTCCATGTTTGTCTATGTCCATGGGGCACTGTATTGTAATGACCTCTGCACAGGGATAAGCCAGGGGGCGTCAAAGGCCACTTCAACTGTCCTGCATTTGTTTGGCTCAAGAGTTTTCACACCCCTCACTTCACACTTCAGTGCTAATTGAAATGCATCCAGGTCAGTTCTGTCCTAGCAGCTTGGTAGCTTCGTAGCCTTATTTATTAAGCTTTATACAACAAAATGACCTAGAGATTGTTGTCTTTTACTTTTTGGCTTCAGAAGTAGCTTCAGACTGAACATTATTCACTCAGTTATGTGTTGGATGGTATTTCCAGGTTTCCTCTGTGTTTCTTCTGCAGGTTTTGGGTTGTTTTTTCTTGATAGTCCTTGGTAGTAATAGTCCATTCAGATAATTTTGTCCAAAATCAAGGTTTTAGGTATCAAATTTTGATTTGGATTGAAGGTTTTGATGTTGTGGTTAGTATCCTGTAAGTCCTTGTCAAGTTGATCTACATTTATCCAACTCTAATTCTATATTTTTGTAGAAGAACTCAGAAAAACTCAGGAGCCCATGAGCTCACTACCTCTCACTATCTAACTCTCCTTGTCCATCCATCCTAACATCCCAACTATTCTCTTTATACCGTGTGCCTGCTCTCCTGTGAGAGGGACATTTCACCCTGCCTCAAATCCTAATGTCACACACACACTGGAGACTGTATTAGTGTTCTGACTCTCTGCTGTGTTAGTGTTCTGACTCTCTGCTGTGTTAGTGTTCTGACTCTCTGCTGTGTTAGTGTTCTGACTCTTAGTGTTCTGACTCTTAGTGTTCTGACTCTTTGCTGTGTTAGTGTTCTGACTCTCTGCTGTGTTAGTGTTCTGACTCTGTTGAGGCTGTGTTAGTGGTCTCACTCTCTGCTGTGTTAGTGGTCTGACTCTCTGCTGTGTTAGTGGTCTGACTCTCTGCTGTGTTAGTGTTTTGACTCTGTTGAGGCTGTGTTAGTGTTCTGACTCTCTGCTGTGTTAGTGTTCTGACTCTTTGCTGTGTTAGTGTTCTGACTCTCTGCTGTGTTAGTGTTCTGACTCTCTGCTGTGTTAGTGTTCTGACTCTTAGTGTTCTGACTCTTTGCTGTGTTAGTGTTCTGACTCTCTGCTGTGTTAGTGTTCTGACTCTTAGTGTTCTGACTCTTAGTGTTCTGACTCTTTGCTGTGTTAGTGTTCTGACTCTCTGCTGTGTTAGTGTTCTGACTCTGTTGAGGCTGTGTTAGTGGTCTCACTCTCTGCTGTGTTAGTGGTCTGACTCTCTGCTGTGTTAGTGGTCTGACTCTCTGCTGTGTTAGTGTTTTGACTCTGTTGAGGCTGTGTTAGTGTTCTGACTCTGTTGAGGCTGTGTTAGTGTTCTGACTCTCTGCTGTGTTAGTGTTCTGACTCTCTGCTGTGTTAGTGGTCTGACTCTTTGCTGTGTTAGTGTTCTGACTCTCTGCTGTGTTAGTGTTCTGACTCTTAGTGTTCTGACTCTTAGTGTTCTGACTCTTTGCTGTGTTAGTGTTCTGACTCTCTGCTGTGTTAGTGTTCTGACTCTGTTGAGGCTGTGTTAGTGGTCTCACTCTCTGCTGTGTTAGTGGTCTGACTCTCTGCTGTGTTAGTGGTCTGACTCTCTGCTGTGTTAGTGTTTTGACTCTGTTGAGGCTGTGTTAGTGTTCTGACTCTGTTGAGGCTGTGTTAGTGTTCTGACTCTCTGCTGTGTTAGTGTTCTGACTCTCTGCTGTGTTAGTGGTCTGACTCTCTGCTGTGTTAGTGTTCTGATTCTCTGCTGTGTTAGTGTTCTGACTCTCTGCTTTGTTAGTGTTCTGACTCTCTGCTGTGTTAGTGTTCTGACTCTCTGCTGTGTTAGTGTTCTGACTCTCTGCTGTGTTAGTGGTCTGACTCTCTGCTGTGTTAGTGGTCTGACTCTCTGCTGTGTTAGTGTTCTGACTCTCTGCTGTGTTAGTGTTCTGACTCTCTGCTGTGTTAGTGCTCTGACTCTCTGCTGTGTTAGTGTTCTGACTCTCTGCTGTGTTAGTGTTCTGACTCTCTGCTGTGTTAGTGTTCTGACTCTCTGCTGTGTTAGTGTTTTGACTCTGTTGAGCCTGTGTTAGTGTTCTGACTCTCTGCTGTGTTAGTGTTCTGACTCTCTGCTGTGTTAGTGTTCTGACTCTCTGCTGTGTTAGTGTTTTGACTCTGTTGAGGCTGTGTTAGTGTTCTGACTAGACCTTACAGTGTGCTGTTGTATTCGGCACATGTGACAAATACAATCGAATCGAATTAGACTTATCTATCTCACAACAAGCTGCCTGACACACTAACATCCATCCTCCATCTCTCTCCTGTTTATTCATGCTTGGGTTTTTCTTTTTCCTACTGCAGGTTTTTCCGTTCCTTCAGTCAAGCCGTTTGGTGGCTTCCCCATGTCAGCCCACCCCCACCCCCAGACTGACCCCTCCAGTTACATGCCCCAGCCTCTGTCCTACCACACCTTCCACCCCGCTGGTCTGAATGCTAGCCTCAATGCTAGCCCTGCCATGAAGGCAGGCGCCAGCCTCCTGGAGAGCAGTGCAATGTGGGACATGGCCTACGGTGCTCGGTCAATGAGAGTTGGCACTGCTGATTTGTCATCAGGGTCGTCAGGTTACCAGTCTGGCACCAGCCATACAGGTGTGTGTATCTATGAGTTTTAATGAGATTGTGTGTGTATGTGTGTGTGTATGTATGTGTGTGTCCTACCTGTAATGAGTTTACAGGACAACATGTGGGAGTGGATCATATCACACATATCCCAGGTGATAGTCTAAAGAGCCAATGGCTGATCTTGGAAATTGATATGTCATACCATGACATTTGAGTTATTTCCCTGTTACTAACTATTAGAGACTATACGGACCCAAACAGCCCTGTTGTGTGTGAATATACAGGTAACTGACAAAATGAAGGAAACACTTTAGTCAGTGAGGGATACAAAGTACGTTGAGAGCAGGTGCTTCCACACAGGTGTGGATAATTAAGCAATTAACATCCCATCATGCTTAGGGTCATTTATACAAATGCTGTCCATTATATTGGGTACCATGGCTAGAAGAAGAGATCTTAGTGACTTTGAAGGAGGAGAGTCTCAAATTAGCATAGGGGGTTTAGTGTGTGTGTGTGTGTGTGTGTGTGTGTGTGTGTGTGTGTGTGTGTGTGTGTGTGTGTGTGTGTGTCAGTCACCAGATCTCAACCCAATTGAACACTTATGGGAGATTCTGGGGTAGCGCCTGAGACGATGTTTTCCACAAAGATCAATAAAACACCAAATGTTATCATTTCTGGTGGAAGAATGGTGTCGCGGTCCTCCAACAGAGTTCCAATGGGTACTGAAGATGTGTGTGTGTGTATATATATATATATACTATACAAATGTTTTTTTATGTTGTGAAATGTCAACGGTATTTTGATGTGTTCCTGTGCAGGTTCTGACCTGATTAAAGAACACCTGAGAGAGATCAGGAGTCTACGTCAACGTCTGGACGATTCCATCCAGACCAACGACCTCCTCCGACAGCAGCTGGAGGAGAGACTGGTCAACCAAGCCAGAGATAAATGTATTGACTTGACCACCACCACACCTGCTGTCTCAAACCATGAACACGTATTCTACACACCCAACTTGGCTACCTGTACTAAGTCAATGTTGACAGTCACTGTGTCAAAAAGGCATTAGTGAAATGTACTGGCCCTCCTCTTCTTCCTCATCCATCTCTTCCTCATCCTCTTCCTTCTCTTCATCCTTCTCCTCTTCCTTTTTCTCTTTTCCTCTTCCTCAGGTGCTCCCACCAACATCTACATCCAGGGCTTGGACTCTGTCAGTCAGTTGTCCAGTGAGATCAGAGTTCTGAAAGCGGAGAACCTCAGCCTGCAGGACCGACTCCAACAGGCCAGCAGAGGTAACCAACTGCCTGGCTCCGAGTACTCTCCAAACTCTCTAATATACTACCCAACATACTATCAATTCTGCTCTATAGCCCATTCTGTAGAGCGTTGTTCTTGCAATCCCAAGATAATGACCACTCATATGTAAAATGTAAGTCACTTTGGATAAATGTGTTTGCTAAATGACATACTGTATATTACATTGAGAAGAGAATGATGATTGGCTGACAGCCGTGGGTGGTATATCAGACCATATACCACGGATATGTCAAAACATGTATTTTTACTGCTCTAATTACGTTGGTAACCAGTTTCTAATAGCAATAAGGCACCTCAGGGGTTTGTGGTATATGGCTAATATACCATGGCTCAAGGCAGTATCAAGGCACTCCGCGTTGCGTCGTGCATATGAACAACCGTTAGCTGTGTTATATTGGCCGTATACCACACCTCCTCGGGCCTTATTGCTTAATTATACAATGGGTGGGTCTAATCCTGAGTGCGGATTGGTTAAAACCGCATTCCAACTGGTGGCTATACCACAGGCTAAATCTATGACGTTAAAATGCCTACAGTATTTACTCTGTTCCATCTGACTGCGCAAGCCACTGTCTCATCAGCCCAATCCACTGTCTCATCAGCCCAATCCACTGTCTCATCAGCCCAATCCACTGTCTCATCAGCCCAATCCACTGTCTCACCAGCCCAATCCACTGTCTCACCAGCCCAATCCACTGTCTCACCAGCCCAATCCACTGTCTCATCAGCCCAATCCACTGTCTCATCAGCCCAATCCACTGTCTCATCAGCCCAATGTCTCATCAGCCCAATGTCTCATCAGCCCAATCCACTGTCTCATCAGCCCAATCCACTGTCTCATCAGCCCAATCCACTGTCTCATCAGCCCAATCCACTGTCTCATCAGCCCAATCCACTGTCTCATCAGCCCAATCCACTGTCTCATCAGCCCAATCCACTGTCTCATCAGCCCAATCCACTGTCTCATCAGCGCAAGCCACTGTCTCATCAGCCCAATCCACTGTCTCATCAGCCCAATCCACTGTCTCATCAGCCCAATCCACTGTCTCATCAGCCCAATGTCTCATCAGCCCAATGTCTCATCAGCCCAATGTCTCATCAGCCCAATCCACTGTCTCATCAACCCAAGCCACTGTCTCATCAGCCCAAGCCACTGTCTCATCAGCCCAATCCACTGTCTCATCAGCCCAATCCACTGTCCCATCAGCCCAATCCACTGTCTCATCAGCCCAATCCACTGTCTCATCAGCCCAATCCACTGTCTCATCAGCCCAATCCACTGTCTCATCAGCCCAATCCACTGTCTCATCAGGCCAATGTCTCATCAGCCCAATCCACTGTCTCATCAACCCAATCCACTGTCTCATCAGCCCAATCCACTGTCTCATCAGCCCAATCCACTGTCTCATCAGCCCAATCCACTGTCTCATCAGCCCAATGTCTCATCAGCCCAATGTCTCATCAGCCCAATCCACTGTCCCATCAGCCCAATCCACTGTCCCATCAGCCCAATCCACTGTCCCATCAGCCCAATCCACTGTCCCATCAGCCCAATCCACTGTCTCATCAGCCCAATCCACTGTCTCATCAGCCCAATCCACTGTCTCATCAGCCCAATCCACTGTCTCATCAGCCCGGCAATTTATGGACTTAATCTCCACTATAAAAAGCATCTAGACATCATCTCACATTTCTTTTAATGTTTCAATATTCAAATTCGATCTTCAGCTGTTGCATAGTAATGAACATGTCGGTTTGAGACAGACAGGCAGGCAGCTTTTCTCAGCCAGTCGAAATCATGAATTTGCATAATTTTTATGGATATATACAAAGAAATCTAAATATAAAACAGAAAATGAAGTGCAGCTAGTTTTCCTTCTTTCCAGCTTCATTTCTGTCTTTATTTGAGTTCCTTTGTACTCTTCCCCCAGACGGGAGTAAGGAGGCGGAGCAGCTGCGCGAGGCGGTGCTGTTGGGGCGTGCCCGTGTGAAGGAGGCGGAGTTAGAGACTGAGCGGTGGGCAGAACAGGGCAGGAGGCTGCACACGCAGGCACAGGCTCAGACCCTGGAGATCACTCAGCTGAAACAGGACAGGCAGAACAACCTGGAGACCATCAACAGGTAGGAGGAGTGTTTGTGTGTCTGTGTGCATCTCGGTTGTGTGATTATTGTTTTGTTACATGTGTTTAACTGTGTTGTGTGTGTCTAGGTTGCAGCACGATGTGAATGTCCTACAGCAGCAGTTGTGTGAGAGCCGTGGCCTGGCCCACTCTCTACAGTATGACCTCCAGATATGCCACAGAGTGTGTGGCGTCCCCAAGAACACGAACACAAGTGAGGGGTCACACTCAGAGGAGTCTGCACCCTTTGACCCCAGGGACCTGCATGTTCAGCTAGGGCAGCAGTTGACGTCTGGGACACGCCTTCCTGGAGCCAGGATACAGCTCTTCCATGGTGAGAGAGCGCCATCAAGGAAAGCATTCTGGGATAGGGTTAACATGTTACCACTGATTCTACCACATTTACTTTGTAAGGATGTGTCTGAAATTGCACCCTATTTCCTATATAGTGCACTACTTTTGCCCAGAGCCAAGGACAAACGTTGTGCACTTTATAGTCAATAGGAAGCAATGCCATTTGAGATTTACCCGTAACTAACACTCATTCCCCAATCTTCCTTTCCCACTCACAGACCCTGCTCTCTCTACCCCTGTCCGAGACACTGGACTCTTCAGCCCTGCTTCCTCTCTCTCCCTCACACTGGAACCCCGGGAGGTTGACTTTTCTCCTGAGGGCCAGGCTCCAGACGGCTCCTTCGCGAACCGTAATGGCCACCATGTTGTGGGCCAAGTGGATGACTTCAGCGCCCTGCAGCAGCAGATCCTGGAGGGGCGCGTCCTCATTGGCAAGATGGAGGCTGCCCTCCGGGCCACCGCCAACCACACCCTGCTGGAGCTCAGCCTGGACAAGGTGAGGTCAGGGGTTTTGAAACCTATCCTTGGGGACCCCCAGCTGTTCCACGTACACTACCGTTCAAAAGTTTGGGGTCACTTAGAAATGTCCTTGTTTTTGAAAGAAAAACATATTTTTTGTCCATTAAAATGACATCAAATTGATCAGAAATACAGTGTAGACATTGTTAATGTTGTAAATGACTATTGTAGCTGGAAACAGATGATTTTTAATGGAATGTCTACATAGGCGTACAGAGGCCCATTATCAGCAACCATCACTCCTGTGTTAGAATGGCACGTTGTGTTATCTAATCCAAGTTTATCATTTTAAAAGGCAAAGTGACCCCAAACCTTTGAACGGTATTGTACATTAACTCTTCTACAGCCAGCACACCTGATTCAACTTGTCAACTAATCATCAAGCCCTTGACTTGGTGAATCAGATGAGTGAGTTCAGGGATACAACAACATTGTGAAACTGAGGAAAGGGTTAAAAACCATTAGGTTAGAGGATTCAGACACCTTACAGAGGAGTTAATGCCGCTCGAAATGAACTTTTAGGTCCTTGGTTTAAATTGATTAAACTCATGTTTCATCTTAGTAGTGTTGTCTACAGTATAGCTAGTTGAGCTGGTTTCATCTTAGTAGTGTTGTCTACAGTAACCTGTAGCTAGTTGAGCTGAAAATATGTTAAACCTTGGATTGTTTACCTGTGTTTTAGTTCAATTAGTTTAGTCTAACTGTTTCTGTGGATCTCTCTCTCTCTGTGTGCCAGCCTGTGGACCCTGGCTGTGTGAGGAGTCTGCTGACCTGCTCTACGACCCTGAGGAAGATCCTCCAGGATGCCAGCTCCCTGCTCAGAATGTTCTGGAGGGCAGCATTGCCCAATAGTGAGGGGTCCACTCAGAGCACCAAGACGGTCAGAATCTTATTCTCTTTGTTTGTAAGAGTTAAATGAAGGGTAATTTCATTATGCTGTTAGCGTGTCATGTGTGTCACTGATCATGTTTGAGAGTGTGTCTGTATGCTTAGTGGGGATTTCTGTTCATGGGTTTGTCACTAGGTGGACTCCCTGTAACCTCACTGCTCTTTACAGGGGTGTAGATTTCTGAAGTGTGACAGTGTGTTTTATTTGTGTGTGTGTGTGTCCAGGAGCTGTCTCTAAAGGAGGTCCACACCATGCGTCAGCGGATCTCAGAGCAGGAGGAGGCTCTAAAGGATGCCATGGAGAGACTGAAAAGCTCCAACCGCACCAAAGACAGTATGGAACACTTCATCGTCAGTCAACGTGAGTGACTCCTACCTCTCTCCCCCTCTTGGTCCTATATCTCTCCTCTTTTACCTCTCCCCTTCCTCCCCTCCCCCTCTTCTGTGTTCTTCTTTCTTTCCCCCCTGTCCTATCTTCTCCTTATATCATATTTCTCTCTGTTTCTCTCTGTCTGTTTCTCTCTGTCTTTGTTTCTCTCTGTCTTTGTTTCTCTCTGTCTGTGTTTATTTGTTTCTCTCTGTCTGTTTCTCTCTGTCTGTGTTTATTTGTTTCTCTCTGTCTGTTTCTCTCTGTCTGTGTTTATTTGTTTCTCTCTGTCTGTTTCTCTCTGTCTGTGTTTATTTGTTTCTCTCTGTCTGTTTCTCTCTGTCTGTGTTTATTTGTTTCTCTCTGTCTGTTTCTCTCTGTCTGTGTTTATTTGTTTCTCTCTGTCTGTTTCTCAATTCAATTCAATTCAATTTCAATTCAAGGGCTTTATTGGCATTGGAAACATGTGTTAACATTGCCAAAGCAAGTGAGGTAGACAACATACAAAGTGAATATATAAGGTGAAAAACAACAAAAATGAACAGTAAACATTACACATACAGAAGTTTCAAAACAGTAAAGACATTACAAATGTCATATTATATATATATAATATGTACAAATAGTTAAAGGACACAAGATAAAATAAATAAGCATAAATATGGGTTGTATTTACAATGGTGTTTGTTCTTCACTGGTTGCCCTTTTCTCGTGGCAACAGGTCACAAATCTTGCTGCTGTGATGGCACACTGTGGAATTTCACCCAGTAGATATGGGAGTTTTTCAAAATTGGATTTGTTTTCGAATTCTTTGTGGATCTGTGTGATCTGGGGGAAATATGTATCTCTAATATGGTCATACATTGGGCAGGAGGTTAGGAAGTGCAGCTCAGTTTCCACCTCATTTTGTGGGCAGTGAGCACACAGCCTGTCTTCTCTTGAGAGCCATGTCTGCCTACGGCGGCCTTTCTCAATAGCAAGGCTATGCTCACTGAGTCTGTACATAGTCAAAGCTTTCCTTAATTTTGGGTCAGTCACAGTGGTCAGGTATTCTGCCGCTGTGTACTCTCTGTGTAGGGCCAAATAGCATTCTAGTTTGCTCTGTTTTTTTGTTAATTCTTTCCAATGTGTTAAGTAATTATCTTTTTGTTTTCTCATGATTTGGTTGGGTGTAATTGTGCTGTTGTCCTGGGGCTCTGTAGGGTGTGTTTGTGTTTGTGAACAGAGCCCCAGGACCAGCTTGCTTAGGGGACTCTTCTCCAGGTTCATCTCTCTGTAGGTGATGGCTTTGTTATGGAAGGTTTGTGAATCGCTTCCTTTTAGGTGGTTGTAGAATTTAATGGCTCTTTTCTGGATTTTGATAATTAGTGGGTATCGGCCTAATTCTGCTCTGCATGCATTATTTGGTGTTTTACGTTGTACACGGAGGATATTTTTGCAGAATTCTGCGTGCAGAGTCTCAATTTGGTGTTTGTCCCATTTTGTGAAGTCTTGGTTGGTGAGCGGACCCCAGACCTCACAACCATAAAGGGCAATGGGCTCTATGACTGATTCAAGTATTTTTAGCCAAATCCTAATTGGTATGTTGAAATTGATGTTTCTTTTGATGGCATAGAATGCCCTTCTTGCCTTGTCTCTCAGATCGTTCACAGCTTTGTGGAAGTTACCTGTGGCGCTGATGTTTAGGCCGAGGTATGTATAGTTTTTTGTGTGCTCTAGGGCAACAGTGTCTAGATGGAATTTGAATTTGTGGTCCTGGTGACTGGACCTTTTTTGGAACACCATTATTTTGGTCTTACTGAGATTTACTGTCAGGGCCCAGGTCTGACAGAATCTGTGCATAAGATCTAGGTGCTGCTGTAGGCCCTCCTTGGTTGGTGACAGAAGCACCAGATCATCAGCAAACAGCAGACATTTGACTTCGGATTCTAGCAGGGGGAGGCCGGGTGCTGCAGACTTTTCTAGTGCCCGCGCCAATTCGTTGATATATATGTTGAAGAGGGTGGGGCTTAAGCTGCATCCCTGTCTAACCCCACGACCCTGTGTGAAGAAATGTGTGTGTTTTTTGCCAATTTTAACCGCACACTTGTTGTTTGTGTACATGGATTTTATAATGTCATATGTTTTACCCCCAACACCACTTTCCATCAGTTTGTATAGCAGACCCTCGTGCCAGATTGAGTCGAAGGCTTTTTTGAAATCAACAAAGCATGAGAAGACTTTGCCTTTGTTTTGGTTTGTTTGGTTGTCAATTAGGGTGTGCAGGGTGAATACATGGTCTGTTGTACGGTAATTTGGTAAAAAGCCAATTTGACATTTACTCAGTACATTGTTTTCATTGAGGAAATGTACGAGTCTGCTGTTAATAATAATGCAGAGGATTTTCCCAAGGTTACTGTTGACACATATTCCACGGTAGTTATTGGGGTCAAATTTGTCTCCACTTTTGTGGATTGGGGTGATCAGTCCTTGGTTCCAAATATTGGGGAAGATGCCAGAGCTAAGTATGATGTTAAAGAGTTTTAGTATAGCCAATTGGAATTTGTTGTCTGTATATTTGATCATTTCATTGAGGATACCATCGACACCACAGGCCTTTTTGGGTTGGAGGGTTTTTATTTTGTCCTGTAACTCATTCAATGTAATTGGAGAATCCAGTGGGTTCTGGTAGTCTTTAATAGTTGATTCTAAGATCTGTATTTGATCATGTATATGTTTTTGCTCTTTATTCTTTGTTATAGAGCCAAAAAGATTGGAGAAGTGGTTTACCCATACATCTCCATTTTGGATAGATAATTCTTTGTGTTGTTGTTTGTTTAGTGTTTTCCAATTTTCCCAGAAGTGGTTAGAGTCTATGGATTCTTCAATTACATTGAGCTGATTTCTGACGTGCTGTTCCTTCTTTTTCCGTAGTGTATTTCTGTATTGTTTTAGTGATTCACCATAGTGAAGGCGTAGACTCAGGTTTTCCGGGTCTCTATGTTTTTGGTTGGACAGGTTTCTCAATTTCTTTCTTAGATTTTTGCATTCTTCATCAAACCATTTGTCATTATTGTTAATTTTCTTCGGTTTTCTATTTGAGATTTTTAGATTTGATAGGGAAGCTGAGAGGTCAAATATACTGTTAAGATTTTCTACTGCCAAGTTTACACCTTCACTATTACAGTGGAACGTTTTACCCAGGAAATTGTCTAAAAGGGATTGAATTTGTTGTTGCCTAATTGTTTTTTGGTAGGTTTCCAAACTGCATTCCTTCCATCTATAGCATTTCTTAATGTTACTCAGTTCCTTTGGCTTTGATGCCTCATGATTGAGTATTGCTCTGTTTAAGTAGACTGTGATTTTGCTGTGGTCTGATAGGGGTGTTAGTGGACTGACTGTGAACGCTCTGAGAGATTCTGGGTTGAGGTCAGTGATAAAGTAGTCTACAGTACTACTGCCAAGAGATGAGCTATAGGTGTACCTACCATAGGAGTCCCCTCGAAGCCTACCGTTGACTATGTACATACCCAGCGTGCGACAAAGCTGCAGGAGTTGTGACCCGTTTTTGTTGGTTATGTTGTCATAGTTGTGCCTAGGGGGGCATATGTGGGAGGGGATGCTGTCACCTCCAGGCAGATGTTTGTCCCCCTGTGTGCTGAGGGTGTCAGGTTCTTGTCAGACTAGTACATGTTCCTGGGCCTGGAAATGATTGATTTCGCCCTCCAGGATGGAGAAGCTGTCTTCATTAAAATATGGGGATTCTAGTGGGGGGATATAGGTAGCACACAGGAGGACATTTTTCTCTGTTAGGATAATTTCCTTTTGAATTTCTAGCCAAATGTAGAATGTTCCTGTTTTGATTAATTTAATGGAGTGAGTTAGGTCTGCTCTATACCAAATTAGCATACCCCCTGAGTCCCTTCCCTGTTTCACACCTGGTAGTTTGGTGGATGGGACTACCAGCTCTCTGTAACCTAGAGGGCAACCAGTGGGTCCATCTCCTCTATACCAGGTTTCTTGCAGGATGACAATGTCTGTATTACCGATTTCTTTGGTGAAGTCCAGGTTTCTGCTCTTTAGGCCAAAGGCAGATGACCTCAGGCCTTAGATATTCCAGGATAATATAGTGAAGGCTTTTTGTTCCATAGAGTGTCCAATGTTGTTGGTCGTGGTTTGGCCTCAGGCCAGTAAGTGTGAGCAGAGCCTGCTGAGCATCTGGTACATGCCATTGGCTTGGGCGAGTGTGAGAGTGGGGGTTTCTCTCTGTCTGTGTTTATTTGTTTCTCTCTGTCTGTTTCTCTCTGTCTTTGTTTCTCTCTGTCTGTTTCTCTCTGTCTGTGTTTATTTGTTTCTCTCTGTCTGTTTCTCTCTGTCTGTGTTTATTTGTTTCTCTCTGTCTGTCTCTCTCTGTTTCTCTCTGTCTGTCTGTTTCTCTGTGTTTCTCTCCGTCTATGTTTCTCTGTCTGTTTCTGTCTGTTTCCCTCTGTCTGTTTCTCTCTGTCTGTTTCTCTCTGTCTGTTTCTCTGTCTGTTTCTCTGTCTGTTTCTCTCTCTCTGTTTCTCTCTGTCTGTCTGTTTCTCTGTTTTTCTCTCCGTCTATGTTTCTCTGTCTGTTTCTCTCTGTCTGTTTCCCTCTGTCTGTTTCCCTCTGTCTGTTTCCATCTGTCTGTTTCTGTCTGTCTGTTTCTCTGTTTCTGTCTGTCTGTTTCTCTGTTTCTCTCTGTCTGTTTCTCTGTTTCTGTCTGTTTCTCTGTTTCTCTCTGTCTGTCTCTCTTTGTCTATGTCTCTATATGTTTCTCTCTGTCTGTCTCTGTCTGTTTGTTTCCCTCACTGTTTCTCTGTCTGTTTCTGTCTGTCTGTTTCTCTCTGTCTATGTTTCTCTGTCTGTTTCCCTCTGTCTGTCTCTCTCTGTTTCTCTCTGTCTATGTTTCTCTGTCTGTTTCTGTCTGTTTCCCTCTGTCTGTTTCCCTCTGTCTGTTTCTCTCTGTCTGTTTCTCTCTGTCTGTTTCTCTCTGTCTGTTTCTCTGTCTGTTTCTCTGTCTGTTTCTCTCTCTCTGTTTCTCTCTGTCTGTCTGTTTCTCTGTTTTTCTCTCCGTCTATGTTTCTCTGTCTGTTTCTCTGTCTGTTTCCCTCTGTCTGTTTCCCTCTGTCTGTTTCCATCTGTCTGTTTCCATCTGTCTGTTTCTGTCTGTCTGTTTCTCTGTTTCTGTCTGTCTGTTTCTCTGTCTGTTTCTCTCTGTCTGTTTCTCTGTTTCTGTCTGTTTCTCTGTTTCTCTCTGTCTATGTCTCTCTTTGTCTATGTCTCTATATGTTTCTCTCTGTCTGTCTCTGTCTGTTTGTTTCCCTCACTGTTTCTGTCTGTCTGTTTCTCTCTGTCTATGTTTCTCTGTCTGTTTCCCTCTGTCTGTTTCTCTCTGTCTGTCTCTCTCTGTTTCTCTCTGTCTGTTTCCCTCTGTCTGTTTCTCTCTGTCTGTTTCTCTCTGTCTGTTTCTCTCTGTCTGTTTCTCTCTGTCTGTTTCTCTGTCTGTTTCTCTGTCTGTTTCTCTCTCTCTGTTTCTCTCTGTCTGTCTGTTTCTCTGTTTTTCTCTCCGTCTATGTTTCTCTGTCTGTTTCTCTGTCTGTTTCTCTCTGTCTGTTTCCCTCTGTCTGTTTCCCTCTGTCTGTTTCCATCTGTCTGTTTCCATCTGTCTGTTTCTGTCTGTCTGTTTCTCTGTTTCTGTCTGTCTGTTTCTCTGTCTGTTTCTCTCTGTCTGTTTCTCTGTTTCTGTCTGTTTCTCTGTTTCTCTCTGTCTATGTCTCTCTTTGTCTATGTCTCTATATGTTTCTCTCTGTCTGTCTCTGTCTGTTTGTTTCCCTCACTGTTTCTGTCTGTCTGTTTCTCTCTGTCTATGTTTCTCTGTCTGTTTCCCTCTGTCTGTTTCTCTCTGTTTCTCTCTGTCTGTTTCCCTCTGTCTGTTTCCCTCTGTCTGTTTCCATCTGTCTGTTTCCCTCTGTCTGTTTCCCTCTGTCTGTTTCTCTCTGTCTGTTTCTCTGTCTGTTTCTCTCTGTCTGTTTCTCTGTTTCTCTCTGTCTATGTTTCTCTGTCTGTTTCTGTCTGTTTCCCTCTCTCTGTTTCTCTCTGTCTGTTTCTCTCTGTCTGTTTCTCTGTCTGTTTCTCTCTGTCTGTTTCTCTGTTTCTCTCTGTCTATGTCTCTCTTTGTCTATGTCTCTATATGTTTCTCTCTGTCTGTCTCTGTCTGTTTGTTTCCCTCACTGTTTCTCTGTCTGTTTCCCTCTCTCTGTTTCTCTCTCTCTGTTTCCCTCTGTCTGTTTCCCTCTCTCTGTTTCCCTCTGTCTGTTTCTCTCTGTCTGTTTCCCTCTGTCTGTTTCCATCTGTCTGTTTCTGTCTGTCTGTTTCTCTGTTTCTCTCTGTCTGTTTCTCTGTTTCTGTCTGTTTCTCTCTGTCTATGTCTCTCTTTGTCTATGTCTCTATATGTTTCTCTCTGTCTGTCTCTGTCTGTTTGTTTCCCTCACTGTTTCTCTGTCTGTTTCTGTCTGTCTGTTTCCCTCACTGTTTCTCTGTCTGTTTCTGTCTGTCTGTTTCCCTCTGTCTGTTTCCGTCTGTCTGTTTCTCTGTCTGTTTCTCTGTCTGTTTCCCTCTGTCTGTTTCCCTCTGTCTGTTTCTCTCTGTCTATGTCTCTCTTTGTCTATGTCTCTATATGTTTCTCTCTGTCTGTCTCTGTCTGTTTGTTTCCCTCACTGTTTCTCTGTCTGTTTCTGTCTGTCTGTTTCTCTCTGTCTATGTTTCTCTGTCTGTTTCTCTGTCTGTTTCTCTGTCTGTTTCTCTGTCTGTTTCTCTCTCTCTGTTTCTCTCTGTCTGTCTGTTTCTCTGTTTTTCTCTCCGTCTATGTTTCTCTGTCTGTTTCTCTGTCTGTTTCTCTCTGTCTGTTTCCCTCTGTCTGTTTCCCTCTGTCTGTTTCCATCTGTCTGTTTCCATCTGTCTGTTTCTGTCTGTCTGTTTCTCTGTTTCTGTCTGTCTTTTCTCTGTCTGTTTCTCTCTGTCTGTTTCTCTGTTTCTGTCTGTTTCTCTGTTTCTCTCTGTCTATGTCTCTCTTTGTCTATGTCTCTATATGTTTCTCTCTGTCTGTCTCTGTCTGTTTGTTTCCCTCTGTCTGTTTCTGTCTGTCTGTTTCTCTCTGTCTATGTTTCTCTGTCTGTTTCCCTCTGTCTGTTTCTCTCTGTTTCTCTCTGTCTGTTTCCCTCTGTCTGTTTCCCTCTGTCTGTTTCCATCTGTCTGTTTCCCTCTGTCTGTTTCCCTCTGTCTGTTTCTCTCTGTCTGTTTCTCTGTCTGTTTCTCTCTGTCTGTTTCTCTGTTTCTCTCTGTCTATGTTTCTCTGTCTGTTTCTGTCTGTTTCCCTCTCTCTGTTTCTCTCTGTCTGTTTCTCTCTGTCTGTTTCTCTGTCTGTTTCTCTCTGTCTGTTTCTCTGTTTCTCTCTGTCTATGTCTCTCTTTGTCTATGTCTCTATATGTTTCTCTCTGTCTGTCTCTGTCTGTTTGTTTCCCTCACTGTTTCTCTGTCTGTTTCCCTCTGTCTGTTTCCTCTCTCTGTTTCCCTCTGTCTGTTTCTCTCTCTGTTTCCCTCTGTCTGTTTCTCTCTGTCTGTTTCCCTCTGTCTGTTTCCATCTGTCTGTTTCTGTCTGTCTGTTTCTCTGTTTCTCTCTGTCTGTTTCTCTGTTTCTGTCTGTTTCTCTCTGTCTATGTCTCTCTTTGTCTATGTCTCTATATGTTTCTCTCTGTCTGTCTCTGTCTGTTTGTTTCCCTCACTGTTTCTCTGTCTGTTTCTGTCTGTCTGTTTCCCTCACTGTTTCTCTGTCTGTTTCTGTCTGTCTGTTTCCCTCTGTCTGTTTCCGTCTGTCTGTTTCTCTGTCTGTTTCTCTGTCTGTTTCCCTCTGTCTGTTTCCCTCTGTCTGTTTCTCTCTGTCTATGTCTCTCTTTGTCTATGTCTCTATATGTTTCTCTCTGTCTGTCTCTGTCTGTTTGTTTCCCTCACTGTTTCTCTGTCTGTTTCTGTCTGTCTGTTTCTCTCTGTCTATGTTTCTCTGTCTGTTTCTCTGTCTGTTTCTCTGTCTGTTTCCCTCTGTCTGTTTCTCTCTGTCTGTCTCTCTCTGTTTCTGTCTGTCTCTCTCTGTTTCCCTCTGTCTGTTTTTCTCTGTCTGTTTCTCTGTCTGTTTCTCTCTGTCTGTTTCTCTGTTTCTCTCTGTCTATGTCTCTCTTTGTCTGTCTCTATATGTTTCTCTCTGTCTGTCTCTGTCTGTTTGTTTCCCTCACTGTTTCTCTGTTTGTTTCTGTCTGTCTGCTTCTCTCCGTCTATGTTTCTCTGTCTGTTTCCCTCTGTCTGTTTCTCTCTGTCTGTCTCTCTCTGTTTCTCTCTGTCTATGTTTCTCTGTCTGTTTCCCTCTGTCTGTTTCCCTCTCTCTGTTTCTCTCTGTCTGTTTCCCTCTCTCTGTTTCCCTCTGTCTGTTTCTCTATGTCTGTCTCTCTCTGTTTCTCTCTGTCTATGTTTCTCTGTCTGTTTCTGTCTGTTTCCCTCTCTCTGTTTCTCTCTGTCTGTTTCCCTCTCTCTGTTTCTCTCTGTCTGTTTCCCTCTCTCTGTTTCTCTCTGTCTGTTTCTCTGTCTGTTTCTCTCTGTCTGTTTCCCTCTGTCTGTTTCTCTGTTTCTCTCTGTCTATGTCTCTCTTTGTCTATGTCTCTATATGTTTCTCTCTGTCTGTCTCTGTCTGTTTGTTTCCCTCACTGTTTCTCTGTCTGTTTCTGTCTGTCTGCTTCTCTCCGTCTATGTTTCTCTGTCTGTTTCCCTCTGTCTGTTTCTCTCTGTCTGTCTCTCTCTGTCTATGTTTCTCTGTCTGTTTCTGTCTGTTTCCCTCTCTCTGTTTCCCTCTCTCTGTTTCTCTCTGTCTATGTTTCTCTGTCTGTTTCCCTCTGTCTGTTTCTCTCTGTCTGTCTCTCTCTGTTTCTCTGTCTGTTTCTGTCTGTTTCCCTCTGTCTGTTTCCCTCTCTCTGTTTCTCTCTGTCTATGTTTCTCTGTCTGTTTCTCTGTCTGTCTCTCTCTGTTTCCCTCTGTCTGTTTCCCTCTGTCTATGTTTCTCTGTCTGTTTCCCTCTGTCTGTTTCTCTCTGTCTATGTTTCTCTGTCTGTTTCTTTGTCTGTTTCTCTCTGTCTGTTTCTCTCTGTCTGTCTCTCTGTTTCTCTCTGTCTATGTTTCTCTGTCTGTTTCTGTCTGTTTCCCTCTGTCTGTTTCTCTGTTTCTCTCTGTCTGTCTCTCTTTGTCTATGTCTCTATGTTTCTCTCTGTCTGTCTGTTTCCCTCACTGTTTCTCTGTCTGTTTCTCTGTTTCTCTCTGTCTGTTTCTCTCTGTCTATGTCTCTTTGTCTATGTCTCTATATGTTTCTCTCTGTCTGTTTCTCTCTGTCTTTGTTTCTCTCTGTCTGTTTCTCTCTGTCTGTGTTTATTTGTTTCTCTCTGTCTGTTTCTCTCTGTCTGTGTTTATTTGTTTCTCTCTGTCTGTCTCTCTGTTTCTCTCTGTCTGTCTGTTTCTCTGTGTTTCTCTCCGTCTATGTTTCTCTGTCTGTTTCTGTCTGTTTCCCTCTGTCTGTTTCTCTCTGTCTGTTTCTCTGTCTGTTTCTCTCTCTCTGTTTCTCTCTGTCTGTTTCTCTGTTTTTCTCTCCGTCTGTTTCTCTGTCTGTTTCTCTCTGTCTATGTCTCTCTTTGTCTATGTCTCTATATGTTTCTCTCTGTCTGTCTCTGTCTGTTTGTTTCCCTCACTGTTTTTCTGTCTGTTTCTCTCTGTCTATGTTTCTCTGTCTGTTTCTCTGTCTGTTTCCCTCTGTCTGTTTCTCTCTGTCTGTCTCTCTCTGTTTCTCTCTGTATGTCTCTCTCTGTTTCTCTCTGTCTGTTTCCCTCTGTCTGTTTCCATCTGTCTGTTTCCCTCTGTCTGTTTCTCTGTCTGTTTCTCTGTCTGTTTCTCTCTGTCTGTTTCTCTGTTTCTCTCTGTCTATGTCTCTCTTTGTCTATGTCTCTATATGTTTCTCTCTGTCTGTCTCTGTCTGTTTGTTTCCCTCACTGTTTCTCTGTTTGTTTCTGTCTGTCTGCTTCTCTCCGTCTATGTTTCTCTGTCTCTTTCCCTCTGTCTGTTTCTCTCTGTCTGTCTCTCTCTGTTTCTCTCTGTCTATGTTTCTCTGTCTGTTTCCCTCTCTCTGTTTCTCTCTGTCTGTTTCCCTCTGTCTGTTTCCCTCTCTCTGTTTCCCTCTGTCTGTTTCTCTGTCTGTTTCTCTGTCTGTTTCTCTCTGTCTGTTTCTCTGTTTCTCTCTGTCTATGTCTCTCTTTGTCTATGTCTCTATATGTTTCTCTCTGTCTGTCTCTGTCTGTTTGTTTCCCTCACTGTTTCTCTGTCTGTTTCTGTCTGTCTGCTTCTCTCCGTCTATGTTTCTCTGTCTGTTTCCCTCTGTCTGTTTCTCTCTGTCTGTCTCTCTCTGTTTCTCTCTGTCTATGTTTCTCTGTCTGTTTCTGTCTGTTTCCCTCTGTCTGTTTCTCTCTGTCTGTTTCTCTCTGTCTGTCTCTCTCTGTTTCTCTGTCTGTTTCTGTCTGTTTCCCTCTCTCTGTTTCTCTCTGTCTATGTTTCTCTGTCTGTTTCCCTCTGTCTGTTTCTCTCTGTCTGTCTCTCTCTGTTTCCCTCTGTCTGTTTCTCTGTCTGTTTCCCTCTGTCTGTTTCCCTCTGTATGTTTCCCTCTGTCTGTTTCTCTCTGTCTATGTTTCTCGGTCTGTTTCTTTGTCTGTTTCTCTCTGTCTGTTTCTCTCTGTCTGTCTCTCTGTTTCTCTCTGTCTATGTTTCTCTGTCTGTTTCTCTCTGTTTCCCTCTGTCTGTTTCTCTGTTTCTCTCTGTCTGTCTCTCTTTGTCTATGTCTCTATGTTTCTCTCTGTCTGTCTGTTTCCCTCACTGTTTCTCTGTCTGTTTCTCTGTTTCTCGCTGTCTGTTTCTCTCTGTCTATGTCTCTTTGTCTATGTCTCTATATGTTTCTCTCTGTCTCTCTATCTCTCTGTGTGTGTGTGTGTGTGTCCCTCAGCACCGATTGTGTGAGGGCCTTGGGAAATAATTACTTTTGTGTTTGTGTGTTGAAGTGATAGTCACAGATTAATCACAACAGTTTTGTTTCTGATTGTTTACAGTGTCAAGAACAAAGGATGTCTTGAAGAAGGCACGGACAAATTTAGAGGTGAGCTCACCCTTTTTGCAGGATCTGACTTATTGATTTCTTCCCACACCCTCTAGAACCAACCACCCTCTAGAACCCACCACCCTCTAGAACTCTCCACCCTCTAGAACCCACCACCCTCTAGAACTCTCCACCCTTTAGAACTCTCCACCCTTTAGAACTCTCCACCCTCTAGAACTCTCCACCCTCTAGAACTCTCCACCCTCTAGAACTCTCCACCCTCTAGAACTCTCCACCCTCTAGAACTCTCCACCCTCTAGAACTCTCCACCCTCTAGAACCCACCACCCTCTAGAACTCTCCACCCTCTAGAACTCTCCACCCTCTAGAACTCTCCACCCTCTAGAACTCTCCACCCTCTAGAACTCTCCACCCTCTAGAACTCTCCACCCTCTAGAACTCTCCACCCTCTTAATACTCTTAATCTACTTAAGAAAAACCCCTGTTAGCTATTCCGTCTCCTTTACCCCTTCCTCTCTCACATGCACTCTCTATATTTGTCTCTCTATCTACCTCTATTTCGCTCCATCTCTCGCTCTTCCTTGAGTTATTCCAGGAGAACGAGCAGCGAATGTCCTCCCTTGGCCTCACTTCTTTCCCCTCCTCCTCTTCCTCTTCCTCCCATCCCTGGGTTGGTAAAGGTATGACTCCCTGGCATGCTGTGCCTGTCAGTGTGCCTGTATCAGCATCCAGTAATCCACCCTGCCTATCTTTAAAGGCCCAAATGCAGCTGTTTTTATCTCAACATCAAATTGTTTCTGAATAACAATGATGTACCTTACTATAATTGTTTTCCATTTAAATGGTCAACAACAAAATGTCTTTCTCAATCATTACTTTTGCTACCTGTCTGGGAGTGGTCTGAATAAGAGGCCTAATTGGAGGGGTCTATTGGGAGGGATATGTAACCTGAAAATGACCTGTTATTGGCAGCGAGGTTTGGAACTGTCTTTGTTATTTGTATATAAACTTATACAGCCTGGTGATGTCACCAGGCGAGCCAAAACTCCACTCATTTAAAAACTGCAGATTAGAAAGTCCTGTGTGAAATAACACGCATCTGATTTTTGCACACTTTTACAGTGTTCACTTCATCAGCTGTTGTACAATTTAGAAAACACAGGAAAACTGAATTTTGACGGCACTGGGCCTTTAACCAGCTTCCTTCATAGAGTAGGAGGCCTACTGGCATTAAACAGCAGTGCACGATCCCCTCTTTGACGCAATCACTTGGTTAAACATGTTTATTTTGTAATACCACTGTACATATAACATTTTCTATCACCTACTTATTGGGATCATACTTGTTGTAGGCCTACCATCAGCAGATTTTAGTGACCCTACTTGTGTGTGTGTGTGTGTGTGTGTGTGTGTGTGTGTGTGTGTGTGTGTGTGTGTGTGTGTTAAATTGACTCTGTTTAGGTTAGAGTGGAAATAAATAAGCATGTGAAGACAATTTGAGGTAATCATTGATGGAGTATTTTCATTGTCTTATGTCAGAACGCAATGAATCCACATGACATAAGTCATGACATTACATAGTAACATGAAATATATACTATATATACAGCACCAATCAAATGTTTGGACACACTTACTCATTCAAGGGTTTTTCTTTATTTTTACTATTTTCTACATTTCAGAATAGTAGTGAAGACATCAAAACTATGAAATAACACATGGAATCATGTAGTAACCAATAAAGTGTTAAACAAATCAAGATGTATTTTTATATTTAAGATTCTTCAAATTAGCCACCCTTTGCCTTGATGACAGCTTTGCACACTCTTATAAAATATATTTTGATTTGTTTAGAACTTTTTTACAATGTAGAAAATAGTCCAAATAAAGATAAACCCTTGAATGAGTAGGTGTGTCCAAACTGTTGACTGGTACTGTACATTTCCTGTAAGAATGCTGACCCGTCCATCCTCTTTTGCCTCTTCCTTCCTCCCAGGTGAAAACCCAAGAGGTTTCTGTGAGCTCACCCAGTCTGCTGGTTGGGGTATCGTGAAACCCCACATCCAAGCTACATCACCCAGGACCCCTACGGTCCTGTGGCCTAATACCCAGGGTCTGACGTACCTCGTTCCCTACAGGCAGCTTCTTTGTGATGCACCAGCTCCAAGTTCCTCCTAATACTGGGAGACAGGACACTTCCTGTTGAAACATGGGACATAATCTCAGGTTTGTGGTTAAATAGGGAGAACACTTTAGTTGAGGGGAGACTGTCTGATAGTCAGTAGGGGTTCAGCCAGGTGCTCTCTGTGATGCTGTTGTATGCCAAGCAGAACAGTGGTTAATGAATGTTGACGACTGTCTTATGTCAGGTGTTATGTATAGCTTATGTAGGTGTTACGAAGGTACCTCAACTGAAGTGTTTCCCCTATTTTACCTGAGACATATATTATGTTTTGAGCTCTATATGAAACCTCTTCAAGGATCCTATGACAATCAACCTTGAACAAGCCAGGAATAGAGGCTTTTAAAAAGCCAAACAAGACTAAAGTGCTTCCTTTTCGCGTCTAACAAGACAAGTTTGTAAGTGTGTGTATGTGTAAAGTAGTTGCATGTTGTTTGAGGGAAAAAAAAGCCATATTTATAGATGTTAGATACCTTGTTTCGTACGATACTTCTTCTGCCATTCAAATGGTCTGTTACTGATGTCACAAGATGTAAAAACTATTCAGATTTTAAAGATCCTATGGATGGGTTGACCCTAGAACTGTCTTCCTGCTGAACTGCTAGAACCTGTAACCATACTAAAGATGTAAACACTATTCAGATTTGAAAGATCCTATGGATGGGTTGACCCTAGAACTGTCTTCCTGCTGAACTGCTAGAACCTGTAACCATACTAAAGATGTAAACACTATTCAGATTTGAAAGATCCTATGGATGGGTTGACCCTAGAACTGTCTTCCTGCTGAACTGCTAGAACCTGTAACCATACTAAAGATGTAAAGATTGTTCCCAGCTTTAAATCTAGTCTCTCGACCTGAGTCCTTAAAGCAGGCGGCATACTGCAGCCAGCTGCAATACATTCAACTATGACCTGCTGATGTATTCCAATGACCTATTTAAGAAAGTGACAGGAGCATTTGGTGCTTTGTCCAAAATAAGTTGTAACTGTTACATTTTTGATTTGAACAGAATTGCCTCAGAGGTTACTGGACCACACAATGTTTTTTAATCCACATTTGTAAAGTTGTTTTAATGTGGGCTAACATTTAAACCCTTCTAAGACAAAAAAAAAATGTCAATATTATTTTGATTCGATTTTTTTTTTCTTTTCTGTTGTGGTAACCATAGATGTTATTTTCTATTAACAAAATCTGTGACAATCATCAGCAGGATATGTGAAAACTTGGTTTCTTACACTGAGATATGCAAAGCTGTATAAGATAGTACATCTTACTGTATGTACATAATGGCAGGGGCGTACATTAAAACAGCTTTTTTTTGTGTCAGGAAGAGGGGGTCTGGTGTCAAGGTCAGGGGCTTCATTTATTTTTTATGCATGTGTTATATATCAAATCCAGTTTTATTTGTTGAATTCTATGAAATGCTTACTTTACAAGCCCTTGTTGTTTTAGGGAGAAGCTTTTCAATAAAACGGGACTCAAATATTAATTATGTTTGTTCTTGGAAGATTTCTATATGTTGAAAACATATCTCTACGTTTTTTTTTTACACACACAATCATTTGAAGTGCTCAAATTAGAACATTTACCCATTTCAACCAGGAGATGGCAGCAGACACCAGCTCCTTCGCTCATCTACACGGGTCTCATGCCATGCGCTGCATGTTTATATCCAGTGCGTGCACCTTGTCTAGTTTACATATGGAAAGCTGATTACAGGTCAGATTTTAATTACTTTCGAATGTATTGAATTTTGGCAACTTGAAGACATGCTGAACCTAGATCAGTGGTATAGGAGCAGGAGGCACTGCAGTTGAAACGTGAGAGGAGATTCAGGAAGCGAATCGTGACTGCACAGTCTGCACACAGTCACAGATCACCAAATCAGCAGCTCACACCGGCGACGATGGAAGAAGACTGACAATTTGAAAGAGAGGGCGAGGACAACCGATCGAGAGACATTCGTGAATAATAATACAATTTACTTTCAATTAAAAGTTGGATGGAAGAAACTTCGAACATTTCTGCTACGTCACCTTGTCAAGAAAAAATGCAAAGTGTTACAATGACAAGGTGTCTTTTGCAGGTAACGTTAGCTAGCTACGAAGCTGGCTTAGCTCGAGTCTAGCTAACCATCCATTCAGGTCTGTCTGATAGCGAAGTCACCGGGGTGCGTGGAGTTTGGAAACATTTAATATCGTTTTTGGTGTACTGGTAATTGTACGAGCTCGCCTTTCATTTTTGTTCGCTCGATACCCTTGCTAGTTAGGTTTTCTCAGCTAGCTAGCTAGCCTGTAAGCTACATAAAGGTGGCGCGTAAAATGCGGTAGCCAGGAAAAAGACAACCACGTTAACTAGAGAGCTAGCTAGCTTGTAACTACAGCAACCAAGCGACTGACAACCTGTCAACATAGTTGTGACATTACTTCAGTTGCCGAGGATCATTTAGTCTGTTTGTGCCAACAAGTTAATTTGAACGGGGATTTATTTCTACGGTCGGATTTGACACCAGTTGGACTTGCTGAACACATCACAGCAACAGCAGGAGATATGAACTTGAAGTTTCCAAAGGAAATGCGAGGAAGACGTCAATACAGTTAGCTGGCTAGCCTAGCATAAATTAGCTAAGCAGAGTCAGATATCTGTGAAACACATTTCTTTTTGTCAATTTTTTTTCCACGTGAGAAAATGAAGAGAACCGAAAATAAAAACACAAAACTAATTCCGGACCAGCACGGAAGCGGGACAGCGGCGAAAGATGTGGTGAGTTGTCATGACATGAGTGTTCTTCAGTAGCCTAGACCTGCTAGCTACAATACAAAGTAAGCCTAGCTAAAAGACATGTTTGGGTCCCACGAATGTAACCCAGCTAGGTCTCTACCTTTTATAGATGCAGAAATCAAGAACTGTGATTTTACTGGGTATTACTTAGTCAGTGGTTATTGATTGTACTGAATACACGTCAAACTGATTGATTGACATGCTATTTTCTGATTTGTTTTCGCAATTCCTATTCATTGGTTGCTGATTGGTCCTTGCACGAATCTCTTATGAATTATATGTAATACTGTATACTTCCTCATCTGTCCAACCTGCATCAAGTCAGGTCACCTGCTGCACTGCATGACCTCACTCATCCTACTTTCAAACTATCTAAACACTGACTTAATCTGAGACATTTCAGAATAGAGTGAAAGAGAGTGCACACACACAGCACAGGGTGGATAAGAAGGGCAGAGGTCAATGAGCACTTGATTTGGGATTATGTTGTTGAGGCATGTTTTAGTCCCACTGAGGGAGCAGGTGGTGTCATTTCGTCTGCTCTGCTAGTTCACTGCCCCAGGGAGCAGCACCATACCATAACCACTAATCAGATCAGGGCCACTATTCATAAAGCCTCTCATCTGTTTTGCATTTTCAGATCATAATGAATAGACTGGGTAATTAGATCAGTACTCCTAAAATGCTTTCCCAAGCACTCCCATTATTCATGTCAGTACTGTATGTGCGCTCTCTGCAAGATGTTATGACTAGAGGAGGAGGGGAGCTAACATGCCAGTTGTTTTTGGGAGAATTATCTGGTAGGGAGCACCACAGTGTTTGGCCTTTCTGGTAAATGGGATAGGATTTGAATTTCAAATATTACGGCTAGAACATCGTTGGCGCTCAGAAAAATAATAATGCACAAGGTCAGGATCAGCATTCCCAATGTTGATTTCAGTGCTGCTCAACAACAACTGACTCAATATTTGATGTCTCACTCATATTTCATAATCAATAAACCCTCATATAAAATTGGCCCTCTGGAACATAAAGACCTGCAGTAGTTTATTGCTGTTGAAGTATGTTCTCGTAACTAGAAAGTTAGCATTGATTGAGTGATAGGTGGTGTAATATATTGCTCCACCCACTCTCTGGTGATATTGCTGTCATAAAAGGGATCTTGATGTCATAAAAGGTCATCTGCTCTGATGCTCCACTTTTCTTTTCACAAATGGTTTTGCTTTTAGCAGCATTTTGGAGAGTGAAGCTTTGCACTGTGTCCTCATTTATAAGCACCTATGAGAAAAATCTGGAGTATTTTTCTAACCAGATTAGTGTGTTGGGAGGCAGTTTGATCTCAACTGGGGGAATTGCTTTATGATATTGTGGAATGCTAGACAGAAATGTTTATGTGCTCATTGCTGGCAGTTTTATGTAGTTTTGGTTGGAAGCAAATGGGTGTGCTGTTCACACAGTAGTATACACATTCAGTGCACACAGGAACCTTTCCCTCTTTCCCTCTGCAGTCAGTCTTTGACACTTTGATGTCCAGAACTGTGGGTTATAATGATGTCACTGTCAGGTGACACTTCTAAGGTGGTCTGAGGTCTCTGGCCCTGACACAGTTGGCAGACACACATCCTCTTCAAACAAAGGATTAACTAAATCCAACCTTACCTTGGGATTTGTGTGACTGTATTACCACCCTTGTCCTTCTTCCTAGTTACTGTTTAATGAAGGGCTGCGGTTTATTGTCTCCATATTGTGCAGTGGGTTCAGTGTTCTGCTGTTGAACTCCTTTGGTCCAGCCCAGGTTTACTGGCCTTATTGACATGGTATATTTAAGCAGTAAAAAACACAGCACGGCCCAGTAAAACAACTGTATCACAGTAGCACTTCACTGTGATCCAGATTATCTATTGCACCAGTGTTACAAGACAGCATTGCTTACTCCTACTGTGGTGTTTGATCTTGTGTTTTCAAATTGACACAATGTGCCATGAATGGGCCTCATTTTCTCTGGTTGATCTGGGCCTCTGGTTGATCTGGGCCTCTGGTTGATCTGGGCCTCGGGTTGATCTGGGGCTGGGTCTCAAGGAGTGTGTGTTGGAACAGTAGTAGAGCAGTAACTTTTGGACACCTGAACTAGGGTAATGTCTTCGGGTAATTAACAACCGTAAATGACTCCTGCTTCAGTGTGTCAGTTAGAACAGAAACAGAGGCTGTTTTTTTTTTTGCAAAGCGAATTAGCCCATATTGAGAAACGACTGAAATCTGCAGGGATTATGAATGCTGCACTTTGCGGTGTTGTACATTTGTTTTTTTTTATATGGTGAAAGGAGGGGAGATACGCCAAGGGGCGTTTTCACACAGGCTCTTCAGTGTTCTAAATGTCTCAATGCCCTGAGAACATATAGCATAGCCTTAGAAGACAGAGTCTCATGATAAGCAGGTCAGAGCTGCGGAAGCAAAATAACTTTAGTTGTCTCTTCATTGCATTGGTCTGTGTTCCTTGTTGAAATAAAGGTTTGATAATTGTGTACATGGCTGTAAACAAACACAATCCTGTATTGAGTATGTCTGAATGCATAGGTGGTGGACCGGGCTTTATATACTGTGTCCTTACATTTTTATTTATTTAACAAGGCAAGTCAGTTAAGAACAAATTCTTATTTACAATGACGGCCTAACGTGGACGATGCTGGGCCAATTGTGCGCTGCCCTATGGGACACCCAATCACGGCCGGTTGTGATACAGCCTGGAATCCAACCAGCGCCTGTAGTGATTCCTCTAGCACTGAGATACAGTGCCTTAGATCGCTGTGCCACTCGGGAGCCCTTTGACTATATAAACTAGTGACCCGCAGTGTTTGTCATTATACCCTGATGAAGACAGCTTGTCTGTTAAAGTTGGTTATTCAATTATTTCATCTGAGCTCCTAGAGTGTGCAGCTCTCCTTTTTCAAATATATACATGCAACAATTTCAATGATTTCACTGAGTTACAGTTCATATACGCCCAACCACTGGGGAGCCAGTCCCAGCCAATCGGAATGAGTTTTTCCCCACAAATGGGATTTATTGCAGACAAAAATGTTTCATCAGCTTTCCGAGTGGCTGGCCTCAGACAATCCCACGGGTGAAGAAGCCGGATGTGGAGGTCCTGGGCTGGTATTGTTGTGATGCCGGTTGGACGTATTGCCAAATGATCTAAAAAGACATTGGAGGCGGCTTATGGTAGAGAAATTAACATTAAATTCTCTGGCAACAGCTCTGTTGGACATTCCCGCAGTCAGCATGCCAATTGCATGCTCCCTCAACTTGAGATGTCTGTGGCATTGTGTTGTGTGACAAAACTGCACATTTTAGTGGTCTTTTATTGTCCCCCGCACAAGGTGCACCTGTGTAATGATCATGCTGTTCAATCAGCTTTTTATATGCCACACCTGTCAGGTGGATGGATTATCTTGGCATTGGAGATATTCTCACTAACAGGGATGTAAACAAATGTGTGCTAAACATTTAAGAGAAATAAGCCTTTTGTGCATATGGAAAGTTTCAGGGATCTTTTATTTCAGATCATGAAATCAACATCTTACAGGTTGCATTTATATTTTTGTTAATTGTAGATCCATGTCCATTTTCTCTGTGAAATGGTATTAGACTACCTTCAAGAGCTAAGACAGGATTCCGTTGGCCCCAACACACAGCCAGGACAGATGGCTGGGATGTACACTGGCAGCAAACAATGTTATATAAACCTTTAAAAAAAAATCCAAATCGGATTTTCATAGTTATGTAGCTTTAAAAACATTGTTCAATCAACATTACCTCAGAATTAATTTGACGACTCGTTCAGCAAAGAGGCTTTGGGATTGGTTAGATAATATGAAGCTACAGGGAGTTTAGCCGAGCACTGTGGATGTTTTCATACAGAACAAATCAGTCTCTATCTGATTGTAGTAATCTATGCTGTAATGGGCCATGCATGCCCCTTATTCACCGACTGAAGGGTTCATGTGTGTTCACATTTCCACATTTCATGCTGCTGACAGTTGAGTTATTGTACACATAGGATCGAGATGACTAAGAAGACCTTGTAGGTAGTAGAGGTCGACCGATTATGGTTTTTCAACGCCGATACCGATTTAATCGGCCGATTTGTAAATTTATTTATTTGTAATAATGACAATTACAACAATACTGAATGAACACTGATTTTAACTTAATATAATACATCAATAAACATAAGAACATGAGAACATATGAAAGCTGGTGGTTCCTTTTTAACATGATTCTTCAATATTCCCAGGTAAGATAATGTTGTAGGAATTATAGGACTATTATAGGAATTAGGACTATTTCCCTCTATACCATTTGTATTTCATTAACCTTTGACTATTGGATGTTCTTATAGGCACTTTAGTATTGCCAGTGTAACAGTATAGCTTCTGTCCCGCTCCTCCCTGGGCTCGAACCAGGAACACAATGACAACAGCCACCCTCGAAGCAGCCACCCTCGAAGCAGCATTACCCATGCAGAGCAAGGGGAACAACTACTTCAAGTCTCAGAGCGAGTGACGTTTGAAACGCTATTAGCGCACACCCCGCTAACTAGCTACCCATTTCACATCGGTTACACCAGCCATTAGGCTGATAGGCTTGAAGTCATAAACAGCGCTGTGCTTGCGAAGAGCTGCTGGCAAAACACACAAAAGTGCTGTTTGAATGAATGCTTACGAGCCTGCTGCTGCCTACCATCGCTCAGTCAGACTGCTCTATCAAATCATAGACTTAATTATAATGACACACAGAAATACGAGCCTTTGGTGATTAATATGGTCGAATCCGGAAACTATAATTTCGAAAACAAAATGTTTATTATTTCAGTGAAATACGCAACCGTTCTGTATTTTATCTAACGGGTGGCATCCCTAAATCTAAATATTCTTGTTACATTGCACAACTTTCAATGTTATGTCATAATTATGTAAAATTTTGGCAAATTAGTTCGCAATGAGCCAGGCTGCCAAAACTGTTGCATATACCCTGACTCTGCGTGCAATGAACGCAAGAGAAATGATGCAATTTCACCTAGTTAAAATTGCCTGCTAACCTGGATTTCTTTTAGCTAAATATGCAGGTTTAAAAATATATACTTCTGTGTATTGATTTTAAGAAAGGCATTGGTGTTTATGGTTCGTTGCAGTCGTCCAATGATTGTGCTTTTTTTGCAAATGCGCTTTTGTTAAATCATCCCCCAGCGTTGCATCGATTCTATGCAACGCAGGACACGCTAGACACAAAATAGCCTCCAATACCCTACTCAACAAATTGGATGCAGTCTATCACAGTGCAATCCGTTTTGTCACCAAAGCCCCATATACTACCCACCATTGCGACCTGTACGCTCTCGTTGGCTGGCCCTCGCTTCATACTCGTCGCCAAACCCACTGGCTCCATGTCATCTACAAGACCCTGCTAGGTAAAGTCCCCCCTTATCTCAGCTCGCTGGTCACCATAGCATCTCCCACCTGTAGCACACGCTCCAGCAGGTATATCTCTCTAGTCACCCCAAAAACCAATTATTTCTTTGGCCGCCTCTCCTTCCAGTTCTCTGCTGCCAATGACTGGAACGAACTACAAAAATCTCTGAAACTGGAAACACTTATCTCCCTCACTAGCTTTAAGCACCAACTGTCAGAGCAGCTCACAGATTACTGCACCTGTACATAGCCCACCTATAATTTAGCCCAAACAACTACCTCTTTCCCAACTGTATTTAATTAATTAATTAATTTTGCTCCTTTGCACCCCATTATTTTTATTTCTACTTTGCTCACATTCTTCCATTGCAAAACTACCATTCCAGTGTTTTACTTGCTATATTGTATTTACTTTGCCACCATGGCCTTTTTTGCCTTTACCTCCCTTCTCACCTCATTTGCTCACATTGTATATAGACTTGTTTATACTGTATTATTGACTGTATGTTTGTTTTACTCCGTGTGTAACTCTGTGTCGTTGTATCTGTCGAACTGCTTTGCTTTATCTTGGCCAGGTCGCAATTGTAAATGAGAACTTGTTCTCAACTTGCCTACCTGGTTAAATAAAGGTGAAATAAATAAAATAAATAAAGATAAATGAGTAATATCATCAATCATGTGTAGTTATAACTGGTGATTATGATTGATTGATTGATTTTATAAGAAGTTTAATGCTAGCTAGCAACTTACCTTGGCTTCGACTGCATTCGCGTAACAGTCAGTCTCCTTGTGGAGTGCAACGAGAGGCAGGTCGTTTGAGCGTTGGACTAGTTACCTGTAAGGTAGCAAGATTGTATCCCCCGAGCTGACAAGGTGAAAATCTGTCCTTCTGCCCCTGAACAAGGCAGTTAACCCACCAGACCCACCCACCAGTTAACCCACCCGGCCGTCATTGAAAATAAGAATGTGTTCTTAACCTCTTAAGTCGACCCTCTACTTTTTTGAACATTCTGTTAAAAATCGCGCAACATTTCAGCGCCCTGCTACTCATGCCAGGAATATAGTATATGCATTTGCTTAGTCTGTGTGGATAGAAAACACTCAGACGTTTAAAAAACTGGTTAAATCACTGCTGTGGCTTTACCAGAACGGCATTTACATCGAAAAGCACAGGAAAAACTGATCACTGAAAATATGAAAATATATCCATGCGCTACTTGAACCCATTGATAAAGGTGAACCACAATTAATTGACTGAGGTTGCAGTACCTACAGCTTCCACACGGTGTCTAGAGTCTTGTCATTTCCCTTCGAGTTTTTTCTTGGTCAAACACATGCAGGACACCGTATCTCCTCCGGTCTAGGACCGGATATTTTCGTTGAGTTTCTAGCCGGACATTTTTCCAGACGGACAGCTAATGATCTTTACATCGCCTCCTGATGAATTTTATCGCTTATTAACGTTTACTAATACCTAAAGTTGCATTACAAACGTATTTCGAAGTGTTTTGTGAAAGTTTATCGTCGACTTTTTGAATTTAAAAAAATGACGTTACGTTTTGAAACAATTTTTTTTTCGTTTATCACACAGTCTACATATAACGATATCTAGGCTTTATATGGACCGATTTAATCGAAATAAAGACCCAAATAGTGTTTATGGGACATCTAGGAGTGCCAACAAAGAAGATGGTGAAAGGTAATGAATGTTTTCTATTTTATTGTGCGGTTTGTGTAACGCCGAAATGCTAATTATTTTGTTTACGTCCCCTGTGGGTCTTTTGGGGTGTTGCATGCTATCAGATAATAGCTTCTCATGCTTTCGCCGAAAAGCATTTTAAAAATCTGACTTGTTGCCTGGATTCACAACGAGTGTAGCTTTAATTCGATACCCTGCATGTGTATTTTAATGAACTTTTGAGTTTTAACTAATACTATTAGCATTTAGCGTAGCGCATTTGCATTTCCAGAGCTCTAGTTGGGACGCAAGCGTCCCGAGTAGAAGCAACAGGTTAACTAACCTACCTGGTTAAATAAAGGTATATATAAAAAAATAATTAAAAAATCGGCAAAATCGGCTCCCAAAAATACAGATTTCTGATTGTCATGAACCTTGAAATCGGCCCTAATTAATCGGCCATTCCGATTAATCGGTCGACCTCTAGTAGCTTGCCCTTATTAAATAGAATGGCCATACTTCACATGGAGTGGAAACTTTTTACAGATAAATCTTTTAAATTATTCCAGATTTTGAGTTGAGTTGGATACAGGTGAAGAAGAAAACAGTGAAATGTTTTTCTCAAAGTGCTTTGCTCCAACTCAGCAGCACAGTACCAATAGTGGCTTGTTATTGCTCCATACCGTTGAGTTTGCAACTGTTGTTAAAAACAAGTTCAAGTCAATGACCTTTTAATGTTTTGTTTTGAATGTTGCAATACATCCGTTGATGTTGTCTATTCTCTTCCTTTTATGGTTTAACACAATTGATCCTTTTCAATTTGATCACAGCTCTAGCTATTTTAACCAAGGGGCATCAACTGTTAGGTCCTCAGTGCCAACATATTCTATGATTGTATTTTGCTAGTCCTATGCTATGTTTCATGGCCTATATCTGCCTTTTGTTTTTGCAGTGAGTGGGTAACACTCCCTCCTGTACTTTAGAGCCATCTTCCCTTCCTCAGGTCTCTGTTACTCAGGTATAGGTCAGGGCATCATGATGTCTCTGACTGACTGACTGTAGCCTGAGGCTCCTCCCCGCTCTGCTCTCCTGGTCATTAGAGATCTCTTAGGTTATCCATTAACCAACAGCAGCAGCTTCTCTCTTTTCTCTCTGACGCTGCTCTAGCAGACCAAGGCCAGATATGACATAGGCTCTACCAGGCCTGTTTAACTGGTAGCCCCCCCCCCGCCCTCCTCCATAAGTCATGGAAGAGTGACTGACTGACTGCCACTGAGGAGCTATTGCTCTGGAATAGCCATGGCGGGCCCCCAGCTGCAGGTCCCAGTGCTGCCAGGCTGCCCAGGCAAACTGACTGGGGGTGATTCATCCAGAACCAGTGGTTAATGTCCCCATAAAGGGGTCCTGGGAGTGAGATGAGAGAGGGTGCAGCTGCAAGGGGCGAAGAAGAATTATTATTACTACCTCATTATGCAGAATTATGAGTTAGATGGCTGCCATCTGTCACAGAAGACAGGCAAGTGTTGGCAAGGAGAGGCTGGCATCCAATTTCATCATACAGGGATCAGTGCATTAGAACAAGTCCCTCTCTGACAGGTACTGTCAGCTCTTGCCTTTCTCTGATGTTTTTCTTCTCCAGATAAATGTGATGGAAAGAAAATAAATAAAAGCAAATAACGCCGTCAAGCAAATAACTGTCGGTCTCACGGTAATTGACCTTTAATTAACTAACATAAACACATTTAGTATCTCCTGGCTTCCACACACAGCCTACAAGCCATTTTTAAAAAGTCTAATGAATCTGTGTAATATAGCCTACACCTTCACAATAAATCCATTATTTATTTTAGGCAGGTCTACAGAAGCATGATGTGAAGAAAAGGTAGTCTTATTTCAGAAGAACAGAATAGCATCCTCTGAGTTGTCCTTCTGTTAGGTCCTGATGTGGCTATGCCAAATGTCTGTGGGCTACACTAGTTAATTTAGCAGACAAGATTTGCTTATAATTCTGTGGAATTACTTTATTATTTTATAATATGAAGAATACAATTTTACGAAGCAGAATAAAATATAAATATTTTCTGGAGTGGGCATACTATTCTGTGTTGAGCGGTTAACAAATAAATAGGTGCTACTATATGCTTAAGTTATTAATGTAACTAGTTCTACAAACATTGGGCTATATGTTTGGATTTTTAATACATTGTAAGGCTGCATAATTAGACTGATGATGATTTTGAAAAAAGTTCCTTTAAAACCTCTCTGGGATATGTGGGACGGTAGCGTCCCACCTCGCCAACAGCCAGTGAAAGTGCAGGGTGCCAAATTAAAAACAACAAAAATCTAAATTAAAATTCCTCAAGCATACAAGTATTTTTACACCATTTTAAAGAAAACATTCTTATTAATCCAGCCAGTGTCGGATTTCAAAAATGCTTTACAGCGAAAGCACCACAAATGATTGTTCGGTCACCACCAACTCACAGAAAAACACAGCCATTTTTCCAGCCAAAGAGAGGAGTCACAAAAAGCACAAATGAATCACTAACCTTTGATGATCTTCATCAGATGACACTCATAGGACTTCATGTTACACAATACATGTATGTTTTGTTCGCTAAAGTACATATTTATATAAAAAAATCTAATTTTACATTGGCGCGGTACGTTCAGTTGTTCTAAAACATGTGGTGATTGTGCAGAGAGCCACATCAATTTACAGAAATACTCATTATAAATGTTGATGATAAATACAAGTGTTATACATGGAATTAGAGATATACTTCTCCTTAATGCAACCGCTGTGTCAGATTTCAAAACAACTTTACGGAAAAAGCAAACCATGAAATAATCTAACTTATTGTGTAGTCAACGTTAGTCAGAAATAGCATTATAAATATTCACTTACCTTTGATCTTCATCAGAATGCACTCCCAGGTATCCCAGTTCCATGATAAATGTTTGATTTGTTCGATAATGTCCATAATTTATGTCCAAATAGCTTCTTTTGTTAGCGCGTTTGGTAAACAAATCCAAACGTGCGTTCAGGTCCAGCTGAACGTCGGACGGAAAGTTATATTACAGCCCGTAGAAACTTGTCAAACTAAGTATAGAATCAATCTTTAGGATGTTTTTATCATAAATGTTCAATAATGTTCCAACCGGAGAATTCCATTGTCTGTAGAAAAGCAATCCGAATCTCCTCTCACTCACATGGCTCTCCGTCACATGATCGGGTCTTTCTGACAGGCTACAAATGAAGACGGACACATATTTCTATATATTATAAGCGTAGCAATGCGCACATGGTAGTAAGCTATAAGCGTGAATGTTCCATTATCCGGGAAAACACCATTATCAAAACTGACCACAAATGTGATGATGTATATAATGCTTTTATTATAAAGGTGCATTTTTATGGTTAAAATGATCTTCCCCAAACTTCCCTGAGGTTCACGTGCTGCTTATAAATGCCAGTTAGGCTCTACACCCCTTGTGAAGCTGATTAATGTGCTTAATTTTAAGACGTCATTTGGCCACATTAGTTGTGATGCAAACCGTATCAAAACATATAGGCCTATGGGCTAGGCTACATGAGGTGTACGACTATGATTTGAAAAGTCACAAAAAAGGCATTGTTCCTTATGCTGGGCATCGTTCAAGTGATAATATATAATTCTCAACGAATGGAGGACGCTTTTCCCACAGTTAATTTTCATGCCAATCAGGTAGGCTATACTCCTGTTAGGAAAGTTGAGAAATAAATATAGTAGGCCTATAGAAAGCTGATGGGATCCTTGTCTTTTATCTAAGCCCATCACTCCGTTTTCTCATTCAATTGCATATTCTATAGAAATGTTGCTCAACATGAGCTCATGGGCGCTCACGGAGGGTTTGGATTAGATTTTTGAATACATTTGCATTGATGTCAGAGTGATTGGAGGGACAATGGAGTGCTGAGTACCAGGCAGTTAGCAGGTTTGGTTGGCTACTTATGACCAGCAGCAGCATCAGAGCTTGGAGAAACCTAATTACTGTGACTAGAAGGATCATGTGGAATTTGACTGCTTTCATCACTCATGACCGCGGGTTTGGCGGTGATACGGTCACCGCAACAACCCTACCCCACCCCATACCCCATACGCTTGTCTTTGATGAAACTGCAATTCTCCCTGTACGTCGTCAAGACAAAGGAGCTGATCGTGCACTACATGGATGGGAGGGTCGAGCACGCCCTCATCCACATTGGCTGTAGTGGAGGGTATCGGGAGCTTCAAGTTCCTCGGTGTCCACATAAGTAAGGAATTGTCATGGTCCACACATATCAACACAGTCGTGAAGAGGGCGCGACAACGCCTCTTCCCCCTCAGGAGGCTGAAAAGATTTGGCATGGGCCCTCGGATCCTCAAAAAGTTCTACAGCTGCACCATTAAGAGCATCTTGACTGACTGCTTCACCGCTTGGTATGGCAACTGCTTGGCATCCGAATGCAAGGCGCCACAGAGGGTAGTTAGTGCGTACAGCCCAGTACGTCACTGGTGCCGAGCTCCCTGCCATCCAAGGTGGTGTAGGAGGAAGGCTCTAAAAATTGTCTTTAGACTCCAGCCACCCAAGATCATAGACTTTTCTCTGCTACCACACGGTCAGCAGTACCGTTGCAACAGTTTCTATCCCCAAACCATAAGACTGCTAAGTAGTTAGTCCGGGTAGCTGTTAGTTAAATAGTTAACCATCTGCTTTGACCCTTTTTGAGTCATCACATACACTGATGTTACTGTTTATTATCTGTCCTGTTGCCTAGTGACATTTACAGTACCAGTCAAAAGTTTGGACACATACTCATTCAAGGGTTTTTCTTTATTTTTACTATTTTCTTTACATTGTAGAATAATAGTGATGACATCAACACTATGAAATAACACATACAGAGTCATGTATTTGAGATTCTTCAAAGTAGCCACCCTTTGCCTTGATCACAGCTTTGCACACTCTTGGCATTCTCTCAACCAGCTTCATGAGGTAGTCACCTGGATTTCAATGAACAGGTGTGCCTTGTTAAAAGTTAATTTGCCAATCAGTTGTATTGTGACATGGTAGGGGTGGTATACAGAAGATAGCCCTATTTGGTAAAAGACCAAGTCCATATTATGGCAAGAACATCTCAAATAAGCAAAGAAAAATGACTGTCCATCATTACTTTAAGACATGAAGGTCAGTCAATGTGGAAAATTTCAAGAACTTTGAATGTTTCTTCATCCCGCTCGATGTCCTTTCCTACCGCGCTGCTAAAACAATGCTCCACGCATACAGGAAAAAAAAACTCCCCCTCCAAATTTGCTTCATTAATTAAAAACATAAAATAAATTACAATTTAACCAACACCCATCAATTTCTGTGACTACCTGGATCTACCAATTGTTTAAGTATTGAAAACAAACCACATGATCTGAATGAAAACTATTTGAATAAACATATATATTTCGTTTAGTTTTTAGAACTTAAATAGGGTGCCAGTTTGTTTTCAGCATTTTTATTTCCATGACTGATCAAAACGAGTTTTTTCTCATGGCTCTCTCTTGTCCCCTCTGTAGCAGACATGTAGTGAGCAATATGTGTGGAACATCAAATTGCAATAAAATCACAGTATAGAATCGGGAGAATCGCAATACATATCGTATCGGTACCAAAGTATCGTGATAATATAGTATTGTGAGGTCCTTGGCAATTCCCAGCCCTAGTGAGGTGTGCTGTATGTATGTAGCTTGTTAAAGTGTAGGGTAAGGCAGTGCCATGTGGAGGAGGGCAGGTTGGGATAGGGTGTGGAATGCTACATGTGTCTACCTGTGAGTTTGCTCTCCTGGCGTGTTTGATGTATTGTGGGGTTAGCAGGTCCACTCCTCAGCTAACTAACTATAAGAACGAGGAGATGGTAGCTGAAGTTGATCCGGCAAACAGGGATTTAATGGCCCTGGAAGTACAGGCAAACAGAGGGTTAGGAGGGCTAGCCAAAATCAAACTAGCAGTCTCACTAATAACTTGGTGGAACTCCGAGGAGAGGTTATCACTGCCCGTTCAGTCTTGGTATCGTTTGCTCTTGCTCTGACCCCCTCAACCCCCAAAACGAGTAACCTATCAGCCATCTGAACTAGGGGCAACTCCTCCCCTACCTCATACTTCCCCCATGAGCCCCCCAACATTATAGAGCAAGAGGGTTACTACAGTAGGTACGCCTGCCTGGTCTGGATACAGCTACACTATACTTCCACAGAGCAATATTACTTCTCTCTCCCTCACTGCTCTGATACATTGCATTCCTGACCTGGCCTGTGTGGATGGTTGGCCTGGCACTCCGTGTTTTGTCTGTGTAACTGAAGCACTGTTGTTCACCCTGGCCTTCACCGGCTAGAGCTGTGCGCTTCCTATTAGTCCAGACGGAACTGAGACCAGACAGGAGCACAGGCATTACCATCTCCAAGGGTGGTGTTATTCTTCCTGGAAAGCCTAAGTAGTCCTGAGTGCTAAAGCCGCTACTGTGCCAGCGAACAGGGCTACTGTGCCAGCGAACAGGGCTACTGTGCCAGCGAACAGGGCTACTGTGCCAGCGAACAGGGCTACTGTGCCATCGAACAGGGCTACTGTGCCAACGAACAGGGCTACTGGGCCATGGGTCATCTAACAGGGATGTTTGAGTGTTGGGGACTCACTGCCAAGCAGGTCTGTCTGTCTCATTGAACACAATGGATGTGCTTCTAAGTACTGGTCCCGGGACAGTTGAATGTTTTTTTCCTGATGGTTTAGCTAGAATTGGGTCAGGGAAATCAGATCCAAGACAATTTTAAGCATTGTGTTTGCCTTGATCTGTGTTACATGGCACATAATCTCTGTGTTTGTTTGTACACATGATAGATAAGGTCATATACAATGCATGAGTCACAGGTACTCTAGCTATTGATGTGGGTGTTTTGAGTATGTGTAGTCTAGCTTTAGCCTAGTTTGTGTGTGTTAGTGTGTGTGTTAGTATAGTGTGTTGGTGTAGTGTTGGTATTAGTGTAGTGTGTGTGTTGGTGTAGTGTGTGTTGGTGTAGTATGTGTTGGTGTAGTGTGTGTGTGTGTGTGTGTGTGTGTGTGTGTGTGTGTGTTGGTGTAGTGTGTGTGTTGGTGTAGTGTGTGTGTGTGTGTGTGTGTGTGTGTTGGTGTAGTGTGTATGTGTTGGTGTAGTGTGTATGTTAGTGTAGTGTCTGCCACAGTGGCCAGTGGGCCACTCCCCAGCCTTATTGGAACTATAAACCCCTGAACAGCATCTGTTTAGGAGCCTCCATCCCAGTACAGGCCAGCTGAAAAACATCCTGCTTCCCTTTCAGGGTTTCCGTTAGCTGGTTATGGCCGGTTTTTGGCCGTTAAAATATTTGATTGGCACCAGCCAATTGTCCGGGAGAAGAAAAAAAATCCCATTGCGAAATCATGCTTTTTAGCCGATTCATTGATGTAAATACCAGTTGATGAAAATACATTTGATGGGCCGTGCTTATCGGTCTATAGGTAATTTGCATAATTTTGTGGAATTAAATTGTATATTCGTTGTGTATCTTATTTATCACACACAACACAGCATTCAGATTAGAGGTCGACCGATTATGATTTTTCAATACCGATACCGATTATTGGAGGACCAAAAAAGCCGATACCGATTTAATCGGACGATTAAAATAATAATAAATAAATAAATAAACCTTTTATATATTTGTAATAATGACAATTACAACAATACTGAATGAACACTTTTTTATAATACATAAATAATAATAAATCAATAAAATCAATTGAGCCTCAAATAAATAATGAAACATGTTCAATTTGGTTTAAATAATGCAAAAACACAGTGTTGGAGAAGAAAGTAAAAGTGCAATATGTGCCATGTAAGAAAGCTAACGTTTCAGTTCCTTGCTCAGAACATGAGAACATATGAAAGCTGGTGATTCCTTTTAACATGAGTCTTCAATATTCCCAGGTAAGAAGTTTTAGGTTGTAGTTATTGTAGGAATTATAGGACTATTTCTCTCTATACCATTTTGTATTTCATTAACCTTTGACTATTGGATGTTCTTATAGGCACTTTAGTATTGCCAGTGTAACAGTATAGCTTCAGTCCCTCTCCTCGCTCCTCCCTGGGCTCGAATCAGGAACAGAACGGCAACAGCCACCCTCGAAGCAGCGTTACCCATGCAGAGCAAGGGGAACAACCACTCCCAAGTCTCAGAGCAAGTGACGTTTGAAACGCTATTAGCGCGCACCCCGCTAACTAGCTATCCATTTCACATCGGTTACACCAGCCTAATCTCAGGAGTTGATAGGCTTGAAGTCATAAACAGTGCAATACTTGACGCACAACGAAGAGCTGCTAGCAAAACGCACAAAAGTGCGCACAAAAGAGTTTGAATGAATGCTTACGAGCCTGCTGCTGCCTACCACTGCTCAGTCAAATACTTGTATGCTCAGTCAGATTATATGTAACGCAGGACACGCTAGATAAACTAGTAATATCATCAACCATGTGTAGTTAACTAGTGATTATGATTGATTGTTTTTTATAAGATAAGTTTAATGCTAGCTTTATAAGATAAGTTTAATACTTACCTTGGCTTACTGCATTCGCGTAACAGGCAGTCTCCTCGTGGAGTGCAACGAGATGCAGGTGGTTATAGCGTTGGACCAGTTAACTGTATGGTTGCAAGATTGGATCCCCCGAGCTGGGGGATTCTGCCCCTGAACAGGCAGTTAACCCACCGTTCCTAGACCGTCATTGAAAATAAGAATGTGTTCTTAACTGACTTGCCTAGTTAAATAAAAATTAAATGAAGGTCTAAAAAAACCTACTTGAAATCGGCCCTAATTAATCTCAGATTAATCGGTCAACCTCTAATTCTGATACTGAGTTTTTGAGAGGTAAATCTGTCAGACAGCGCTTTTCTAAACCCAATCATTGTGCAACCATTCTAAATGCAATCATTTAAAAAAAAATGTTTTTTTTTGGATGTGATTAAAAAGAGGTACATTTTTTTTTCTCAACTGGTAATTCAAACAAGCTTCCTATTCACAATTGAAATGCATAGGCAATGGAAGCCAGGCTTCATCAGTGTGACACGCACCACTTTGTAATGAGCTGGAGGTAGTGTGCATTATGTACAGTGCCTTTGGAAAGTATTCAAACCCCTTGACTTTTTCCCACATTTTGTTACGTTAGTCTTATTCTACAATAGATGATTTGTATTTCTTCCATCTACACACAATACCCCATAATGCCAAAGCTATAACAGGTTTTATTTTTTTATTTTAGCAAATGTATTAAATCAGAAAAACCTTATTTACATAAGTATTCAGACCCTTTGCGATGAGACTCGAAATTGAGCTCAGGTGCATCCTGTTTCCATTGATCATTCTTGAAATGTTTCTACAACTTGATTTGGACATGCTTTGGAAAGGCACGTGTGTGTGTGTGTGTGTGTGGCCAGCTATATATAAAGGTCCCACAATTGACATTGCACGTCAGAGCAAATACCAAGTCATGATGTTGAAGGAACTGTCCGTAGAGTTCAGAGACATGATTTGTGTCGAGGCACAAATCTGGGCAAGGGTACTGCAGCATTGAAGGTCCCCAAGAACACAGTGGCATCCATCATTCTTAAATGGTAGAAGTTTGGAACCACCAAGACTCTTCCTAGAGCAGGCCGCCCGGCCAAACTGAGCAATCAGCGGCTTTTGGTCAGAGAGGTGACCAAGAACCCGATGGTCAGTCTGACAGAGCTCCAGAGTTCCTCTGTGGAGATGGGAGAAACATCCAGAAGCAGAACTGTTTTTGCTGCACTCCACCAATCAGGTGTTTATGGTAGATTGGCCAGATGGAAGCCACTCCTCAGTAAAAGCCACATGACTGCATACTTGGAGTTTGCGAAAAGACACCTAAAGACTCTTAGACCATGAGAAACACGATTCTCTGGTCTGATGAAACCAAGATTGAACTCTTTGGCCTGAATGCCATGCGTCGCTTCTGGAGGAAACCTGGCGTCATCCATACGGTGAAGCATGGTGGTGGCAGTATCATGCTGTGGGGATGTTATTCAGTGGCAGGGACTGGGAGACTAGTCAGAATATAGGGAAAGATGAACGGCGCAAAGTACTGAGAGATCGTTGATGAAAACCTGTTCCAGAGCGCTCAGGACCTCAGACAGGGGCGAAGGTTCACCTTCCAACAGGACAACGACCCAAAGCACATAGCCAAGACAACTCAGGAATGGCTTTGGGACGAGTCTCTGAATGTCCTTGAGTGGTCCAGGAAGAGCCAGGACTTGAACCCAATCGAACATCTCTGGAGAGACCTGAAAATAGCTGTGTAGCAACTGACAGAGCTTGAGAGGATCTGCAGAGAATAATGGGAGAAACTCCCAAATACAGGTGTGCCAAGCTTGTAGCGTCATACCCAAGAAGACTCGAGGCTGTAATTACTGCCAAAGGTGCTTCAACAAAGTACTGAGTAAAGGGTCTGAATACTTATGTAAATGTGATATTTACATTTTGTTTTTGTAATACATTTGTAAATATGTATAAACACCTGTTTTTGCTTTGGCATTATGGGGAATTGTGATGTCATTATGGGGTATTGTGATGTCATTATGGGGTATTGTGATGTCATTATGGGGTATTGTGTGGGGATTGATGAGGGAAAAAAACAATTTAGTCCATTTTAGAGTAAGGCTGTAACTGGTCTGAATACTTTCCGAAGGCACACAAACCTGAAACTCACACTCCGCTTATACATTGGCTAGTGATTTTACTGTTTGTTACTCGTCTTGTTGGCTGAGGAAAAGTCCATGTGGACCGGTATTCTGACATCTTCAAAGTGCGCGGTGAGAAGAACACACATCACGGCATTTTCTGTTAAGATCAGGGATGCACCGATATAAATTTTTAGGCTGATACCGATATCCAATGTTTTCCTTGCCAAAAAAACCCAAACAATACCTATAACCAATAACATTTTTTTGTGTGGCCTTTTTAAGCATCAACGTAGCGGTCTTGTACCTAGCATCGAGCAGACGTGAAGAGCCTCAGAGAGAATGCCACCGAATCGCATGTTCACCACCTCAAGTACTTTTGTTAGTTTTAACCCCAAGGTCTGTGTGGGCAGTTTTGTTGAGCATTTCAATGCCATGAGAGGGTATCATATCTGCTCCAGACACAGTTGATGAGCTTATTTCTCCAGTCAGTTGTTTGAATGGAGCTAGCTAGTGTGTTCATGTTTCAAACATGTTCTCAAATGCCATTGAAATGACAGCAGCGGTATGAGAACCAGCACATTCTTGAGCAATACAGCTTTCCTCAGTAGGAAATCCTCGTCGACCCACTGTGCTGTCTGACTCAGCATGCTCATGGGGCTGATATCACTGGTCTAAGTGTCAGTCGTGAAGCTAATAGCAGTGACACCCATAGCAAGTAGCTCATAGATGTGTGTTTTAACAATACTGTGTAACTCTGGTAGGGCAACATCTGAAAAATAGCGCCTACTTGGTAGTGTGTACCGGGGCTCGAGGCGCTCGACCTGGCGGCGAAAGCGAACATCATCAACGACAGAGAACGGTTGATTGTCAAGGGCAATGAATTTCATTATCTTGGCGTTAATGGATTTTGCTGAAATGTTCTTACTCTTTCAAATGACTGCTCAACTTGAACTTGTTTAGTAATTGGAAGTGTGCGCTTAGTAGTTTTCTGCTTTTGTTCTGTGTTGCGCTGTATTTTACGTGGCATCATTACGTCACCTCCCACCGGTATATAGATATATAGGTATATAGGTATGTAGGTATACCATGGTATGTAGCGGATATGTAGCCAGTGGATGTAGGTATATAAGGTATGTACACCAGGGCTGCGTTCTGGATGAGTTGTAGGGTTTAATGGCACTATAGGAGCATGTGGAGATGACAAGTGGATTATATAGGTATGAATAGATATTTGAGAACGAGGTGTTGGGATATAGGTATGGAGTTGATATATGGCAGGTGGAACGGGCAGTATGTATATAGGTAGCTGGTATAGGTGATGTATATAGGTATAGGTATGTAGGTATATAGGTATGTAGATATATAGGTATGTAGGTATATAGGTATATAGGTATGTAGATATATAGGTATGTAGGTATATAGGTATGTAGGTAGGTATATAGGTATATAGGTATATAGGTATGTAGATATATAGGTATATAGGTATGTAGGTATGTAGGTAGGCATGAGTCAAGGAGTTGGTGGTACTGTACTGGGTCAGGTAAGGAGTTAACTGGTACTGTTTAGCAGCAGGACTAGGTATATAGTTATAGCAGGGCTAGTTATGGTACTGTACTGTATAGGTATATAGGTAGCAGGGCTGTTAAGGAGTTACTGGTACTGTAGCAGCAGGGCTGTTAAGGAGTTACTGGTACTGTATGTAGCAGCAGGGCTGTTAAGGAGTATAGGATGTTAAGGAGTTACTGGTACTGTATATAGGATTAAGGAGTTACATGTAGCAGCAGGGCTGTTAGGTATGTAGGTATAGCAGCAGGGCTATATAGTTGTATAGGTATATAGGTATATAGATATATAGGTATTTAGGTATATAGGTATATAGATATATAGGTATGTAGGTATATAGGTATGTAGGTAGGTATATAGGTATATAGTTATATAGGTATATAGGTATATAGATATATAGGTATGTAGGTATTTAGGTATGCACGTCAGCTTTGACATCAGTTTTGCACATCGACGTTAAACTAGACATCATGCCGATGTTGGCATTTTTAGCTAATATCATCCGATTCCGATATGCTCACTCATATATCGTGCATCCCTAGTTAAGATAAATTACCATAATCTACATGTGATTTCTGTCATTCTGAGCAGCATGGGTGGACGCCCTAATCAGGTGATGCACCCAATGCATGGTACATTTCTCCAATATCCAGTATATTCAAATGCAGCCGGTCAAGTATCCGGTGCCACATTTTAGGCAACAGGACAGTAGCAGCAGTGTATGTGATGAGTCAAAAGAGTTAGGTGCAAAAAGGGTCAATGCAGACATTCCGGGTAGCTTTTAATAAACTATTTAACTAACTGTTTAGCAGTCTTTGAACTGCTTAGAACAGACTGTTAATGAGTTACTGGTACTGTACTGTAGCAGCAGGGCTGTTAAGGAGTTACTGGTACTGTACTGTAGCAGCAGGGCTGTTAAGGAGTTACTGGTACTGTACTGTAGCAGCAGGGCTGTTAAGGAGTTACTGGTACTGTACTGGTACTGGTACTGCAGCAGGGCTGTTAAGGAGTTACTGGTACTGTACTGTAGCAGCAGGGCTGTTAAGGAGTTACTGGTACTGTACTGTAGCAGCAGGGCTGTTAAGGAGTTACTGGTACTGTACTGTAGTAGCAGCAGGGTTACTGTTACTGTAGCAGCAGGACTGTTAAGGAGTTACTGGTACTGTAGCAGCAGGGCTGTTAAGGAGTTATCTGGTACTGTAGCAGCAGGGCTGTTAAGGAGTATCTGGTACTGTAGCAGCAGGGCTGTTAAGGAGTTCTGGTACTGTAGCAGCAGGGCTGTTAAGGAGTTCTGGTACTGTACTGCAGCAGGGCTGGTTACTGTAGCAGCAGGACTGTTATCTGGTACTGTACTGTAGCAGCAGGGCTGTTAAGGAGTTACTGGTACTGTATCTGGTACTGTAGCAGCAGGGCTGTTAAGGAGTTACTGGTACTGTTAAGGAGTTACTGGTACTGTAGCAGCAGGGCTGTTAGGAGTTACTGGTTAAGCAGAGTTACTGGTACTGTAGCAGCAGGGCTGTTAAGGAGTTACTGGTAGCAGGGCTGTTAAGGAGTTACTGGTACTGTACTGTAGCAGCAGGGCTGTTAAGGAGTTACTGGTACTGTACTGTAGCAGCAGGGCTGTTAAGGAGTTACTGGTACTGTACTGTAGCAGCAGGGCTGTTAAGGAGTTACTGGTAGGACTGTTAAGGAGTTACTGGTACTGTACAGCAGGGGCTGTTAATGAGTTACTGGTACTGTACTGTAGCAGCAGGAGTTAAGGAGTTACTGGTACTGTACTGTAGCAGCAGGACTGTTAAGGAGTTACTGGTAGTACTGTAGCACAGGACTGTTAAGGAGTTACTGGTACTGTACTGTAGCAGCAGGACTGTTAAGGAGTTACTGGTACTGTACTGTAGCAGCAGGGCTGTTAAGTGAGTTACTGGTTACTGTTAAGTTACTGGTACTGTACTGTAGGAGAGTTACTGGTACTGCACTGTAGTAGCAGGGCTGTTAAGGAGTTACTGGTACTGTACTGTAGCAGCAGGGACTGTTAAGGAGTTATCTGGTACTGTAGCAGCAGGACTGTTAAGGAGTTACTGGTACTGTAGCAGCAGGACTGTTAAGGAGTTACTGGTACTGTACTGTAGCAGCAGGGCTGTTAACTATTTCAGAAGAGATGTAGTGGAGAATGTGCAGAATGTTCTGCTTTCTGTCTTCTTGATTGTTTCAACAATTTCACACATCTTGAATTAATATCAACCCCATCAGTAGCCGAAGGGTTTGTGCGTGTGCTGGTACTGTACTGCGGACGTGTCAGTGTTTCCATAAGACTGATTAGACTGGGAGCAACTGAGCCCCTCTCCTCTCCTCTTTCTTTTTTCGCCTCCGGTCTGACAATTAAGCATGAACCATAGTGTAAATATATGGGTTAGTGCCACAGTTATTCTCCTCTTCCCCCTCTTTCCTTTGCAGGATTGTTTTCCCAGGGCTGTTACCTTGATTCAGTCTCATGTAGCAAAATTTGAAGTTGTGTTTTTTACATTGGATCAAAGCAGAGACCCAGAGCTACAAAATGGTATATCGTACACTGCATTTGAGGAACAATGTAATATTGCTTTGAAAGTTGATAACCTTGCAACCTCACTTTTGAGAAAATGGCCTTTGAATGTTTTGGTACCTACTGGAGAGCTATTCTTTGTCTACACCCATTCAGTGTCGTTCACACCCTCTTTAAGCTTTAGCTCCACCCATCTCTTTAAGGGTTGTTCCGAGCGATCTGTCCTAACAACTACAGTCAAGCACCCAAGCTCACATTGGCTAGCTTGCTAGCTACTTCCAGACACAAATGAGAGAACAGCTCACTGACTATTTTACTCGCCCAAGCAGAGCTGGTTAGGCTGTTTTTATGTTATCCAGAGCGGCAATAATTTATGCTTTTTTGCTAACGTTTACTGACACTGGCCATATTCAACGGGTGTTGAGCGATCGTAAATTCGTCAGTTATTTCGTGCTCTTGCACACTCAGACGAGAGTGCTCTGAAATCATAGTAGATAGCCAGAGCAAATTTACCAGTGACATTCTATTGAAATGGATACTTGCATTGTGAAGTCTTGTTAAGATATATAGCTAGCTAGCTAAACAATGACCCATAATCCCAACTCATGATGTTACTACCCTGCATAAATCTGCAGGTAGCTAACCATCCAAGTCCAATGTAAGCTAGCTAACATTAGGCTATAACTAGCAAAGCAAATGGCTCTGGGATACACGTTTCGTTAGCTAGCGAGCCAGCCAGCTAACTTTAGCTAGCCAACAGTACACTGTAACTTGAAATGAAAACGTCTTTCTGGCCATTAGAAACATGGAATATCTGAAAATTTAGCAAGCTAGACTATCTTACCCGTATAAATCATGGATGGATGCTTCTCCCGGTCACGGATGCCATGGTTGCCCTTAGTTTGAAGATGTATTCTGGAGACAGGTGTTTTCTCCATCTCCTTAGAGATCATAATCTAATTCCACTGATTTCAAAACTTGATCCTCCAGAAAGTGAGGAACAACACTTATACAGTTCTACTAAGCAATATATATATTTTTAAACCTGCGTTAGACAAGATTACCTACACATACTGACCAGCTCCAATAGACAGAAGCATGGCAGACCAATCCAAACTCATCTCTCGGCATGTCCAGACCACTCATTATCTCAGCTAATCATGGCCAGTGGGAAGGTTGCTGTCCTTTTTCTGTGGCTAAATCAACTAGGCTCGTAATTTAACAATTGTATTCATATTTACCGATGGCATTCACATTTGTTATTAAGACACATGAAAGTTCACATGTTCCAGAAGGCATTTCTGCCAAAAAACGCATTTAGATAAAACATTTTTTAAGAACTATTTACGTTCAAATGGCCTTCCTGTGAAATAGTGACCCGCGACATACGCCTAGTTTCCTGGAGTCACGTATACTGGGCCTAGTTTCCTGAATGAGTCACGTATACTGGGCCTAGTTTCCTGGAACGAGTCACGTTCCTGGAATGTATACTGGGCCTAGTTTCCTGAGTCACGTATACTGGGCCTAGTTTCCTGGAACGAGTCACGTATACTGGGCCTAGTTTCCTGAACGAGTCACGTGGGCCTAGTTTCTGGGAGTCCTATACTGGGCCTAGTTTCCTGGAACGAGTCACGTACTGTAGTTTCCTGGAATGAGTCACGACTGGGCCTAGTTTCCTGAACGAACACGTTAGTCACGTTTGTGTCGGACTGGGCCTAGTTTCCTGGAACGAGTCACGTATACTGGGCCTAGTTTCCTGAACGAGTCACGTATACTGGGCCTAGTTTCCTGAACGAGTCACGTATAAACTGGGCCTAGTTTTCTGGGCGAGTCACGTTACTGGGCCTAGTTTCCTGAACGAGTCACGTATAAACTGGGCCTAGCCTTTCTGAACGTTTCTGTTTTCTGAACGAGTCACGTATACTGGGCCTAGTTTCCTGGAACGAGTCACGTATACTGGGCCTAGTTTCCTGGAACGAGTCACGTATACTGGGCCTAGTTTCCTGAACGAGTCACGTATACTGGGCCTAGTTTCCTGAACGAGTCACTGGGCCTAGTTTTCTGAACGAGTCGTATAAACTGGGCCTAGTTTTCTGAACGAGTCACGTATAAACTGGGCCTAGTTTTCTGAACGAGTGGAAACTGGGCCTAGTTTTCTGAACGAGTCACGTATAAACTGGGCCTAGTTTTCTGAACGAGTCACGTATAAACTGGGCCTAGTTTTCTGAACGAGTCACGTATACTGGGCCTAGTTTCCTGGAACGAGTCACGTATACTGGGCCTAGTTTCCTGGAACGAGTCACGTATACTGGGCCTAGTTTTCCTGAACGAGTCACGTATACTGGGCCTAGTTTTCTGAACGAGTCACGTATAAACTGGGCCTAGTTTTGGAACTGAAGTTTTCGAACGAGTCACGTATAAACTGGGCCTAGTTTTCTGAACGAGTCACGTATACTGGGCCTAGTTTTCTGAACGAGTCACGTATACTGGGCCTAGTTTTCTGAACGAGTCACGTATACTGGGCCTAGTTTCCTGAACGAGTGGGCCTACGGAGCTACTGGGCCTAGTTTCCTGAACGAGTCACGTATAAACTGGGCCTAGTTTTCTGAACGAGTCACGTATACTGGGCCTAGTTTTCTGGAACGAGTCACGTATACTGGGCCTAGTTTCTGAACGAGTCACGTATACTGGGCCTAGTTTCCTGGAACGAGTCACGTATACTGGGCCTAGTTTCCTGGAACGAGTCACGTATACTGGGCCTAGTTTTCTGGAACGAGTCACGTATAAACTGGGCCTAGTTTTCTGGAACGAGTCACGTATACTGGGCCTAGTTTTCTGGAACGAGTCACGTATACTGGGCCTAGTTTTCTGGAACGAGTCACGTATACTGGGCCTAGTTTCCTGGAACGAGTCACGTATACTGGGCCTAGTTTCCTGGAACGAGTCACGTATAAACTGGGAAATTAGACTTTTTAACTAGACTCACTCTCAACCCCGCTGTGGTGACATCTCAACCAAACAAAAACTCTCCACCACTAGGGATGTTACGATTTACCGATACACATCAGTCCCAATGTTTAAGATACAAGTGCATCTGTCTGCGGACCCCAAACCGATCCAAATGTAAGCATGCATCGGTAAAAAATGTATTCAAACTTTTACAAATCTTCGGTTCACATTTTTGTTGCTCATATTACATTCTACCGTCTGAAAAACACCTGGTCTTTTATGACAACTGATGCGTGCTCTCCCTCAGTGTCCAACTGCATGTAGCTGTGTTGACGTCATTGATCTACAAGTCATTTTGCATGCTGAACAACCCCAGGCAATATATGTAGCCTAGTCAAAACTGCGCACTGTGCCTAGCGTCGCTCGCTGACCAATAACAGCTAGGCGGCCTGCTCCTAATCTTGCACATCTACGCGGCACCTTCAGGGTTCAAATGCTAAAATGGTATGTGTGATATCAGGCTTCATTAGTCGAGGGACAACCTGTGTCATTTGCTAGGTTATTGTTATCTATTCGCTATTTAATGGTGTTTTACTGGAATAAAAGTAAGCTACTGGAGACACAACTCTCATCTGACTATACCTGCTGAACAGGGTTTACAATAGATTGTATTTTCATTGTTCAGGTTCATCCTCAGCTTCATCCTCAGATTTTTATGGATATATACAACGAAATGTCAATTGAAAAAAGGTCAAACAAAACGAAGTGCAGCTAGTTTGCAGTCTTTCCACAGCTCCAGTTCGAAGTGATTGTGTTAGCTGTGTTGTTGACTAGCTCCTCTGAACAACAGTGTCCTGACGAGAGAGCACATTTTCTACACCAGGCGAAGTTGTGTCGGATTCGCTCATTGTTATGGATGTATCTAAATAAATGCCACTAGAAAACCGCTTTAACAAATGCAGCTACTTTGCTGTTATTGACTTGACTGTAAATTAGCCCTAGTTGGCTGGCTAGCTAGCAAGCAAGGAATAAGAACATTGCCAGTCAGTATGGCAATGGAACATCTCGAATGAATGACTGGGTCGCATCTATAGATACAGAACAAAATGAACAAATGACTGGGTCATGTCTCTAGATACAGCACAAAAAGAATGAACGACTGGGTCGCATCTATAGATACAGAACAAAAAGAATGAACGAACGGGTCGCGTCTATAGATACAGAACAAAAAGAATGAACGACTGGGTCGCGTCTATAGATACGACCCAGTGGTGCGTTCTTTTTGTTCTGTATCTGTAGCAACCCTAGATTTATGTTGGGACTATATCTTGTGGAAGGATGAAATAGTACAAATAAATGAATCAAAATAACGTTTTTAATGAAAATATGTTGATCATTATTTGAATATGTTGGTAACCCGCTGTATGAAAGTGATAATGCCCGGGAGCTGGTGTTTGTTGGATATATTGGCAATGTTTTCCGGCCCGAGACGAGACCACTATATCCAACAAACACCAGCTTCTTGGGCATTATCACTTAAACATATCGAATCGTCTTGAAAGGGAAAGATTCACTTCCTTAACTTCACTAGGGTAGGGGGCAGCATTTGGAATTTTGGATGAAAAGCGTGCCCAAATTAAACTGCCTCCTACTCAGGCCCAGAAGATGGGATATGCATATGATTAGTAGATTTGGATGGAAAACACTCTAAAGTTTCCAAAACGGTTAAAATAATGTCTTTGAGTATAACAGAACTGATATGACAGGCGAAAACTCGAGGAAAATCCAACCAGGAAGCACTATTATTTTGAAAGGCTGTTTTTCCATTGAAAGCCTATCCACCATATAAAGACTTAGGACCCAGTTGGTCTCTATAGCTTCCTCTACATGTGGCCAGTCTTTAGGCATTGTTTCAGGCTTTTACTCTGAAAAATGAGGGAGATACAGCACTTTCAATCAGTGGCCAGTGGACATTTCCATTCATCAGCCATGCGCCTGATCGGGAATGCGCCTTTCTTGTTTCTCCTTTCCTATTGACAAAGCTTTTGTCCAGTTGAAATATTATTGATTATTTATGACAAAAACAACCGGAGGATTGATTTTAAACATCGTTTGGCATGTTTCTACTAACTTTTATTGTACTTAAAAAAAACTTTTTGTCTGGACTTATTAGTGCACGTGCCTTAAGCATTCAGATTACTGGACAAAACGCGCAAATAAAAAGGGAGGTATTTGGTCATTATCGAACAAAACAAACATTTATTGTCTAACATGGAGACCTGGGAGTGCCACCAGATGAAGATCATTGAAGGTAAGTGATTAATTTTAATGCTATTTCTGACTTTTGTGAAACTCTCTTTGCCTGGAAAATGGCTGTATGGGTTTCTGTGGCTAGGTGCAGACCTAACATAATCGCAAAGTGTGCTTTCTCCGTAAAGCCTTTTTGAAATCTGACACATTAAGGAGAATTCTGTATTCGTATGTTTAACACTTGTATCAATGTTTATGATGAATATTTCTGTAATTTATGTGGCTCTGCACTTTCCCTGATATTTGAGACAATGCATTTCTGACCATAACGTGCCAATGTAAACTGAGATTTTTGGATATAAATATGAACTTTATCGAACAAAACATATATTTATTGTGTAACATGAAGACCTATGAGTGTCATCTGATGAAGATCATCAAAGGTTATTGATTAATTTGATCTCTATTTCTGCTTTTTGTGGCTCCTCTCTTTGGCTGGGAAAATGGCTGTGTTTTTCTGTGACTAGGTACTGACCTAACATAATCGTTTGTGCTTTCGTCGTAAAGCCTTTTTGAAATCGGACACTGTGGCTGGATTTACAACAAGTGTATCTTTAAAATGGTGTAAAATACATGTATGTTTGAGGAATTTTAATTATGGGATTTCTGTTTTGAATTTGGCGCCCTGCAATTTCATTGGCTGTTGTCGAGGTGGGACGCTAGTGAGGTGGGACGCCCACTTGTACCAGAGAGGTGAACCACCACTGATTCCCATTGATCCCGCAAACCGTAAAATAGAAACCGTCACTTCTCCTTCTGCCATATATAATCCGTTAGTGGTGGTATCCAGAAATATGGATTTATAGCCAGAATCTCTCACTTTCTCTTGTCCCTTTTTGTGATGGAATTTTAACACAATCTCCTCACCCAGATCAGCCCTCCTCCTCCACTCATCCAACCACAGCCACGTTTAAAAGCCCTTCTCTTTTTGATTAGAAGCACCAGCTAGGCTCCGGCTCTGGGACAATCTCCGCCTGCAGACATGACTATGCATACTCCATGTAATTAGAACACACACTCCGGCCTTCTGGATTAACGCTCAACCATCACTTTAATCCAAATCCATTATGAGGATTACTACCAGGGGTCGTGTTCGCTTTCAGAAATCTGCGTTTTGAAAATGCAGAACCATCAAACAAATCAGTGTTTTTGTTCAGCAATTTCCCCTGCGTTTTATAGGCAAAAATGTTTTTTTGTTTCATTAGAGGGATAAGGGGTGCGCAACTCTAGTTTTTCACCACACAAAATAAATGAATGCATAAAGATTCAGCAGAAAAAAGCTTAGTTTATCAGATGACAACATAAGTGCAACGCTGGCTAGCAGCCGTATATAAGTAAACTAGCTTACAAGTAAAGAGCAAAGTATTTTTTGCGAACACGATGCGTGGCCATCATATTTCTAATGTTTATCATAGAAAGAATGTAGCAAGCTACATTTCCTAATGTCTTGTTTCAAATGAATCTAGCATTTTAACTACCGGAGAAAAGTAACCATCCCCTCTTCCTCTCTGCCAGCAGACAGTCAGAGCTCTGTCTGCTGATCCAATCTCCGTTCGTGAAGGGGATTTTGATTGGTCTGACGACGATGAGAGCAAAGATTTCTCATCCGAGTGGAGGAGTGCAACTGAAGTACATAATTAGTCTAAAGTTGAGCAGAAATGTTGATCTGCGTTTACAAAACGCAACAAGATATTTAATCTGCGTTTCTTCCCCCGTTTTTTTTGTTACGTGAAAAAGGCAGGATTCAGCATTAACAACCTCTGCGCTACTCAGCAATTGGCTGTGAGAGGGATCTAGGAACCATGTTTGCGTTACCTACTTTAGCCTATTTGTTTACAAGGAGGGCATTGTTTGCGTTGGCTTGAGGGGATAACTGACTTCCAAAAACGTGACCTTGTGGATAAACTGGTGTTTGTCTGGCAGCCAATGAGGAGGTTATCTTATTGTAACTCCTAGCTAGTAACAGTGAAGGATCTGGTATTGAGTGGAATATCCACACACCACGACACTAGCTACTTATCGTGCCTTAGTAGTGTTGGCAGCTTCCCTATCCCAAGGGCACGCATAGGAATTGCCAACCTTCAGAAGAACTGAATGACTGACGCATGAGGGCATTGCTTTGCCACGTGTGTGTGTGTGTGTGTGTGTCTGGAGAAGGTTTGTTCACTGGAAGCTGTAGCTTTGCTCTGGGAACTCTCTCTTGTGCGTCATCCGTCTCCTAGCCAGGATGCAGGATGCAACACCACTTTCTCCTGCGCGTGTGTGTGTTCCTGTGTGTGTTTGTTTGAGCCTGGACAGTGTCCACATGCTTCTGTGTGTGTGTGTGCAGCATTTGTCGGTGTGTTTACCTCTACTGATCGAGCTCTGCAGTGTCTGTGTCGTGTGTCAGTGAGCCTGTCTCTGCAGTGTCTGTGTCGTGTGTCAGTGAGCCTGTCTCTGCAGTGTCTGTGTCGTGTGTCAGTGAGCCTGTCTCTGCAGTGTCTGTGTGTGTCAGTGAGCCTGTCTCTGCAGTGTCTGTGTCGTGTGTCAGTGAGCCTGTCTCTGCAGTGTCTGTGTCGTGTGTCAGTGAGCCTGTCTCTGCAGTGTCTGTGTCGTGTGTCAGTGAGCCTGTCTCTGCAGTGTCTGTGTCGTGTGTCAGTGAGCCTGTCTCTGCAGTGTCTGTGTCGTGTGTCAGTGAGCCTGTCTCTGCAGTGTCTGTGTCGTGTGTCAGTGAGCCTGTCTCTGCAGTGTCTGTGTCGTGTGTCAGTGAGCCTGTCTCTGCAGTGTCTGTGTCGTGTCCGCAGTGTCTGTGAGTGAGCCTGTCTCTGCAGTGTCTGTGTCGTGTGTCAGTGAGCCTGTCTCTGCAGTGTCTGTGTCGTGTGTCAGTGAGCCTGTCTCTGCAGTGTCAGTGAGCCTGTCTGTGTGCAGTGTCAGTGAGCCTCTGGAGAGTGTCTGTCGTGTGTCCAGTGAGCCTGTCACATTCAGCTCTATCTTTGTTCACAAGCAGGAGGTTGGTTATTGAGGAAGGTTCTCTGCAGTGTCTGTGTCGTGTGTCAGTGAGCCTGTCTCTGCAGTGTCTGTGTCGTGTGTCCGGAGTGAGCCTGTCTCTGCAGTGTCTGTTTTGTTCGTGTGATTTTCAGTGAGCCTGTCTCTGCAGTGTCTGTGTCGTGTGTCAGTGAGCCTGTCTCTGCAGTGTCTGTGTCGTGTGTCAGTGAGCCTGTCTCTGCAGTGTCTGTGTCGTGTCAGTGAGCCTGTTTCTGCAGTGTCTGTGTCGTGTGTCAGTGAGCCTGTCCGCAGTGTCTGAGCCTGGAGGTACTGTGGTGCCGTTCAGTGTGGTCTCTGCAGTGTCTGTGTGTGTCAGTGAGCCTGTCTCTGCAGTGTCTGTGTCACAGGCAGGAGCCCAGCCAACAGCGAGTTGCAGTAATCCAGACGGGAGATGACAGTAGTGTCTGTTTCTGGCCAGCCTGTTTCTGCAGTGTCTTTGTGTCGTGTGTCAGTGAGCCTGTCCGCAGTGTCTGTGTCGTGTGTCAGTGAGCCTGTCCGCAGTGTCTGTGTCGTGTGTCAGTGAGCCTGTCCACAGGAGTAATGAAAGAAAGCAGCAGGGGCCCAGCCAGCCAGTTAATCAGTCAGCCAGCTCCAGACCTGCACTGCGCAAGCTGAGCCTCTTCTTCTCTGTTCTCACCCAACCAAAGTCACATTCAGCTCTATCTTTGTTCACAAACAGGAGGTTGGTTATTGAGGAAGGTTCTCTTCAAAATATTTCCCTACATATCACCTCTTGTATCATCACCAACATATACAAACAACAGGGGTCATTTGTTTACAACGTCACACCATGTTAATATTTTACATAACTGTGACAGACCTACTACACCTTCCTACTTCTTGTAATGAGATGGTGTTGTTGTGAAGGAAATTATCTTGTAAGGAAGGAATGTATTTGTCATTGCTATCCAGTACTGCTGGCTGGAGCCAGGGCCTAGCCGCCTGGAGGATAGGGGACGAGAGCCAGGGGAGAGGAGGGTTGAGCAGAATCAGCAGAGGGAAGAGATGAGCCAAGGGGCCCCCATCCGGCCTAGCCGCCGGAGACTTGAGCCAGGTTAGCCTAGCCGCTGCCTTGGAGCCAGGGCCTAGCCGCCCGGAGCCAGGGCCAAGCCGCCCGGGCCTGGAGGGCCTTGAGCCGCCCAAAGGAGCCAGGGGGTAGGGGAGCCCGGAGCCAGGGCCACCAGCCGCCCGGAGCCAGGGTGGTGATCCATAGCCGCCGGAGCCAGGGAGGCTCCCGCCCAAGAGGTGGCCAGCCAGGGCCTAGCTGCCTGGCTAAGCATCCGCAACGCTCCGGTCAAACACCACGCCCACTAATGTTTCTTCTCCACGATGAGTCTGGATTTTGTTCTTCTCTGATGATTTTTCTTGAATGTGAACACATTCAAACCGTTCTGCTTGGTCCCAGAAACCAATGGGTTGGATCAGAACCGGCCTACAGGAATCATGAAACACATAATTTTGACATCAACACAAACGACTTCTAGGAGGGTAGGTTTAGACTAGGGCTGGGCGATATGTCCAATTAATTTGGGTCATTTTTATTTATGTTTTTGCGCGATATTCCAAATGCCTGTATCGCAACAATCAAGGTTTTGTTATTTTTCTTTTTTATGAGCGTTTATGCGTTTACGCTTGTTCTCATGTAGTGTTTTGGTCTCCTTCACTCCTCTGTGCTGTGTGCACATCTCCGTTCTAACAATGGGAGTCATGTCGCTAAAGCGGAGAGGCAGGCGACAAGCCTAGGTACAAAATAAACCCATAGAAATGCATTGGCCTTATTTTGGAACAGATTTTAGCGACAGTGAAACCTCTTGCTTTGCCTCTTCCTATATGGTTTAACACACCAAGCCCCTCCCCGTGCTTATCACCCCAACAAAGTTGAGAGATCACGTCTTCTCTGACAGGCGGTTCCAACTTGCTATTTGCATTTGAGGTTTGGTCTAAACAGAATGGGTCATATGGACACTGAAACACATTGAGACATTCATTTACTGTAGTAGAGAAAATAACCCTCTTTATGTCTCAACTTCTCAAATTGCACGTAGAGCAGACGCTACTAAAACCAGAGTATAATGAACATTGATTCTGGAAAGTTAATGCTCAGTTTGTCGCGCGCGGTATTTGGGTACCACGTACTGCTGGCAGCATTTTAGCCAAACACTGTTATACTAGCTGTCTAGTCTATGTTTTATCAATGTCAAATAAGCATAAAACACAATTATATAAGGAATAAGGCAACTCGTTCTCATTCTGAGAAGTAAGGAACGCAACTTGATTTCAACATCTGAACCAAGTGGACAGGCTAGCATGCTGTTCAAACAGTTGTAGACGGACAGAAGGGTGTGTTCATAACAATTCAACTGTTCTGTTTTGCAAACTGTTAGAGAGAACTTTAGGGGATGAGGCTTGAGCTACTGCAAACTGTTAGAGAGAACTTTAGGGGATGAGGGGATGAGGCTTGAGCTACTGCAAACTGTTAGAGAGAACTTTAGGGGATGAGGTTTGAGCTACTGCAAACTGTTAAGAGATAACTTTAGGGGATGAGGTTTGAGCTACTGCAAACTGTTAAGAGATAACTTTAGGGGATGAGGTTTGAGCTACTGCAAACTGGGCCACATTCTCTCTGTTTATTGGGTGCCAGTGGACCAGTATAGATGTCTAGTAACCTATAGCCACCAGTGTTTTGGTATGGGCCTGAGTAAGGTGACTCCCACCATGACATCTGACCCCTAACAAAGCCATGGGGGTCAGAAGGTTCCAGATTTCATGTTGGAGCTCCGTAAAGGCCTGTGGAAATACTGTATCAGCCCTTCATTAATCAACGGGCCAAGAATAAACACAGAGAGCGCACGCATGGCTGACCCCTGACCTGCAGCCAAACCACACATTTACCCTGGCAGCCTATGGACGCTCACGGCCGCACCGCATGGCCTCAGGGGAATGCATTACATTACGTAGCCTTAGCCTTTAGAAACCCAGCCCAACGGGGTCTTTGTAAAGGCATGGTGGCAAGCCATGCCAAATTATGAAGATGAAATCCGTAAAGGCTCATTTGGAGGGCGGGGGAGGGGAATATAAAGGAGTTGGTTGTTGTGAGAGCCAGCTCAGACTGAGGCCTCATTAAAAAAGACTTGGTTTGGGAGGGATAGAGTGTAGCATAATGCTGTTCTGGCGCTAAGCTCTGAGCACGGAGGAGAGACGTGATCATGCAGGCTGAATATCATTCATGGACCCCCCCCAACCTCTCTCTCTCTCTCTCGCTTCCTCTGTTCTCTCCTGCAGATAGACCGATGTAATGCTGTGTGTTCCTCCAGTCAGCCAGGACAGATGGGGAAAAAACCCTGAGTAAACTCTGGTTGTTCTTAATACCACACACACACACTCTTGATTTCTCACGTCCTCTTTTCTCTTTCACTGCCCTTCTCATCACCCCTTGTTCAGTCTGAGCTCCTAGCACCTCGCACTAGCTCCTCTGTCACAGATCAGATCAACTGTCTTGGAGAGGAAGTGAAATGGTTAATGTGGCTTGTTTCCTCTCCTACCTGCTCTGCTTTTTCCACTGACATCTGGAGAGTGGGAGTCGTGACTGTAGGTTAGAGACAGATGGTGTTTCACTACTAGGCTGACTGACTGAACAGTGAATAGAACAGGAGATGGACGCGGGAGGGGAAATAACTGACAAACAGGGCAGACTAGCTTTACAGAAAAACCCCCAGCTTGGGTCTTATCCCCAACATAATTATAGAAAAGACCTGTAGTAAAGGCATCCTATGAAGTCTTGTGTCTGTCTGAAAGCACAGCTAAGCTAAGCAGATGCAGACAGAGATGCAAGTGTTATGTCTCTGGCCCAGACGTGCCGCTCTGAAGACAATTCTCCCTGATTTAAACTGAAATGATACAGCCCCTGAAAGAAGATCTGTATTGTAGTTTATGGTAGTCAGTCTGAAGATGGAGAATCCAATTGAATGGCCAGAGATTTCTTTAAACAAGGACCTGGAGATGGGGGAGGGGTTGTGCTGTTGTCACACATGGACGCATTTTGAGTCGCTAGGGTCTCTTAGTTCCTTAATTCTCCTCGTAGACCCCTTCAAAGATAGACCCCGTCTCTGAGGGGGGGGAAGTCTCTCTCCTCTCTCTCTCTTTCTCTCTCTATCTCTCTAACCAATGCCCGTTTGCTGATGTGTCATAAGGGATATCAATTATCTGCTGGTGAGACTTCAACCTCCAGTTCTCCTGGTGGTCCTATACGGTGTGCAGCCACTCAGTCCCAAGGCTGTGTGTGTGTTTTATGAATGTGTCATTACCATAGTGACGAGGCCTATCCATCACACTGCTTTGATCTCCTCATAATGACATGCTGCTGCTCAACGTCTTGAGACTGGGCCTGAATCACCTGCTGTTATTCATATCATTTAGATACATTAAAGGCTGGAATCTAGTCTATGTTATGTCTCTGATTACAACCTTAATGTATGTTATGTCTCTGATTTCAACCTTAATGTATGTTATGTCTCTGATTTCAACCTTAATGTATGTTATGTGTCTGATTACAGCCTTAATGTATGTTATGTCTCTGATTACAGCGTTAATTTATGCCTTTGTGTCTGTTTTAGGCCTGAAGTATACAATAGTACAGCTAGTGATGGGGAAAATGTTTTGTTCAGTTCCATATCTGTACCTGCGCCAAAACTCCAGTAGCTTGTTCTCCATCTTCATTTTAAATAGTGAGCCAACATGCTTTCATCATTTATATTTCCCTGACGGATCAAAACTCATGTTCTCTCTTGTCTCTCTGCAGTAGACATATAGTGAGCAATATGTTTGGAACATCAAATCGGACATGAAAACAAGGCCATCTACAGGGCCTTCAGAAAGTATTCATACCTCTTGACTTATTCCACATTTAGTTGTTTTACAGCCTGAATTCAACATGTATTCAATTTCATTGTTTTCTTCTTCTCACCCATCTGTACACAATACCCCATAGTGACAAAGGGAAAACATGTTTTTAGAAATGTTTTGCTAATTTATTGAATATGAAATACAGATTTCATTTGCATAGGTATTCACACGCCTGCGTCAGTACTTTGTAGAAGCACCTTTTGAGACGTCTTGGGTATGTATCAGCTTTGCACATCTGGATTTGTGGATTTTCTTAAGCTCTGTTATGTTCCACGGAGATCAGCGGTGAACAGCAGTCTTTAAGTCTTTACACAGATTTTCAATGGGATTATTTTGCTGTATGCTTGGGGTCATTGTCCTGTTAGACTGGGGGGGCGAAGATTTACATTCTAAGGTCGTTTTCACTCTGAAGCAGGTTCTCATGAAGGATTTGCCTGTATTTGATGAAAAGCATCCCCCATAGCATGTTGCTGCCACCACCATGCTTCACAGTAGGGATGGTGTTAGACAGGTGATGAGCTGTGCCTGGTTTCATGTGCTTGGTTATGTCATGTGCCTTTTTCTCAGTACTGGCTTCTGTCTGGGCACTCTATCATAAAGCCCAGATTGGTGAAGAGTTGTAGAGACTGTTGTCCTTCTGGCAGGTTCTCCCATCTCAGCCAATGGGGTCATTGGGTACTTGGTCACCTCCCTGACCAAGGTCCTTTTTACAGGGATGCAGACTAGTCACCTTTTGTCCAAATTTTCCATTTTGATTCCAAAATAGGTGACCTACGTGATTCGTGTTTATGGGTGGGTGGGGGGGGGGGCTTTGGGTCACTACTGGCTGTAGGTGAACGAGTGATGCGCATTTGGAGCAATACTGGCTGTATCCAAGGCTCAGCCAATCGTTGACATAACAACAGAATGCAGCGCAGCACGCGACTGAAGAGAGAAGAGAACCAATTGACTATTTAAAGCATCAGCGCGCCTCTGAAAGGCAGCGCCTCAGTTACAGCAGCGCGTCCCCAGCAGTGCGTCCCCTGAAAGGTAACGAAGAGGTAACGTTAGGTGAGAAGCCTGACCCCGGAGAAGGTAATGAAGTGTACTTCATGAGCTGTAACCGAAAAACAACTGGCATTTGGAAACTTTGAGGTGAGGGAGAAAGTGTGGTGGAACAAGCATTAGCATTGTTAAGTATCTTGCTAGCTGGATTAAATTCTCCGTTAGCTAGCCAGAGAAATGATGAGCATTAGCCAACTTTATCTGATAAAATAATTGAGTTTATGTTGTGAAAATTTGCTTGCTAATAAAGTCAGAAACCTAACGTTACAACATCAGATGAGCTAACATCAGTAACCTAACCAATTTGCTATAGTATTAACTGGTATGCGACTCCTTGCCGTTCCTCAAATTATAACGTGTTAGTTGCTTAATGGACCGTGGCAATCTGTGTGAAATGTTAACACAGAGTGGTTAGTTCATTAGCTAGTTAACTAATGTTTAACCTCTACAGTATGTGGTTCATTTTCAGAATGAGAGAAATAGGTGAAAATGAGGAGTTGCTTATTAAACTAGTGTATTCAGGGATCAAGTTGGGCCTGGTCTGGGCCTGGTCTGGGCCTGGTCTGGGGCTGGATGCCACTATAGAGGTGAAAGGAACACCACACACTTTCCCTCTTCTCACTTTTTCAATACAGTAGATTAGAAGGGGTATGCCAGGAGTACTCTCTGCCTGAAAGAGATCAATTATACCAACACATGATATCATGCTCTGCTGGCACATTGTAGAGCAGATGTCCACAGGCAGAAAGTGTGCAATGTAATGATGTGCAGTGTATCCCAAAGAGATTGTTTTTGTTGTGTTGAACTTGACAGTAATGTGTGTGTGTGTGTGTGTGTGTGTGTGTGTGGGGATTATATATATTTTTTGCTCTGTGAATGTTATTTTTGCACACATGTAGCCTTGTGCACTTGATCGATGCCTAGTAAGTGGCCACTATATTAGAGCAAAAATAGAATGCCTGTTTGTTTCATTCTATTTATACTTTAAGATGTTTTTCCAACCAATGTGTGTGGTCATAAGCATTCTATTTTAAAGGCTGTCATGGTAACAAGCATTCTATTTTAAAGGCTGTCATGGTAACAAGCATTCTATTTTAAAGGCTGTCATGGTAACAAGCATTATATTGTAAAGGCTGTCATGGTAACAAGCATTCTATTGTAAGGGCTGTCGTGGTAACAAATGTTCTATTATAAAGGCTGTGGTAGCAACAAGCGTTCTATTATAAAGGCTGTCGTGGCAACAAGCGTTCTATTATAAAGGCTGTCGTGGCAACAAGCGTTCTATTATAAAGGCTGTCGTGGTAACAAGCGTTCTATTATAAAGGCTGTCGTGGTAACAAGCGTTCTATTATAAAGGCTGTCGTGGTAACAAGCGTTCTATTATAAAGGCTGTCGTGGTAACAAGTGTTCTATTATAAAGGCTGACGTGGTAACAAGCGTTCTATTATAAAGGCTGTCGTGGTAACAAGCGTTCTATTATAAAGGCTGTCGTGGCTTACTGCAATATTAGTTTATATTATTGTTTTTTTCTCAAGATTTGAGTGTCATTTGCAGTAAAGTCGAGACAACAAATAACATTGGATTGCTTTCTTAATTTTTTTTTAGCTGTGAGTTAGGTTCACATTAACCACTTGATCATACAGATCATATTCTTTGTTGTTAAATTAGTTAACCTGCATTTCCCCTCGCAGGGTTTTGTTGGATGTTTCAGTGCAAAAAAATAAAAAGTCAACTTTTTGGGCCCTCACCAGTTTGCATCCCTGCTTGTTGCTCAGTTTGGTCGGAAGGCTAGCTCTAGGCAGAGTCTGGGTAGTTCCATGTTTTTTTTTTTCAATTTCCCAATGTTGGAGACCACTGTGCTTTTAGAAACTTTCAACACTCTGGAAAGTGTTTTATAGCCTTCCCCAGATAAACTCAGCAAAAACAGAAACGGCCCTGTTTGCAGGACCCTGTTTGCAGGACCCTGTTTGCAGGACCCTGTCTGGGACGGCAGGTAGCCTAGTGATTAGAGCGTTGGACTTGTAACCAAAAGATCCAATCCCCGAGCTGACAAGGTAAAAATCTGTCGTTCTGCCCCTGAACAAGGCAGTTAACCCACTGTTCCTAGGCTGTAATTGAAAATAAGAATTAGTTCTTAACTGACTTGACTAGTTAAATAAAGGTAAAAAAATCCAAGTAACTTCACAGATCTTCCGTACATAATTAATGAACATGCACCTGTGGAATGGTCGTCAAGACACTAAAAGCTTACAGATGGTAGGCAATTATGGTCACAGTTATGAAAACGTAGGACACTAAAGAGGCCTGACTCTGGAAAAACACAAAAAAGATGCCTGCAAGGAGGCATGAGGACTGCAGATGTGGCCAGGACAATAAATTGCAATGTCCGTACTGTGAGACGCCTACAGGGAGAGAAGGCGGACAGCTGATCGTCCTCGCAATGGCAGACCACGTGTAACGACACCTACACAGGATCGGTACATCCGAACATCACACCTGCGGGACAGGTACAGGATTGTAACAACAACTGCCCGAGTTACACCAGGAACGCACAATCCCTCTATCAGACTGTCCGCAATAGACAGAGAGGCTGGACTGAGGGCTTGTAGGCCTGTTGTAAGGCAGGTCCTTACCAGACGTCACTGGCAACAACGTCGCCTATGGGTACAAACCCACCATCGCTGGACCAGACAGGACTGGCATGAAGTGCTCTTCACCGACGAGTCACGGTTTTGTCTCACCAGTGCTGATGGTCGGATTCGTGTTTATTGTTGAAGGAATGAGCGTTACACCGAGGCCTGTACTCTGGAGTGGGATCGAGGTGGAGGGTCCGTCATGGTCTGGGGCGGTGTGTCACAGCATCATCAGACTGAGCTTGTTGCCATTGCAGGCAATCTCAACGCTGTGCGTTACAGGGAACACATCCTCCTCCCTCATGTGGTACCCTTCCTGCAAGCTCATCCTGACATGACCCTCCAGCTTGACAATGCCACCACGCACAGAACGAGTAGTATGGCTGATTTCCTGCAAGACAGGAATGCCAGTGTTCTGCCATGGCCAGCGAAGAGCCCGGATTCCAATCCCATTGAGCACGTCTGGGACCTGTTGGATCGGAGGGTGAGGGCTAGGGCCATTACCCCAGAAATGTCCGGGAACTTGCAGGTGCCTTGGTGGAAGAATGGGGTAACATCTCACAGCAAGAACTGGCAAATCTGGTGCAGTCCATTAGGAGGAGATACACTTCAGCACTTAATGCAGCTGGTGGCCACACCAGATACTGTTACTTTTGATTTTGTTCCATTTATGTTTGTCACATGTCTGTGGAACTTGTTCAGTTTGTCTGTTGAATCTTGTTTTGTTCATACAAATATTTACATATGTTAAGTTTTCTGAAAATAAACACAGTTGACAGCGATAGGACGTTTATTTTTTTTGCTGAGTTTATTAGCTTCATCACAATCTCAGATCTACAGACAGTTACTTGTACTTCATGGTATAGCTTCTGCTCTGACATGCATTCTCTACAGTGGGACCTTGAATAGACAGGTGTGTTTCTTTCTAAATCATGTCCAAACAATTGAATTGGTCGTAGGTGGACTCCAATCAAGTTGAAGTGATATCTTAAGGATGATGAAAGGAAATGAGATGCACCTGAGCTCAATGTGGAGTGTCATAGCAAAGGGGTGTGAATACTTATGTAAATGAGAGATTTTTGTATTTCATTTTCAATAAATTTGCCCAAATTTCTAGAAATATGTTTTCGCTTTGTCATTATGGGGTATTGTGTGTAGATGGGTGAAGACCAAAAAATGGTCTATTTAATCCATGTTGAATTCAGGCTGTAGCACAACAAAATGTAGAATAAGTCTAGGACGTATAAATGGGGTTGTTGCGGTCACGAAAGTTCATTACCCGGTGATTGTCAAGCAAATAACTGTCAGTCTGATGGTAATTGACAAACACATTTAGCATCTCCTGGCTTCTGCACACAGCCTACAAGCCACTGATGCAGACCTTTGGAACATCTACATTTTAAAAAGTCAAATAAATCCATGTAATATAGCTTACACCTTCACAATAAATCCATGTAATATAGCCTACACCTTCACAATAAATCCAGGTAATATAGCTTACACCTTCACAATAAATCCATGTAATATAGCCTACACCTTCACAATAAATCCATGTAATATAGCCTACACCTTCACAATAAATCCATGTAATATAGCTTACACCTTAAAAATAAATCCATGTAATATAGCCTACAATAAATCCATGTAATATAGTCTACACCTTCACAATAAATCCATGTAATATAGCCTACACCTTCACAATAAATCCATTAAAAGCCTACACCTTCACAATAAATCCATGTAATATAGCTTACACCTTAAAAATAAATCCATGTAATATAGCCTACACCTTCACAATAAATCCATGTAATATAGCCTACACCTTCACAATAAATCCATGTCATATAGCCTACACCTTCACAATAAATCCATGATTTATTTTAGACAGGTCTAAACAAGCATCATATAAAGAAACTGTAGTCTTTTTCAGAAGAACAGAATGTCTTACTCTGAGTTCTCCTTATGTTAAGGCCTGATCTGGTTATGCCAAATGGCTGTGGGCTACACTAGTTCATTTGACATACAATATTTGCTTAGAAATTCCGTGGCAAATTTTATAATATGAAGAATAAAATGTAACAAAGTGGAAATAAAATAGAAACGATTTGAGGGAGTGCGCACATGCAGCTATTCTGTGTTGAGCGGTTAACAAAGAAATAGGTACTACTATATGCTTCATTTAGAGTCAATGTAACTTTAGTTGTTCTATATATGTTTCGCTTGAAATGCATGGGCTCTGCTTAGTTTTTTTGCGCAGGTTATACACACTTCATTAGTCTCTCATTCACTGTTTGACAAGCACTTGATAATGCCTCGAATTTCACAGCGGCATACCCTTTGTGGCCGTAATGCACCCTAAAAAAATCCATTCCCATGGCCGTTATGCCCTTGGCCTGGAGTGCTGCGTTGTGCCTTTCTCCCTGAGTGCTGCACGCTCCTAAGCACCTCTCAATCACATGATCGGGTCTTTCTCACAGGCTACAAGTGAAGACCGACACATCCGGGACGGAACTGTGCGTCCTTATCCAATTCCGAGGTGCATATTGAAGATATTGGAAGAACTGTCCACATTTACTTTTCGTCAGCCAACAAGATGAGTAGGCCTAACAGACTAGTGCTTTTGCTGTTCATATCAATCTACTAAAGTACAAAAGTCAACCTTTTCTGTGCCAGAAATAAATATTCCAAACATAGTCTGGGACAGTTTTGGGATGCAATACATCCCAAATTAATATAACCACTAGCATACAAAAAAAATGTTTCACCACAATGTGGCTGAAGCAACAGATCAGAACGTTTAGCTTAAAATGTTGATAGCCTAATAGTTTATTTCTATATATTATAAGCGTAGCAATGCGCACATGGTAGTAAGCTATAAGCGTGAATGTTCCATTATCCGGGAAAACACCATTATCAAAACTGACCACAAATGTGATGATGTATATAATGCTTTTATTATAAAGGTGCATTTTTATGGTTAAAATGATCTTCCCCAAACTTCCCTGAGGTTCACGTGCTGCCTAAGTATGCCAGTTAGGCTCTACACCCCTTGTGAAGCTGATTAATGTGCTTAATTTTAAGACGTCATTTGGCCACATTAGTTGTGATACAAACCTTATCAAAACATATAGGCCTATGGGCTATGCTACATAAAAGTTGCCAAAAAAAGGCTGTTTCTTATGCTGGGTATCATTTACAAGTGATAATATATAATTCACAAGTGATAGCCTGATGGGTGACAATATTAGCCTATTCCTGATTTAATCTGGTCTTATCACACATATTATTTAGTATATGCAATTTGTTTTGATTTAGAATGAACAATTATCATGCACCTGTATCGAAACAGGGCCAGGGGAAAAATACATGTCATCTATACACTTAAATAACGGATGGAGGACGCTTTTCCCATGGTTCATTTTCATGCCAGTCAGGTAGGCTATACTCCTGTTAGGAAAGTTGAGAAATAAATATAGTAGGCCAAAGCTGAAAGCTGATGGGATCCTTGTCTTTTATTAGAGCCCATCACTCTGTTTTCTCATTCAATTGCATAGCCTATAGAAATGTTGCTCAACATGAGCTCATGGGCGCTCACGGAGGGTTTGGATTAGATTTTTGAATACATTTGCATTGATGTCAGAGTGATTGGAGGGAAAATAGAGTGCTGAGTACCAGGCAGTTAGCAGGTTTGGTTGGCTACTTATGACCAGCAGCAGCATCAGAGCTTGGAGAAACCTAATTACCGTGACTAGAAGGGTCATGTGGAATTTGACTGCCTTCATGACTCATGACCGCGGGATTGGCGGTAATACGGTCACCGCAACAGCCCTAGATATAAATATACGGAAGAAAATTGCAACATGTAAAGCGTTGATCCCATGTTTCATGAGCTGAAGTAAAAAATCCCAGAAATGTTCCATATGCACCAAGCTTATTTCTCTCAAATTTAAGCACACATTTTACTTATGTTAGTGAGCATTTCTCCTTTGCCAAGAAAATCCATCCACCTGACAGGTGTGGCATATCAAGGTGACTAAACAGCACGATCATTACACAGGTGCACCTTGTGCTGGGGACAATAAAAGGCTACTCTAAAATGTGCCGTTTTGTCACACAACAGAATGCCACAGATGTCTCAAGTTTAAGGGAGCATGCATTTGGCCTGCTGACTGCAGGAATGTATACCATAAGCCGCCTCCAATGTCTTTTTAGAGAATTTAGCAGTACGTCCAATCAGCCTCACAAACGCAGACCACGTGTAACCACGCCAGCCTGTGGCTGTGCCCCTGCCCAGTCATGTGAAATCCATAGATCTGTTAGAAACTAACAAATTTATTTCAAATGATTGATTTCCTTTATGAACTTTAGCTCAGTAAAATCGTTGAAACTGTTGCATGTTGGGTTATTTTTGTTCAGTATACTTTCTGAAGGCACTGTAGAATCGGCACCTAAGTATCGTGATAATATGGTATTGTGAGGTCCCTGGCAATTCCCAGCCCTAATGGAATCATCTGTCCCCTTCGATGCCAAGCAGACAGACTCTGGTTGAGCTGGCTTCACATGGAGACACTGTAGCTGTTGCTGTAACTCTGAAGAGCCAATTTATGCTTGATCCGTAAATGTGCTTGGAGGAGCCGTATGGCTGGTGTGATGCAGTTGGCCTCCGGAGGCACGTAGATGCCAAATGGATCTCCGTACCGCATTGCTGTGCACAGCTCAAATTTTGTAACATTGCGGATGGCTTCGCATTGACGTAATTGGTTGATGGTAGGTGGGGGTGGGAGGTCCTGTATAAACACAATCTTACTTCCTTGACAACTTCCTTCTCAACAGTTCTGCTCTACTCTGCAAAGTGCAATCAATATGAATGCCCTGACTTCTCCGGCGGTCGCATCACTGTAAATGCTGCTTGGCCAATGCAGATGTCAGTTTGACAATGCAGCGCCTGTAATGCAGAGCCTTAGTTGGGATATAATCTCCCCCCCACTAGTCCATACATGGTGGGAACCTTTTCCGATTAAAAAAAGAATGTACTTTTTAAGGAATAGGTACTGAATATGTTGAATCTTCACTATGGTGATGGAGTTTCCATAGGATGACCAGACAGACAGCTCCCTTTCCACTGCTGAGTCACTCTGTCTGTCTGGTAATAGAACAGCCCTTAATCAGTCATCACTTCTCTGTCTCAGCTTCATCTCTTCTCTGTGTGGTGTAGGAGGCCTTCTGCAGTGCAGACGCAACATGAATCTACAAGGCCTGGCCACTGCCTGGCAGAAAGCCTGATGATCAAATCAGCAGCATCCTTCCACTCGCAGTACAAATGAACCTTCTGTTCCTCCCTCCCCTGTACAGCAATATGAAAAGCCATTTAACTCAATAGGCTCTTCCCTCTATTCATCTCACAGCCCAGCGAAGACAGTTCTACATGCTAATTCAATTGTGTGTGTGTGTGTGTGTGTGTGTGTACACGTACGTGTGTTCAGCAATTTGTTCGCTAACTCCCCCCTTTACCTTACCACTGCTGTTAATGGACCAGCCCAGTACCACTGCTGTTAATAGACCAACCCAGTACCACTGCTGTTAATGGACCAGCCCAGTACCACTGCTGTTAATGGACCAGCCCAGTACCACTGCTGTTAATGGACCAGCCCAGTACCACTGCTGTTAATGGACCAGCCCAGTACCACTGCTGTTAATGGACCAGCCCAGTTACCACTACCACTGCTGTTAATGGACCAACCCAGTACCACTGCTGTTAATGGACCAGCCCAGTACCACTGCTGTTAATGGACCAGCCCAGTACCACTGCTGTTAATGGACCAGCCCAGTACCACTGCTGTTAATGGACCAACCCAGTACCACTGCTGTTAATGGACCAGCCCAGTACCACTGCTGTTAATGGACCAACCCAGTACCACTGCTGTTAATGGACCAACCCAGTACCACTGCTGTTAATGGACCAGCCCAGTACCACTGCTGTTAATGGACCAGCCCAGTACCACTGCTGTTAATGGACCAGCCCAGTACCACTGCTGTTAATGGACCAGCCCAGTACCACTGCTGTTAATGGACCAGCCAGCCTCCTGAGACATTTTGGTGGATAGGGAGGGCAGTCGGTGCAATTCTGCAGAGTGACAATCCTTCTCACCCCTTCTCTCAAATGATTCATTACATGACTTTACTTTCATAATAATAATTTGGGGGTGCTTATATTTGTCCTGTTACACACGTGTACTGGGTATGCTATTTTTCTGTTGCTTATCCCAACTCCCCCTGAGACACCCGCAGGGGCTGGGGTCACAGCCAGGGTCTTTGATGATTGTCGTGCCGGATCCAGGATCTCAGATACGGCCGGCCTCCTGAGCTTTTCACGCACGACATTGTCTAACGAGAATGATTCTGTATGTGTGGGGCGAGAGGCTGTAATGAGTGCTGTGACTGGGCATACTGCTCATCACTGCACAAGGATAAAGGGTAGAGAGGAGAAAGGAGGATGATGAAGAGGGTAGAGAGGAGAAAGGAGGATGATGAAGAGGGTAGAGAGGAGAAAGGAGGATGATGAAGAGGGTAGAGAGGAGAAAGGAGGATGATGAGAGGGTAGAGAGGAGAAAGGAGGATGATGAAGAGGGTAGAGAGGAGAAAGGAGGATGATGAAGAGGGTAGAGAGGAGAAAGGAGGATGATGAAGAGGGTAGAGAGAGGTGTGAACATTTGGGCGATGTTGTGTCCTAGGAGCAGCACGTGTGTAGAGAGGAGCCCATTACTCTGGGTGGAGAGTGATGCAGACCAGGCACCAGGCAGGTCTGGCAGAGATCCCAGCCTGGTGAAAGGCCACTGCTGTCAGCCATGGGGAGCAGAGGCGCCTAGCTGCTGGCTGCAGGGCCCTATAAAATATACCATGCGGAGAACGCAGACAGAATCACAGAATCCAGACAAAGTGTAATTCAACAATATAAAAAATGTTTTGAACTTAGTAGGGAATCAACTAAATGTATTGAAAAATGAAGGAGCTATGCCCAAGTTATCACAAGACATGAACAGAATGCATTCATTTGTCTTATTTCCTTCAACTTTTTGAAGAGGCAACGAGAATTCCCCATGTCTGTGTATGTGCTAAATCTTTGTGTAGCTGTTAGCGATGATGCTAATGTAATGACAACCATCTTCTGATAGATTGAGAGGCTCCCAAAAACCTCAATTAAATATTAACTACAAAGTAGCCCATGTCTACCTGGCCAGATGATATCATGATTATTTACATCAATCCAGTGGCCATTTGTTTTGCAAACTTTACCATCACATCTGCCATACAAAAACAAAAATTCTAAAACTTTTCCCAGACCTCCAGTTGTCTCCTGATGTGGGTTAACCATTGTTGTGGACTTAGAACATCCAGTTTAGATGTTTTTCAAATAGATTTTGAGAGTGAAAACCTGAAAAAACGAGGAAAAACTGAAACCTGGACAAACTAAAGAGAGAAACTCAATGTAACTGATTTTATAGGGCCCTACTGCTGGGACTGTGGTGACACACACAGGAAGGGTGCAGCTCTCCTCTCACCCAGTGGGGCTTGGCTTCTCTAAAAAGCCACTGCTCCTGGTTTTTATTGAGGGAAAAATCTGGAGATCACCCTTTTTTTTCTCTGCACCCAGTAGTGTTTCCAACACTTCAAAACCCCCATTTGTAAACCTTGCAGCCTTTTTTAATTAAAGATTGTGATAAACAATCGCTGGCTGCCTTTGTCTGGGTTGTAGCTGTATGACAGATTGTCTTGGTGTTACTGAGGGCCTGTTGTGCTCCATTACATGGTGTCCCCTGATGTGCAGCTCTTGGACTGGCTGAAGGTCAGTGAAGGGCCCGCTCCGGGGGGTCATTAGTAACCCTGACTGAGGAGAAGATGAGCTGGGCCAGGGACTCACAGGCCTGGAGACATGGAGGGCTCCTGAGACTGTGAGGACACAGACACCCTGCTGGAGTTATTCTGTCTGTATGTGTCCAGTAGGGGAATGTGTCTCCAATGCAGTGTTTATCTCTTCCCCTAGAATTGACTAGGTTAAAGGCTGTCTGCCTGTCCTCTCAGTAGACCTGCTCTTATCTCTCCCTGCCCTCTGACTGGGGAAAAGAGGTGGGTTGCTTTCGTTCACTATAAGGTTGAGTGGTTCAGGGTTTAGTGCTGGGCTGGCTTGCTGGCATCTCCTCTCTGACATCTGCAGAAGACAGATTAGAGACACCCACAGCACTAGCATAGTGGAGACAGACTGACTGACAGACTGACTGACGTACAGACTCAGAGAGGCAGGGACCGACACAGTCATTGAGCTATTGACAGCCTTATTCCATGTCTTAGTTAGTTATCCTCATTTTCTTTATTTTTCTCTACTTCTGCACCTCCCTCTGTTCCTCTCTTCCTGTCTTAATGACAGGGCAAGTTGTTAGTTGCTGTTGTGCACAGTAGAACCAGCAGAAACAGCAGCCTAGAGACCCATAGAAACATCTTTACTTCCCTCGTCACTGCCTGCTGTAAATTAGTCTATGGTGGAGACCCAGTGATGCACCACACGGCCTGTTCACATCGCAGTACTGCTGGATCAACATGTTCTTTCTAATGCACCGCTGTTCCTCCTATTCCCCAACTGGGGCCTGTCTCTGTGGACTGGGGCCTGTCTCTGCGGACTGGGGCCTGTCTCTGCGGACTGGGGCCTGTCTCTGCGGACTGGGGCCTGTCTCTGCGGACTGGGGCCTGTCTCTGCGGACTGGGGCCTGTCTCTGCGGACTGGGGCCGTACTATTATCTCTTTAGTTGTTTATCTATTTTAACAGAGAGAAGCAATCCATTCAAGATGTTCTCCCATATGTGTTGGATTTGGGGGGGGGGCTGGGTTGTATTGGGGAGTAGCGGGGGGTCCGGGGTTTGTTCCATGCGGAGGGGAGGGTTGTGGAGGGATTACCATGTGTAGGGCGTCCAGAGTTCAGCCTGGATAAATTCCCTCCTAATCCCAATCAGATCTGTAAGCTTGCCTCACCCCCTCCCCACAGCGTGATTACTCTGTGGTTCCCATGGCTAGGCTATAGATCTGCTGAAGTATCACTATTCACTATATTACTAGTTTTTTTTTCTAGGCTAAGGGAGGAGCAGGAGGATGAAGAGGAAGCTAGGGTTTCTAACAACAAGGAACTTAAAACATCTATTCTTGTCGAAACAATGTTGGGTATGTGGTAGTGGGAGAGGGTGTTCTGTTGTAATGTTGGTGTTTTGGGACACTTGCTTCCTCTGTCTGTCTGGGGAGTGTTAATCACCCATACCAGAGGGACTCCTGACAGAGCGTATATGCCATCAAAAGGAACATAAATTTCAACATACCAATTAGGATCTGGCTAAAAATACTTGAATCAGTCATAGAGCCCATTGCCCTTTACGGTTGTGAGGTCTGGGGTCCGCTCACCAACCAAGACTTCACAAAATGGGACAAACACCAAATTGAGACTCTGCATGCAGAATTCTGCAAAAATATCCTCCGTGTACAACGTAGAACACCAAATAATGCATGCAGAGCAGAATTAGGCCGATACCCACTAATTATCAAAATCCAGAAAAGAGCTGTTAAATTCTACAACCACCTAAAAGGAAGTGATTACCAAACCTTCCATAACAAAGCCATCACCTACAGAGAGATGAACCTGGAGAAGAGTCCCCTAAGAAAGCTGGTCCTGGGGCTCTGTTCACAAACACACCCCACAGAGCCAGGACAGCAGCACAATTAGACCCAACCAAATCATGAGAAAACAAAAAGATAATTACTTGACACATTGGAAAGAATTTACAAAAACACAGAGCAAACTAGAATGCTATTTGTCCCTAAACAGAGAGTACACAGTGGCAGAATACCTGTCCACGGTGACTGACCCAAACTTAAGTAAAGCTTTGACTATGTACAGACTTAGTGAGCATAGCCTTGCTATTGAGAAAGGCCGCCGTAGACAGACCTGGCTCTCAAGAGAAGACAGGCTATGTGCACACTGCCCACAAAATTAGGTGGAAACTGAGCTGCACTTCCTAACCTCCTGTCCAATGTATGACCATATTAGATATACATATTTCCCTCAGATTACACAGATCCACAAAGAATTCGAAAACAAATCCAATTTTGATAAACTCCCATATCTACTGGGTGAAATTCCACAGTGCGCCATCACAGCAGAAAGATTTGTGACCTGTTGCCACAAGAAAAGGGAAACGAGTGAAGAACAAACACCATTGTAAATACAACCCATATTTATGCTTATTTATTTTCCCTTGTGTACTTTAACCATTTGTACATTGTTTCAACACTGCATATATACACTGCTCAAAAAAATATAGGGAACACTTAAACAACACAATGTAACTCCAAGTCAATCACACTTCTGTGAAATCAAACTGTCCACTTAGGAAGCAACACTGATTGACAATACATTTCACACGCTGTTGTGCAAATGGAATAGACAACAGGTGGAAATTATAGGCAATTAGCAAGACACCACCAATAAAGGAGTGGTTCTGCAGGTGGTGACCACAGACCACTTCTCAGATCCTATGCTTCCTGGCTGATGTTTTGGTCACATTTGAATGCTGGCTGTGCTTTCACTCTAGTGGTAGCATGAGACGGAGTCTACAACCCACACAAGTGGCTCAGGTAGTGCAGCTCATCCAGGATGGCACATCAATGCGAGCTGTGGCAAGACGGTTTGATGTGTCTGTCAGCGTAGTGTCCAGAGCATGGAGGCGCTACCAGGAGACAGGCCAGTACATCAGGAGACGTGGAGGAGGCCGTAGGAGGGCAACAACTCAGCAGCAGGACCGCTACCTCTGCATTTGTGCAAGGAGGAGCAGGAGGAGCACTGCCAGAGCCCTGCAAAATGACCTCCAGCAGGCCTCAAATGTGCATGTGTCTGCTCAAACGGTCAGAAACAGACTCCATGAGGGTGGTATGAGGGCCCGACGTCCACAGGTGGGGGTTGTGCTTACAGCCCAACACCGTGCAGGACGTTTGACATTTGCCAGAGAACACAAAGAGTGGCAAATTCGCCACTGGCGCCCTGTGCTCTTCACAGATGAAAGCAGGCTCACACTGAGCACATGTGACAGACGTGACAGAGTCTGGAGACGCCGTGGAGAACGTTCTGCTGCCTGCAACATCCTCCAGAATGACCGGTTTGGCGGTGGGTCAGTCATGGTGTGGGGTGGCATTTCTTTGGGGGGCCGCACAGCCCTCCATGTGCTCGCCAGAGGTAGCCTGACTGCCATTAGGTGCCGAGATGAGATCCTCCTGACCCCTTGTGAGACCATATGCTGGTGCGGTTGGCCCTGGGTTCCTCCTAATGCAAGACAATGCTAGACCTCATGTGGCTGGAGTGTGTCAGCAGTTCCTGCAAGAGGAAGGCATTGATGCTATGGACTGGCCCGCCCGTTCCCCAGACCAGAATCCAATTGAGCGCATCTGGGACATCCATGTCTCGCTCTATCCACAAAGGCCACGTTGCACTGCAGACTGTCCAGGAGTTGGCGGATGCTTTAGTCCAGGTCTGGGAGGAGATCCCTCAGGAGACCATCCGCCACCTCATCAGGAGCATGCCCAGGTGTTGTAGGGAGGTCATATAGGCACGTCATACAGGCACGTGGAGGCCACACACACTACTGAGCCTCATTTTGACTTGTTTTAAGGACATTACATCCAAGTTGGATCAGCCTGTAGTGTGGTTTTCCACTTTAATTTTGAGTGTTACTCCAAATCCAGACCTCCATGGGTTGATACATTTGATTTCCATTGATAATTTTTGTGTGATTTTGTTGTCAGCACATTCAACTATGTAAAGAAAAAAGTATTTAATAAGAATATTTCATTCATTCAGATCTAGGATGTGTTATTTTAGTGTTCCCTTTATTTTTTTGAGCAGTGTATATAACTATAATATGACATTTAATGTATTTATTGTTTTGAAACTTCTATATGTGTAATGTTTACTGTTAATATACAAAATTGAAATAAACAATAAAAATTATCTACCTCACTTGCTTTGGCAATGTTAAGACATGTTTCCCATGCCAATAAAGCCCCTTGAATTTAATTGAATTGAATTGAGAGGGGAACAGGCACGGAGAGAGAGAGAGAGAGAGAGAGAGGGGAACAGGCACGGAGAGAGAGAGAGAGAGAGAGGGGGAACAGGCACGGAGAGAGAGAGAGGGAAACAGGCACGGAGAGAGAGAGAGAGAGCGAGAGGGGAACAGGCACGGAGAGAGAGAGAGGGGAACAGGCACGGAGAGAGAGAGGAACAGGCACGGAGAGAGAGAGAGAGAGAGAGAGGGGAACAGGCACGGAGAGAGAGAGAGAGAGGGGAACAGGCACGGAGAGAGAGAGAGAGAGGGGAACAGGCACGGAGAGAGAGAGAGAGGGAACAGGCACGGAAAGAGAGAGAGGGAACAGGCACGGAGAGAGAGAGGAACATGCACAGAGCGTAAGAGAGAGAGAGAGAGAGCGAGAAAAACAGGCGTCATGGTGGGGATGTTTTATGAATTGATCACCTGAGTACAAAGGTTTTGACCTCAGAACAATAGCAGCATTGTGTGTGTGCTTGCTGTATCTCCCATGTTTGTTTAGAGCAGCACTGTGAACCCTGGACTGGCTGCCTTCAGCACGCCTCACCTGCACTTGGCTAACGCCAGGGCTTCAATCCACTCAGTCACCCTCCGGCTCGGACCTGCACAGCCCAGCCCAGCAGAGAGGGGGCGGGAAAGGAGTGATGGGGAGACATTGATTAAATGAGGAACATCTGTACTACAGGTCGTAGCTTTGCTCTGATTACCAGACTGTACTAGTGTACCTGGAGCTTAGTCCATAGCACCAGCAATTATTTATATTAATTTATATGTGTATATACACACACATTTGAAGTCAGAAGTTTACATACACCTTAGGTTGGAGTCATTAAAACTCGTTTTTCAACCACTCCACACATTTCTTGTTAACCTTTCTGGCGCAGGCATTCCGCCATCGACCCATCTCGACAACATCCGGTGACATTGCAGAGCGCCAAATTCAAAATACAGAAATAGTCAATATAAACATTCATAAAAAAATACAAGTGTTATACATTGGCTTAAAGATGAATTTATTGTTAATCCAACCGTTGTCAGATTTCAAAAAGGCTTTACAGAGACGTGTATATGTATGTATATATATGTATATATGTATGTATATATATGTATATATATATATGTGTGTGTGTGTGTATGTATATATATATACACACACACACACACACACACACACACACACACACATCTATATATATTTATATATGTGTGTGTGTGATTATATATATATATATATATAACACATATATATATATATGTCTCTGTCTACTCCCTCACCCACACAGTTGAATATATATATATACACAGTGGGCAAAAAAGTATTTAGTCAGCCACCAATTGTGCATGTTCTCCCACTTAAAAAGATGAGAGGCCTGTCATTTTCATCAGGTACACTTCAACTATGACAGACAAAATGAGAATTTTTTTTCTCTCCAGAAAATCACATTGTAGGATTTTTTATGAATTTATTTGCAAATTATGGTGGAAAATAAGTATATATATGTGTGTCTACTCCCCCCACACCCCCCTGTTGACAGGATTTTAGATGTGCACATTGCATTATGGGGTCCTTCTGAGCCTGTGGACACGTGACACAAGATGAATGTTGGGCAAATAATAAAATACCACCAAGCTTGTAGGACCACTGAGAATGGAGTGGGAGGAGGGAACCCCATTAAAGAGAGACTGGTTTTCCTTCCTCTTCTGTGTCAGTGATGGAATTGTGCTGCCCCAGGCTCCCCCTCCCCCCCATCCTCTCTTCTGGCCTTGCATTCTATCTCATTATGCAGAATGTATGATAATAAAGGGGACTGTCCTGTCAGCTGATAGATCTCAGCCCCATAGTGATGTATTTTGCCTCCCTTTTTGGGGTGTTACATCAACATATGTCCCCCTAAGTTGATATGCTGATTCCCTCAGCACAACAGCGGTATTTCTCTAACAAGGCTTGTATAGGCCTACCTGGGTAATGAGTCATCTTTCCCAGCCTAAGCAGGTGTGACAGGACATGAGTGTGCGTTAACTCTAGTGGAATGAGAATGGATGATTCTAGTCTGGCTGGGAGAGGCTGATGCGTGTTTATACACATTAATATACAGAAGATATTCGGCCTCAGAAAGTCTATGAGCTCTACAAGCCATGGCTGTTACATACTGCAATCAGTTGTCAACAGAAACCTTTGGCTTGAGACACCGCAGGCTCCAATGCCACCCGTTCTGATTAATAATTTGCGGTTGTCAACAGAAACCTTTGGCTTGAGACACCGCAGGCTCCAATGCCACCCGTTCTGATGAATAATTTGCAGTGTGAATAAACTAAAAAATAGATTTATATCTGTGTAATAACTATGTAAACAGGAAGCCAGCGCTGTACCAGGCACCTGCTCCCTTTAACAACAGTTACACAGTATAATGAAGCTGGATGTAGATAACAGGACAGTTAGACTAGAGTCATTAGTTCTTAGTGTTTTGTTGTTGTCGTCTCCACTGTGCTGTTCCGACATAGAGCAGACCAGCCACACCAGGGGAATGTTAGTTTAGCTGTTCTGTTGAAGACAGCATGATGACACGAAGCAGATGACTGGCGAAGACTCCATAACCGTTGGCAGAACAAACAATGATGACTTCACCATGCTCCTACCTAGTGCTCTCACTCCAGCACGGCCAAATGCATTTATATCCACACTAGCATGCACTGTACATGTCAATAGTGCTTTCAGATAGTATTCAGGCTAGGGTTGCACATTTTGGGGAATATTCAGAGGTGGAAACTTTCTATGGGAATGAACTGAAAAATAAGCAAATTAATATTGTTACCATTTAAATGTAGATGTTTTTTGCGTTGGATATATTTACCATATCATATGGAGACAGAAACATAAACCTTTTACCTTATCATAAACCTTTTACCTTATCATAAACCTTTTACCTTAACATAAACCTTTTACCTTATCATAAACCTTTTACCTTAACATAAACCTTTTACCTTAACATAAACCTTTTACCTTATCATAAACCTTTTACCTTATCATAAACCTTTTACCTTAACATAAACCTTTTACCTTGTCATAAACCTTTTACCTCGTCATAAACCTTTTACCTCGTCATAAACCTTTTACCTTATCATAAACCTTTTACCTTATCATAAACCTTTTACCTTATCATAAACCTTTTACCTTATCATAAACCTTTTACCTTAACATAAACCTTTTACCTTATCATAAACCTTTCACCTTATCATAAACCTTTCACCTTATCATAAACCTTTTACCTTATCATAAACCTTTCACCTTATCATAAACCTTTTACCTTATCATAAACCTTTTACCTTATCATAAACCTTTCACCTTATCATAAACCTTTTACCTTATCATAAACCTTTCACCTTATCATAAACCTTTTACCTTATCATAAACCTTTTACCTTAACATAAACCTTTTACCTTATCATAAACCTTTTACCTTAACATAAACCTTTTACCTTATCATAAACCTTTCACCTTATCATAAACCTTTTACCTTATCATAAACCTTTCACCTTATCATAAACCTTTTACCTTATCATAAACCTTTTACCTTATCAGAAACCTTTTACCTTATCATAAACCTTTCACCTTATCATAAACCTTTCACCTTATCATAAACCTTTTACCTTATCATAAACCTTTCACCTTATCATAAACCTTTTACCTTATCATAAACCTTTTACCTTATCATAAACCTTTCACCTTATCATAAACCTTTTACCTTATCATAAACCTTTCACCTTATCATAAACCTTTTACCTTATCATAAACCTTTTACCTTAACATAAACCTTTTACCTTATCATAAACCTTTTACCTTAACATAAACCTTTTACCTTATCATAAACCTTTTACCTTATCATAAACCTTTTACCTTATCATAAACCTTTTACCTTATCATAAAAATACATTATTGCAAGTGATTAAATCCTTCCAATATATAAAAAAAATAAACTTTAGTTAAGAATTTAACTTTAATTAAATGAGTTGACTCTTCACATGGGATGATTTCACTGAACGACAAAAGAAAGGGAATATTGAATACCCTTGTATTGTTCAGCCTGTTGCGTGCTTTGGTGTGTGTGTTCCCAAACAAGGACCAGTTGCACTCTGAGGCGGCTTATGTTGGTGGGATTTGGAGGATGATGGAGGCAACAGGGGAAAGAGCCTCAGATCCACAAAGTCCCTTCCACCAGGTGGCTGATGAGATACAGTATGTTGGCACGACTGCCATATTGCATCTCCATCCCAAAGCCCTTGCTCGAAAGTGTACTTCGCCAGACTGCCAAGAACCTTGTCCTCATCCAGGCCAAGGTGGAGAGACACGGTAGTGATGACACCATAGGCCTTGTTGATCTCTGCACCAGAAAGGATGCTCTTGCCAGCATACTTGGGGTCCAACATGCATGCTGTGGCATGTATGGGCTTCAGGCAGAAGTCTTCACGCTTTTTGATGTATTTCAAAACTGCAGTTTCCTCTGCTTGGAGCAACAGTGAAGTGGGCAGGGCAGTGTGGATTTCTTCTGTTACCTCTGCAAGCAGAGTCTGAACATTAGACAGGGTGGCATGGTCTTTCTCAATCCGTGCAATGGCTATTACTATAGGTTTCAGGAGTTTCAGGCTGCTTACCACTCTCTCCTAAAATACATTATCCAGAAGGATCCTCTTGATGGGGCTGTCCATATTGGCAGACTGTGATGTGGCCATTTCTTGGAGAGACTCCTTCCCCTCCAGGAGACTGTGAAACATGATGACAACACCACCCCAATGGGTGTTGCTGGGCAGCTTCAATGTAGTGCTCTTATTCTTCTCACTTTACTTGGTGAGGTAGATTGCTGCTATAACTTGATGACCCTTCACATACCTAACCACTTCCTTGAATCTTGTAGAGTGTATCAATTGTTTTCAGTGCCATGATGTCCTTGAGCAGATTCAATGCATGAGCAGCACAGACAATGGGTGTGATGTGAGGGTAGGACTCCTCCACTTTAGACCAAGCAGTCTTCATGTTTGCAGCATTGTGTGTCACCAGTGCAAATACCTTCTGTGGTCCAAGGTCATTGATGACGGCCTTCAGCTCATCTGCAATGTAGAGACCGGTGTATCTGTTTGCCTTTGTCTGTGCTCTTGTAGAATACTGGTTGAGGGGTTGGAGATTATGTAGTTAAGTATTCCTTGCCCACGAACATTCAACCACCCATTTGAGATGACTGCTTTCTCTATGATTTATTTTTATTTTTGATTGAACCTTTATTTAACCAGGAAGGGCTCATTTGAGATTAAAATCTCTTTTTCAAGAGTGCCCTGGCCAAGATAGGCAGCAAATTACAAAACAATTACAGACAGACAACATGAAAAACTACAAGTCTAGTAAAAACCATTGAATTCACAAGAGTATAAAACAGCAAATTAAAAACATTGACAGGTCAGGGAATCCGCCTCAATCCTTCATCAGTGATTTAAAAACACCAATCGGGACAAGTTCTTCCAGTTTAAAAGTATTTTGTAAGGTGTTCCAAGACGATGGCGCAGAGTACATAAAATCCCCTTTACCAAATTCAGTTCGGACATTTGGAACAGTTAGCAGGATAAAGTCCAGCGAACGAAGAGAGTACCCACCACATTTCTGAAAAATAAAAATGCACAAATAAAAAGGTAGTAAACCCAAAATGGCTTTGTAAATAAAAGTACACCAGTTACTGAGCCTACGAGTGACTAGAGAAGGCCAGCCAACCCTGGTATACAAAGTGCAGTGGTGCGTAAGGGTTTTGCAGTTTAAAATAAATCTCAAAGTGCCATGGTAACGTTCCTCCATTCCTCCACTACGTTCCTCCATTGAGTCAAAAAAACCTTCTGATTCCAGGAGAACCATGAGCTGTTGCTATCGATAAGGTGTCTGATTCAGAATTTTCACCTCAAATAGAAGTAGAGGGACTTTTGTCAGAGGTTGCTTGTTGTGAGCGCTGAGGGAACTTTATGCACTTAGCCAGATGATTCTGCATCTTTGTTGCATCCTTCACATATGATTTGGCACAGTATTTGCAAATGTACACAGCTTTTCCTCCTACATTAGCTGCAGTGAAATGTCTCCACACATCAGATAGTGCCCATGGCATTTACCTGTATAAATGAGGAAAAACCCCCAGATACAATTCCATGTACAGATAAATAGTTAGATTAAACAACTCCTTTGTAAGATACAGGTTTTAAAATGAAATGTATGGAAACAGGTGAATTGGCACTCCATAGTTAGCAGGCTCATGCAAGCTAAAACCCACATGGTAGCAAAAACTAACTAGCAGAAAATGTTAACTTCTTGATGCACTCATCCCGTTAGCGGGATAAATTTCGTCAACATCCACTGAATTGCAGAGCGTCAAATTAAATTACATTATTATTACATTATTAAATTTTCATGAAATCACAAGTGCAATACTGCAAAACACAGCTTAGCTTGTTGTTAATCCACCTGGCGGTCAGATTTCAATAAAGCTTTTCGGCAAAAGCATACCAAGCGTTTATGTAAGGACATCTCTCAGTAGACAAAATATTACAAACAGCTAGCAGCCAAGTAGATTGGTCACGAAAGTCAGAAAAGCAATCAATTAAATCACTTACCTTTGATCTTCGGATGTTTGCACTCATGAGACTCCCAGTTACACAATAAATGTTCCTTTTGTTCCATAAAGATTATTTTATATCCAAAATACCTTAATTTAGTTGGCGCGTTATGTTCTGAAATCCACAGGCTCGAGCGGTCACGACATCGCAGACGAAAATTCCAAATAGTATCCGTAAAGTTCGTAGAAACATGTCAAATGTTTTTTATAATCAATCCTCAGGTTGTTTTTACAACATATAATTGATAATATTTCAACCGGGACTGTAGCTTCTTCAATAGGAGAGAGAGAGAAATGTCTGCTCCAAGCTGGCACCCAGCCATCCACTGACGCGATGTGATCTTTCTCGCTCATTTTTCAAAATAAAAGCCTGAAACTAAATGAGGAGTCTAAAGACTGTTCACACCATGGGGAAGCCATAGGAAAAGGAATCTGGTTGATATCCCTTTAAATGGAGCGAAGGCAGGCAATGGAACAGAGAGCTTTCAGGAAAAACAGCACTTCCGGGTTGGATTTTCCTCAGGTTTTCGCCTGCAATACCAGTTCTGTTATACTCACTGACAATATTTTGACAGTTTTGGAAACTTTAGAGTGTTTTCTATCCTAATCTGACAATTATATGCATATTCTAGCATCTGGTCCTGAGAAATAGGCCGTTTACTTTGGGAACGTTATTTATCCAAACATAAAAATAGTGCCCCCCAGCTGAGATAGGTTAACCCTTTTTTGGTTACTACTTGATTCCATATGTGTTAGTTCATAGTTTTATGTCTTCATTATTGTTCTACAATGTAGAAAATAGTAAAAATTCAGAAAAACCCTGGGATGAGTAGGTGTGTCCAAACTTGACTGGTACTGTATATGGAAAGATACACATTTTAAAATGTAGACCAATCGATTGGTCGAAAGAGCAGTTGACACTTGGTTGACCAATATATATATATATTTTTTGTCGGGGACAGCCTTAATATTGTGTATGCTAGCTGTTTAGTCTGTCTGTGAATTTGAAATATTCTGTCCTTGCCGTGTTTGGTGGCTGTGTGTGTGTGAGGGATTATCAGTCTGGCTGGGCTGGGATGCTGACTGCCTTGCTGGCTGTGTGGTGACAACTGTGATCCATCACATCCCAGCCAGAGGCGGCCAGTGGGGCTTCACCGTGCTGGATCTTTCACACACTGGCTGTGTCTAGACTTGACAGTTGATGCAGCTTTAGTATTCTGGTCATAGAGGTCTGTTCGTGGAATTCTGAACACGTCATGCATCTAGCACCTACATTTAAATACTGTGTCCACAGTGTGTCCGGATTCCCTTTTCCTGCGCTATATTCAAATGCCAGTGTGCGTTTTTACAAACGGTGGAACAAGGCAAAATATGACAACACAACAACAACTGATGGCAGTAGGTAACTACTGTAGCTATCTAGCCAGCTAACCTCTGTAGCTAGCCAGCAACGCTAAAGGGACTGTAAACGGGTTAGCATAACTCTAGCCAAACAAAAAGAGTTGTTTTAAATATTAGCCTGCTGCCTAGTAGTCTCGCTGCCTAGTAGTCTCACTGCCTAGTAGTCTCGCTGCCTAGTAGTCTCGCTGCCTAGTAGTCTCACTGCCTAGTAGTCTCACTGCCCAGTAGTCTCTCTGCCTAGTAGTCTCACTGCCCAGTAGTCTCTCTGCCTAGTAGTCTCTCTGCCTAGTAGTCTCACTGCCCAGTAGTCTCTCTGCCTAGTAGTCTCGCTGCCTAGTAGTCTCCACTGCCTAGTAGTCTCGCTGCCTAGTAGTCTCTCTGCCTAGTAGTCTCTCTGCCTAGTAGTCTGGCTGTCTGCCTAGTAGTCTCACTGCCTAGTAGTCTCGCTGCCTAGTAGTCTCTCTGCCTAGTTGTCTCGCTGCCTAGTAGTCTCTCTGCCGAGTAGTCTCTCTGCCTAGTAGTCTCTCTGCCTAGTAGTCTCGCTGCCTAGTAGTCTCTCTGCCTAGTAGTCTCGCTGCCTAGTAGTCTGGCTGCCTGCCTAGTAGTCTGGCTGCCTGCCTAGTAGTCTGGCTGCCTGCCTAGTAGTCTGGCTGTCTGCCTAGTAGTCTGGCTGTCTGCCTAGTAGTGTCTGCCTAGTAGTCTGGCTGTCTGCCTAGTAGTCTGGCTGTCTGCCTAGTAGTCTGGCTGTCTGCCTAGTAGTCTCTCTGCCTAGTAGTCTCTCTGCCTAGTAGTCTCACTGCCTAGTAGTCTCACTGCCTAGTAGTCTCTGCCTAGTAGTCTCTGCCTAGTAGTCTCGCTGCCTAGTAGTCTCGCTGCCTAGTAGTCTCTCTGCCTAGTAGTCTGGCTGTCTGCCTAGTAGTCTCGCTGCCTAGTAGCCTCGCTGCCAAGTAGTCTCTTTGCCTAGTAGTCTCTCTGCCTAGTAGTCTCTCTGCCTAGTAGTCTCTCTGCCTAGTAGTCTCGCTGCCTAGTAGTCTCGCTGCCAAGTAGTCTCGCTGCCTAGTAGTCTCTCTGCCTAGTAGTCTCTCTGCCTAGTAGTCTCTCTGCCTAGTGGTCTCTCTGCCTAGTAGTCTCGCTGCCAAGTAGTCTCTCTGCCTAGTAGTCTCGCTGCCTAGTAGTCTCGCTGCCTAGTAGTCTCGCAGCCTAGTAGTCTCGCAGCCTAGTAGTCTCGCTGCCTAGTAGTCTCGCAGCCTAGTAGTCTCTCTGCCTAGTAGTCTCTCTGCCTAGTAGTCTCTCTGCCTAGTAGTCTCTCTGCCTAGTAGTCTCTCTGCCTAGTAGTCTCGCTGCCTAGTAGTCTGGCTGTCTGCCTAGTAGTCTGGCTGTCTGCCTAGTAGTCTGGCTGTCTGCCTAGTAGTCTGGCTGTCTGCCTAGTAGTCTCTCTGCCTAGTAGTCTCACTGCCTAGTAGTCTCACTGCCTAGTAGTCTCTGCCTAGTAGTCTCTGCCTAGTAGTCTCGCTGCCTAGTAGTCTCGCTGCCTAGTAGTCTCGCTGCCTAGTAGTCTCTCTGCCTAGTAGTCTCGCTGCCTAGTAGTCTCGCTGCCTAGTAGTCTCGCAGCCTAGTAGTCTCTCTCCCTAGTAGTCTCTCTGCCTAGTAGTCTCTCTGCCTAGTAGTCTCGCTGCCTAGTAGTCTCGCTGCCTGCCTAGTAGTCTCGCTGCCTGCCTAGTAGTCTGGCTGTCTGCCTAGTAGTCTGGCTGTCTGCCTAGTAGTCTGGCTGTCTGCCTAGTAGTCTGGCTGCCTGCCTAGTAGTCTGGCTGCCTGCCTAGTAGTCCGGCTGTCTGCCTAGTAGTCCGGCTGTCTGCCTAGTAGTCCGGCTGTCTGCCTAGTAGTCCGGCTGTCTGCCTAGTAGTCCGGCTGTCTGCCTAGTAGTCCGGCTGCCTGCCTAGTAGTCCGGCTGCTCAGTCTCAGGCTGTTGCGTATGACCCATTGAGGCAGCGGGGTGTCAGCCAGGGTAAGTCAGTATGACGGTTGGAGCGGCCCAGAGGAAACCTCAGTGGAGAAACCTTGGTTGAGGGGGCAGGAAGGAGACACTCTGCCAGGAACCAGTGATGAGACCACTCACTACGGAAAACATCTGGACCAGAGAAAAGGGGAGAGGAAGGAGTTAGAGAGAAGGAGATGAGGAGTCATGCAACGCCACAAAGGAGTAAAGTGAGCCAAGCGTAAGGAGCTTTCACCGGGGAGAGAGAAAGGGAGGGTGGGAGAGCGTGTGCCTGTTAACACTAGCTGCTGTCGGCTCCAGTACCCTCCTCTACAGAACCTCCTGGGGCTAAAGGAGATACCAACTATGCTGGTTTACACACTGAAATCCCCTGTTAAATATCTAATGCCCTTAAAAGCTGATTGTAAAGGTAACTGCTAAAATTAAGGAAACACTTGAGTAAATGAGGTATACAAAGTATAATGAAAGCAGGTGCTTCCACATAGGTGTGGTTTCTGAGTTAATTGAGCAATTAACATCCCATCATGCTTAGGGTCATGTATAAAAATGGCCAGTTGCCCATTATATTGGGTACCATGGCTAGAAGAAGAGATCTTAGAACTTTGACAGAGGAGAGTCTCAAATTAGTAAAGGGGTGTGTGTGTGTGTGTGTGTGTGTGTGTGTGTGTGTGTGTGTGTGTGTGTGTGTGTGTGTGTGTGTGTGTCAGTCACGCAACCCAATTGAACACTTATGGGAGATTCTGGAGTGGCACCTGAGACGTTTTCCACAACGATCAACAAAACACCAAATGATAGAATTTATTGTGGAAGAATGGTGTCGCATCCCTCCAATAGAGTTCCAGACACTTGTAGAATCTATGCCAAGGTGCATTGAAGCTGTTCTGGTGGCTCGTTGTGGCCCAACGCCCTATTAAGACACTTTATGTTGGTGTTTCCTTTATATTGGCAGTTACCTGTATGTGTTAATTTCACAGCTTTTATTTTTCCTCAACATCTGAAGCCTGACTATACCACCTAAGTGTGAAGGAGTGAAATGCAGTGGTCGAGGCACTGAACATGCTGTACATGAAGCTCTCCTCCCCGCTTCCTGTTTCCTGTGCCTGCCTGCTTGTCTGTCTCTCACCACAGCCCAAGCTGATTATCATCCCCAACCCTTACTCTCTTCAGCCACAGTCCCTGCCCCTTACCCACCTTCCTCTGGTCCTGCCTGGTGCTCGTCTCTCTGTCGGGACCTGACCAGACCTGACCAGGGCTGGGGCTCCATGGCTGGATGGAAATGCTGCCCTAGGGAGATTGCAGTATTACTGAACAAATCAAATCAAAACAATTTTTATTTGTCACATACACATGGTTAGCAGATGTTAATGCGAGTGTAGCGAAATGCTTGTGCTTCTAGTTCCAACAATGCAGTAATAACCAACAAGTAATCTAACTAACAATTCCAAAACTACTGTCTTATACACAGTGTAAGGGGATAAAGAATATGTACATAAGGATATATGAATGAGTGATGGTACAGAGCAGCATAGGCAAGATACAGTAGATGGTATCGAGTACAGTATATACATATGAGATGAGTATGTAAACAAAGTGGCATAGTTAAAGTGGCTAGTGATACATGTATTACATAAGGATGCAGTCGATGATATAGAGTACAGTATATACGTATGCATATGAGATGAATAATGTAGGGTAAGTAACATTATATAAGGTAGCATTGTTTAAAGTGGCTAGTGATATATTTACATAATTCCCATCAATTCCCATTTATTAAAGTGGCTGGAGTTGGGTCAGTGTCAATGACAGTGTGTTGGCAGCAGCCACTCAATGTTAGTGGTGGCTGTTTAACAGTCTGATGGCCTTGAGATAGCTGTTTTTCAGTCTCTCGGTCCCAGCTTTGATGCACCTGTACTGACCTCGCCTTCTGGATGATAGCGGGGTGAACAGGCAGTGGCTCGGGTGGTTGATGTCCTTGATGATCTTTATGGCCTTCCTGTAACATCGGGTGGTGTAGGTGTCCTGGAGGGCAGGTAGTTTGCCCCCGGTGATGCGTTGTGCAGACCTCACTACCCTCTGGAGAGCCTTACGGTTGTGGGCGGAGCAGTTGCCGTACCAGGCGGTGATACAGCCCGCCAGGATGCTCTCGATTGTGCATCTGTAGAAGTTTGTGAGTGCTTTTGGTGACAAGCCGAATTTCTTCAGCCTCCTGAGGTTGAAGAGGCGCTGCTGCACCTTCTTCACAATGCTGTCTGTGTGAGTGGAACAATTCGACCCCGCCCTGTGCAACTGGGTACTGGACTTCCTGACGGGCCACCCCCAGGTGGTGAGGGTAGGCAACAACATTCCTCTTGTCCAGATGGGTTAGGGCAGTGTGCAGTGTGGTTGAGATTGCATCGTCTGTGGACCTATTTGGGCGGTAAGCAAATTGGAGTGGGTCTAGGGTGTCAGGTAGGGTGGAGGTGATATGTTCCTTGACTAGTCTCTCAAAGCACTTCATGATGACGGAAGTGAGTGCTACGGGGCGGTAGTCGTTTAGCTCAGTTACCTTAGCTTTCTTGGGAACAGGAACAATGGTGGCCCTCTTGAAGCATGTGGGAACAGCAGACTGGTATAGGGATTGATTGAATATGTCCGTAAACACACCGGCCAGCTGGTCTGCGCATGCTCTAAGGGCGCGGCTGGGGATGCCGTCTGGGCCTGCAGTCTTGCGAGGGTTAACACGTTTAAATGTCTTACTCACCTCGGCTGCAGTGAAGGAGAGTCCGCATGTTTTCGTTGCAGGCCGTGTCAGTGGCACTGTATTGTCCTCAAAGCGGGCAAAAAAGTTATTTAGTCTGCCTGGGAGCAAGACATCCTGGTCCGTGACTGGGCTGGATTTCTTCTTGTAGTCCGTGATTGACTGTAGACCCTGCCACATGCCTCTTGTGTCTGAGCCGTTGAATTGAGATTCTACTTGGTCTCTGTACTGACGCTTAGCTTGTTTGATAGCCTTGCGGAGGGAATAGCTGCACTGTTTGTTTTCGGTCATGTTACCAGTCACCTTGCCCTGATTAAAAGCAGTGGTTCGCGCTTTCAGTTTCACACGAATGCTGCCATTAATCCACGGTTTCTGGTTAGGGAATGTTTTAATCGTTGCTATGGGAACGACATCTTCAACGCACGTTCTAATGAACTCGCACACCGAATCAGCGTATTTGTCAATATTGTTATCTGACGCAATACGAAACATATCCCAGTCCACGTGATGGAAGCAGTCTTGGAGTGTGGATTCAGCTTGGTCGGACCAGCGTTGGACAGACCTCAGCGTGGGAGCCTCTTGTTTTAGTTTCTGTCTGTAGGCAGGGATCAACAAAATGGAGTCGTGGTCAGCTTTTCCGAAAGGAGGGCGGGGCAGGGCCTTATATGCGTCGCGGAAGTTAGAGTAACAATGATCCAAGGTTTTTCCACCCCTGGTTGCGCAATCGATATGCTGATAAAATTTAGGGAGTCTTGTTTTCAGATTAGCCTTGTTAAAATCCCCAGCTACAATGAATGCAGCCTCCGGATAAATGGATTCCAGTTTGCAAAGAGTCAGATAAAGTTCGTTCAGAGCCATCGATGTGTCTGCTTGGGGGGGGGGATATATACGGCTGTGATTATAATCGAAGAGAATTCTCTTGGTAGATAATGCGGTCTACATTTGATTGTGAGGAATTCCAAATCAGGTGAACAGAAGGATTTGAGTTCCTGTATGTTTCTTTCATCACACCATGTCTCGTTAGCCATAAGGCATACGCCCCGCCCCTCTTCTTTACCAGAAAGATGTTTGTTTCTGTCGGCGCGATGCGTGGAGAAACCCGCTGGCTGCACTGCCTCCGATAGCGTCTCTCCAGTGAGCCATGTTTCCGTGAAGCAAAGAACGTTACAGTCTGATGTCCCTCTGGAATGCTACCCTTGCTCGGATTTCATCAACCTTGTTGTCAAGAGACTGGACATTGGCGAGTAGAATGCTAGGGAGTGGTGCACGATGTGCCCGTCTCCGGAGTCTGACGAGAAGACCGCCGCGTTTCCCTCTTTTTCGGAGTCGTTTTTTTGGGTCGCTGCATGGGATCCATTCCGTTGTCCTGTTTGAAAGGCAGAACACAGGATCCGCGTCGCGAAAAACATTCTTGGTCGTACTGATGGTGAGTTGACGCTGATCTTATATTCAGTAGTTCTTCTCGACTGTATGTAATGAAACCTAAGATGACCTGGGGTACTAATGTAAGAAATAACACTGCATAGTTTCCTAGGAACGCGAAGCGAGGCGGCCATCTCTGTCGGCGCCGGAAGTACCAGGGAGACCTGCTCTGATTCTGCCCCATCATGCACGAGGAAATGTTAGACTGGTGATGTTTCATAATGTGCCTTTGTTTGTTGTGAATTACGAAGGCCATACAATAGCTTGTTGTTGGAGTCATAGACACAGATTGAACTATTGAATGGCAGGTGTCAGTGTGTGTTGTTGCAGTTGAATTCCTCTGGGTTGCTCTGTGATTGTTAGGATTAGAGCCCGACCGATATGGGATTTTTGGGTCTGATACTGATTTTATGGGAGGCAAAACTCTTGTTAAAAGAAATACAAATAAAAAATAAGGTAGAATAAACAGATACTCTAAATCAGTGGCCACCAACCTTTTCTGAGTCCAGATCCCTTTCCGAGTCCAGATCCCTTTCCGAGTCCAGATCCCTTTTCTGAGTCCAGATCCCTTTCCGAGTCCAGATCCCTTTCCGAGTCCAGATCCCTTTCCGAGTCCAGATCCCTTTCCGAGTCCAGATCCCTTTCCGAGTCCAGATCCCTTTTCTGAGCCCAGATCCCCGCTTAAAAAACGCAAGCCTATGCAACATTCACCAATTAAAATTCACCAATTAAAAATAGTTCATATTAACTATGTTTAAATTGCACTGCCAATTGTTCTTCTCAGACCATTTTGAAATTATAATAAAAAAATGTAGGTAAATGATCATACTGGTAATATATCATTTGTTTTATTACTTGTGAGGCACAGCTGAGTGAACATAATATATATATATATATACATTTTTTTTTACTGGACTGATTTGCTTCTGATGGTCAGTCTGAGGGGGAGGCAGCAGCAACGAGGCTGCCTTCAGAAACATGAAATGGTTGAAAATGGGAACACTTTGCCTTCCCGACGCCAGGGCTGCTGACGCCAGGGCTGCTGACGCCAGGGCTGCTGACGCCAGGGCTGCTGAATCAAGTCCACCCACTGTCAACAGTGCCAAATTCATTAAAAAAATAGCAACACAAGGCTTTATCGTAGTTTTTTACATTTCTTTTTTTACAGAAATATTTGGTGATCGACTGGTTGGTGACCACTGCTCTAAATTATGACAAATTATAACTAAATATTACAATTAACATTATTTAATAACATTTCATTTGTGGTTTACAGGATATCCAACAAAAAGCAACTATGTCCTTTAGAGGTCGACCGATTTATGATTTTTTAACACCAATACCGATTATTGGAGGACCAAAAAAAGCAGATGCCGATCAATCGGACGATTTTCATTTTTTAACATTTGTAATAATGACAATTACAAGAATACTGAATGAACACTTATTTTAACTTAATATAATACATCAATAAAATCAATTTAGCCTCACATACATAATGAAACATGTTCAATTTGGTTTAAATAATGCAAAAACAAAGTGTTGGAGAAGAAAGTAAAAGTGCAATATGTGCCATGTAAGAAAGCTAACGTTTCAGTTCCTTGCTCAGAACATGAGAACATATGAAAGCTGGTGGTTCCTTTTAACATGAGTCTTCAATATTCCCAGGTAAGAAGTTTTAGGTTGTAGTTATTATAGGACTATTTCTCTCTATACCATTTGTATTTCATTAACCTTTGACTATTGGATGTTCTTATAGGCACTTTAGTATTGCCTATTTCCTCGCTCCTGGGTTCGAACCAGGAACACAACGACAACAGCCACCCTCGAAGCAGCGTTACCCATCGCTCCACAAAAGCCGCAGCCCTTGCAGAGCAAGAGGAACAACTACTCCAAGTCTCAGAGCGAGTGACGTTTGAAACGCTATTAGCGCACACCCCGCTAACTAGCTAGCCATTTCACATCGGTTACACGAGCCTAATCTCGGGAGTTGATAGGCTTGAAGTAATAAACAGCTGCTGGCAAACGTATGAAAGTGCTGTTTGAATGAATGCTTACGAGCCTGCTACTGCCTACCACCGCTCAGTCAGACTTCTCTATCAAATCATAGACTTAGTTATAACATAATAACACACAGAAGTACGAGCCTTAGGTCATTAATATGGCCGAATCCTGAAACTGTCATCTCGAAAACAAGACTTTTATTCTTTCAGTGAAATACGGAACCGTTACGTATTTTATCTAACTGGTGGCATCCATAAGTCTAAATATTCCTGTTACATTGCACAACCTTCAATGTTATGTCATAATTACGTAAAATTCTGGCAAATTAGGCGGCCCAAACTGTATACCCTGACTCTGCGTGCAGTGAATGCAAGAGAAGTGACACAATTTCACCAGGTTGATATTGCCTGCTAACCTGGATTTCTTTTAGCTAAATATGCAGGTTTAAAAAATATACTTCTGTGTATTGATTTTAAGAAAGGCATTGATGTTTATGGTTAGGTACACATTGGAGCAACGATACGCACCGCATCGATTATATGCAACGCAGGACATGCTAGATAAACTAGTAATATCATCAACCATGTGTAGTTAACTAGTGATTATGATTGATTGATTGTTTTTTTTTTATAAGATAAATTTAATGCTAGCTAGCAACATACCTTGGTTTACTGCATTCGCGTAACAGGCAGTCTCCCCGTGGAGTGCAATGTAATCCGGTGGTTAGAGCGTTGGACTTGTTAACTGTAAGGTTGCAAGATGGAATCCCCTGAGCTGACAAGGTAAAAAATTGTTGTTCTGCCCCTGAACGAGGCAGTTAACCCACCGTTCCTAGTCCGTCATTGAAAATAAGAATGTGTTCTGAACTGACTTGCCTAGTTAAAAAAATATTAAATAAAGGTGTAAAAAAATACATTTAAAAATTGGCCAAATCGGTGTCCAAAACCCCCGATTTTCCGATTGTTATGAAAACTTGAAATCGGCCCTAATTAATTGGCCTCTAATGTCCTAATTAATCGGCCATTCCGATTAATCGGTCGACCTCTAATGTCCTTTATAAATACGACAGTAAATACAAAATACCTTCTTAGGTTCAACTTAAAGATGTGTTTATCTATGGCAGTGGATGAGAAGTATGCAAAAGTATTTGTGCTAAACCACAACGGGTGGCTGGTTGAATGAATTCAACTCTATCTGAAACTGCACTGTTCACAAATAAGCATTGAAATGCAGCAACATGCAGTTCGTAATGCCACCACTAGGCGTCAGCATCAGCATTTATCTTGAGTAGATTTACTAGTGTTTACAACAGCCAAAGATCAAGTAACTTTATGGCAGGGCTCTCCAACCATGTTCCTGGAGGTTTTCACTTAAACCGTTGTTGTAGCTGTCCTGATTAATCTTGTCAACCAGCTAATTATTAGAATCAGGTGTGCTAGGTTAGGATTGGAGTGAAAACCTACAGGACGGCAGCTCTCCAGGAACGGAGTTGTACTGCCCTGCTTTATGGCAACCTCGCAATGAGAGTATATTATGACAAGTACAAGCTAGCTGTTCATTACGACAATGTTTGCTGTTATTCAATAAAACATGGCTATGCATTTCAACTGCAAATGGCATGCCCTGATGACTGAAAACGTTTATGCAGGCAACTGCTTGCCGCACTGGTTTGAGTCACATGTTGTAATTTCACTAGCTCGCTAACATTAGCTATTTGTCTCGTCATGATTGCAAGCAACTGGCCTGAATGATAGATCTGCGCCAACTTTCTTGCTTTTTGAAGATAGCATATTTCGGAAAACTAACTAAATAAGCCCACCCTGAGGGGTGGTGGTCTGACACTCCAGATGTTTCTGGACCACTCCTCCTTACGATGCCAGGGGTTGGTCTGTTGGCTGGGGAGAGGAAGTGACCTCAGCCAAGCCAGGTTTCCACGGTGACGGATGTTTCCGAGGCCATCGAAGAAAAACAAATAGGCCTTACTCATCTAACTTGGCTGTATATCACATCCTCCATGTGCCTCTCTCTGGTGATCTCTGTTGGATTTGGTCTCAACAGACAAAATCAATATCTCATTTCAGGAACTGTCCACCCCTTTACAACTGATTTTAAAATCAGATGTCCTGTGTTTGTGCTTTAAACCCCTGTTTGATCAGTGTTTTATGGGATGTGTGTGTGTAGAGGCACTGTTAGCAGTGGCTCCAGTGTCTGTGTTTTTTCTGCACTCTATGGCCTTGCTGTGTCCAGGGGCCTCCAGGGGCCATTTACTGACTGACGGGTTTGGTTGGCCAAGGGCCTCCAGGGGCCATTTGCTGACTGGGGTTTGGTTGGCCAAGGGCCATTTACTGACTGGGGTTTGGTTGGCCAGGAGCCATTTGCTGACTGGGGTTTGGTTGGCCAAGGGCCGTTTACTGACTGGGGTTTGGTTGGCCAGGAGCCGTTTACTGACTGACTGGGGTTTGGTTGGCCAGGAGCCGTTTACTGACTGACTGGGGTTTGGTTGGCTTTGCGCTGGTGTTACTTCACTGTTGAATAGCTTCAGAGATGGATACTCACGTGGACTGGGACAGCTTACTTTACTGGTTGGGATTGGAGCTAATTGTTTTAATAGGCCTGTCTTTTGTTCTCTTCTTCCTCTCCTTTCCCTCCCCGTCTCTCCTACTCTCTCTCCTTTCCCTCCCTCTCTCTCCTACTCTCTCTCCTTTCCCTCCCCCTCCCTCTCTCTCCTACTCTCTCTCCTTTCCCTCCCAATCCCTCTCTCTCCTACTCTCTCTCCTTTTCCTCCCAATCCCTCTCTCTCCTACTCTCTCCTTTTCCTCCCAATCCCTCTCTCTCCTACTCTCTCTCCTTTTCCTCCCAATCACTCTCTCTCCTACTCTCTCTCTCCTTTTCCTCCCAATCCCTCTCTCTCCTACTCTCTCTCCTTTTCCTCCCAATCCCTCTCTCTCCTTTCCCTCCCCAATCCCTCTCTCTCCCTCCTTTTCTCCCAATCCCTTTTCCTCCTAATCCCTCTCTCTCCTTTTCCTCCCAATCCCTCTCTCTCCTTTTCCTCCCAATCCCTCTCTCTCCTACTCTCTCTCCTTTTCCTCCCAATCCCTCTCTCCTACTCTCTCTCCTTTCCCTCCCAATCCCTCTCTCTCCTACTCTCTCTCCTTTCCCTCCCCATTATACTCTCTCTCCTACTCTCTCTCCTTTCCCTCCCCATTATACTCTCTCTCCTACTCTCTCTCCTTTCCCTCCCAATCCCTCTCTCTCCTACTCTCTCCTTTCCCTCCCAATCCCTCTCTCTCCTACTCTCTCTCCTTTCCCTCCCTCTCTCTCCTACTCTCTCTCTTTTCCCTCCCAATACCTCTCTCTCCTACTCTCTCCTTTTCCTCCCAATCCCTCTCTCTCCTACTCTCGCTCCTTTTCCTCCCAATCCCTCTCTCTCCTACTCTCTCTCCTTTTCCTCCCAATCCCTCTCTCCTACTCTCTCTCCTTTCCCTCCCCGTCTCTCCTACTCTCTCTCCTTTTCCTCCCAATCCCTCTCTCTCCTACTCTCTCTCCTTTTCCTCCCAATCCCCCTCTCCTACTCTCTCTCCTTTTCCTCCCAATCCCTCTCTCTCCTACTCTCTCCTTTCCCTCCCCATTATACTCTCTCTCCTACTCTCTCTCCTTTCCCTCCCAATCCCTCTCTCTCCTACTCTCTCATTACCCTCCCAATCCCTCTCTCTCCTACTCTCTCATTACCCTCCCAATCCCTCTCTCTCCTACTCTCTCTCCTTTCCCTCCCAATCCCTCTCTCTCCTACTCTCTCTCCTTTCCCTCCCCATTATACTCTCTCTCCTACTCTCTCTCCTTTCCCTCCCAATCCCTCTCTCTCCTACTCTCTCTCATTTCCCTCCCAATCCCTCTCTCTCCTACTCTCTCTCCTTTCCCTCCCAATCCCCCTCTCTCCTACTCTCTCTCCTTTCCCTCCCAATCCCTCTCTCTCCTACTCTCTCTCCTTTCCCTCCCAATCCCTCTCTCTCCTACTCTCTCTCCTTTCCCTCCCCATTATACTCTCTCCTACTCTCTCTCCTTTCCCTCCCCATTATACTCTCTCCTACTCTCTCTCCTTTCCCTCCCCATTATACTCTCTCCTACTCTCTCTCCTTTCCCTCCCCATTATACTCTCTCTCCTACTCTCTCTCCTTTCCCTCCCAATCCCTCTCTCTCCTACTCTCTCTCCTTTCCCTCCCCATTATACTCTCTCCTACTCTCTCTCCTTTCCCTCCCAATCCCTCTCTCTCCTTTCCCTCCCAATCCCTCTCTCTCCTACTCTCTCTCCTTTCCCTCCCAATCCCTCTCTCTCCTACTCTCTCCTTTCCCTCCCAATCCCTCTCTCTCCTACTCTCTCTCCTTTCCCTCCCAATCCCTCTCTCTCCTACGCTCTCTCCTTTCCTTCCCCGTCCCGCTCTCCCTCTCTCTTGCTCGTCTTTCCCTCTCTCTGCTCGTCTCTCCATCCTCCCTCTCTTCCCTTCCATCTCTCTCTCTCTCTCTCTGTAGAAGGAGTTTGCTGCGCCCCCTCCCCTGTTGTTCAGGAAGTTGAGTAACCCTGACCTGTCCCCCGCCGCCAATAAGACAAAACTACACCGACAGCTCAGCCAGGATGACGGCCACGCTCGCCGTAGCAGCATGGCTATGACCGGTGAGAGAGACACACAAACACACACACACACACACACACACACACACAACGCTGTTGTTCAGTATTTGAGCCTGGTTGTCTTATTCTTCCTCCCCCCTAGGTAAGCAGCTCCTGCCCCTGTCCAGCAGTTTGCAGGGTGGGGTGAGTCAGCTAGCCTGGCAGCCTCCTGGAGAACCCCCCAACAACCTGCTCCGCATGAGGAACCAGTCCCTGGGCCAGTCTGCACCATCACTCACTGCAGGACTGGTGTGTACTGCTACTGCACACACACATCAGACACACACACACAACAGACACACGCAGCAGACACACACACATCAGACACACACACAACAGACACACGCAGCAGACACACACACATCAGACACACACGCAGCAGACACACACACAACACACACACAACAGACACACACAACAGACACACGCAGCAGACACACACACAACACACACACAACAGACACACACAACAGACACACGCAGCAGACACACACACACACACACACACACACACACACACACACACACACACACACACACACACACACATCAGACATCACACACACACACATCAGACAGACACACATCAGACACACACACATCAGACACACACACATCAGACACACACACAACAGACACACAACACACACACATCAGACACACACACATCAGACACACACACAACACACACACAACAGACACACACAACAGACACACACGCACAACACACACACACACACACAACAGACACACACACACACACACAACAGACACACACACACAACACACACACACACACACACAACAGACACACACACAACAGACACACACACACACACACACACACACACACAACAGACACACACACAACAGACACACACACACAACAGACATACACACACATCACACACAACAGACACACACGCAGCAGACACACACACACACACACACACAACAGACACACAACAGACACACACAGCAGACACACACACACACAACAGACACACAACAGACACGCACAGCAGACACACACACAACAGACACACAACACACACAACAGACACACACACAACAGACACACGCAGCAGACACACACACACACACACACACACACACACACACACACACACACACACACACACACACACAACAGACACACGCAGCAGACACGCACACACAACAGACACACACACAACAGACACACACACACAACAGACACACACACACACAACAGACACACACGCAGCAGACATACACACAACAGACACACGCAGCAGACACACACACATCAGACACACACACACAACAGACACACAACAGACACACGCAGCAGACACACACACACACAACAGACACACACAACAGACACACGCAACAGACACACGCAACAGACACAACACATACACAAACTATATTCATTCCTAGAGACACACAGTGATGACTTACTGACTAAATTATTCCTTGTTTATCCCCCCGTCCCTATAAATCAATAAGGATGAAGCTTTGTATTAATCATCAGTATTTTCTAACCTATCCATTTGATTGCTCCATCTATGGTGGACAGCTCCATCCATCTAGCCAGGCAGTACACAGTGCTGTCCACTATTGCTCTTCTATGCAGGCAGGCAGGCAGACTGATGAGTCAGGCTGTCTGTATCCACCAGTCACAGGGCAGAGCTGGTTGCTCTGCCCTCACTGACACCCACTCAGCACACACACACACACCCACTGTCTGTCTGCCCATACACCACACTGAGAGCCACTCAGCACACACACACACCCACGGTCTGTCTGCCCATACACCACAATGACACCCACTCAGCACACACACACACCCACGGTCTGTCTGAACATACACCACACTGAGAGCCACACACTGTGTCTACCCCTACAGTTGTGTGTGTTGCATCCATAGACTGTATTGTTGTTACAAGCTATCGCAGAACTAGGGCGACACCTACTGGATGTGTATGGAAGTGCTGGTACATTACTGTACCTCCATAAAATACTGTCTTCGGGTGTTCAATGCACCAGTAGATGGCAGTATTATCAAATCTTGAGTTCTCAGCATTGGGTTGTGTTGGCACAGTATACAATCTATTACTGCATGTTGTTCTACACACTCACAGCTTGGTCTATAGCAAGCTGGTTCACAATAACATTACAGGGTGAATGAGAGGCCAGGGAAAGTTTTAGGTTTTTGTCAAAACAAGGAATTAAAATGTTAAGTAGCCAACGACCGTCCACGCAAATACCAACTAATGGTGTGTGTGATTGGTAATGACTCCGTCTGTGACAGTGATAACATGAGGAGTTGGCTTGTCACGTCTCACTGAGAAGCTGTTTATCAGATTAGTAAAACCGGTTCATTGTGGTTTGTGTGAATGACATAATAAGAGGCTTGTAAAAAATATATAATTTTTTTGAATGTATCCACAGCTATTGCTTCTACACCTGCATTGCTTGCTGTTTGGGGTTTTAGGCTGGGTTTCTGTACAGCACTTTGAGATATCAGCTGATGTACGAAGGGCTATATAAATACATTTGATTTGATTTGATTGACTCCGCTCCCCTTCTCTCCTGGTTTGACCCCGCTCCCCTTCTCTCCTGGTTTGACCCCGCTCCCCTTCTCTCCTGGTTTGACCCCGCTCCCTTTCTCTCCTGGTTTGACCCCGCTCCCTTTCTCTTCTGGTTTGACCCCGCTCCCTTTCTCTCCTGGTTTGACCCCGCTCCCCTTCTCTCCTGGTTTGACCCCGCTCCCTTTCTCTCCTGGTTTGACCCCGCTCCCTTTCTCTTCTGGTTTGACCCCGCTCCCCTTCTCTCCTGGTTTGACCCCGCTCCCCTGCTCTCCTGGTTTGACCCCGCTCCCGTCTCTCCTGGTTTGACCCCGCTTCCCTTCTCTCCTGGTTTGACCCCGCTCCCCTTCTCTCCTGGTTTGACCCCGCTCCCCTCTCTCCTGGTTTGACCCCGCTCCCCGTCTCTCCTGGTTTGACCCCGCTCCCCTTCTCTCCTGGTTTGACCCCGCTCCCTTTCTCTCCTGGTTTGACCCCGCTCCCCTTCTCTCCTGGTTTGACCCCGCTCCCCTTCTCTCCTGGTTTGACCCCGCTCCCCTTCTCTCCTGGTTTGACCCCTTCTCTCCTGGTTTGACCCCGCTCCCCTTCTCTCCTAGTTTGACCCCGCTCCCCTTCTCTCCTGGTTTGACCCCGCTCCCCTGCTCTCCTGGTTTGACCCGCTCCCCTTCTCTCCTGGTTTGAACCCGCTCCCTTTCTCTCCTGGTTTGACCCCGCTCCCCTTCTCTCCTGGTTTGACCCCGCTCCCCTTCTCTCCTGGTTTGACCCCGCTCCCTTTCTCTCCTGGTTTGACCCCGCTCCCTTTCTCTCCTGGTTTGACCCCGCTCCCTTTCTCTCCTGGTTTGACCCCGCTCCCTTTCTCTCCTGGTTTGACCCCGCTCCCTTTCTCTCCTGGTTTGACCCCGATCCCCTTTTCTCCTGGTTTGAACCCGATCCCCTTCTCTCCTGGTTTGACCCCGTTCCCCTTCTCTCCTGGTTTGACCCCGTTCCCCTTCTCTCCTGGTTTGACCCCGCTCCCCTTCTGTCCTGGTTTGACTCCGCGCCCCTTCTCTCCTGGTTTGACTCCGCTCCCCTTCTCTCCTGGTTTGACCCCGCTCCCCTCTCTCCTGGTTTGACCCCGCTCCCCTTCTCTCCTGGTTTGACCCCGCTCCCCTTCTCTCCTGGTTTGACCCCGCTCCCCTTCTCTCCTGGTTTGACCCCGATCCCCTTCTCTCCTGGTTTGACTCCGCTCCCCTTCTCTCCTGGTTTGACCCCGCTCCCCTTCTCTCCTGGTTTGACCCCGCTCCCCTTCTCTCCTGGTTTGACCCCGCTCCCCTTCTCTCCTGGTTTGACCCCGATCCCCTTCTCTCCTGGTTTGACTCCTCTCTCCTGGTTTGACCCCGCTCCCCTTCTCTCCTGGTTTGACCCCGCTCCCCTTCTCTCCTGGTTTGACCCCGCTCCCCTTCTCTCCTGGTTTGACTCCGCTCCCCTTCTCTCCTGGTTTGACCCCGCTCCCCTTCTCTCCTGGTTTGACCCCGCTCACCTTCTCTCCTGGTTTGACCCCGCTCCCCTTCTCTCCTGGTTTGACCCCGCTCCCCTTCTCTCCTGGTTTGACGCCGCTCCGCTTCTCACCTGGTTTGACCCCGCTCCCCTTCTCTCCTGGTTTGACCCCGCTCCCCTTCTCTCCTGGTTTGACCCCGCTCCCCTTCTCTCCTGGTTTGACCCCGCTCCCCTTCTCTCCTGGTTTGACTCCGCTCCGCTTCTCACCTGGTTTGACCCCGCTCCCCCTCTCTCCTGGTTTGACCCCGCTCCCCTTCTCTTCTCCTGGTTTATCTTCTAGCATAATTACAGCAGCTAGCTACAGAAACCTCTGTTAGATGAACTCCTCAGTAATAGGCTAGCCAGCTTCCAGTAAACAACCACTTTTATTTATCCTTTTCCTGTCTGTCTGTCTCTCTGTCTTGCTAAAGAGGAGTTTGAATCTGTTTTATATATTTGAATTACATTAGTTATTCAGTTTCAGTAAATATGCTTATTTGTGAAACACCTGAACCTATCTTCTCCTGTACTGTAGCTAATGGCTATGAGATCGATGCAACCTAAAGCCTGAATGGCCCATTTATATACTGTCAGCCTGAAGCCATAGTCACCTAAAGCCTGAATGGCCCATTTATATACTGTCAGCCTGAAGCCATAGTCACCTAAAGCCTGAATGGCCCATTTATATACTATCAGCCTGAAGTCATAGTCACCTAAAGCCTGAATGGCCCATTTATATACTGTCAGCCTGAAGTCATAGTCACCTAAAGCCTGAATGGCCCATTTTATATACTGTCAGCCTGAAGTCATAGTCACCTAAAGCCTGAATGGCCCATTTTAATATACTGTCAGCCTAAAGTCATAGTCACCTAAAGCCTGAATGGCCCATTTATATACTGTCAGCCTGAAGTCATAGTCACCTAAACCCTGAATGGCCCATTTTAATATACTGTCAGACTGAAGCCATAGTCACCTAAAGCCTGAATGGCCCATTTTAATATACTGTCAGCCTGAAGCCATTGCTCAATATGGTATGTTGGTGTCTTCCTTATGTATGAATTGGCAGCCTGCTGTATTGGCTGGTGTAACATGAATTGGCAGCCTGCTGTATTGGCTGGTGTAACATGAATTGGCAGCCTGCTGTATTGGCTGGTGTAACATGAATTGGCAGCCTGCTGTATTGGCTGGTGTAACATGAATTGGCAGCCTGCTGTATTGGCTGGTGTAACATGAATTGGCAGCCTGCTGTATTGGCTGGTGTAACATGAATTGGCAGCCGGCTGTATTGGCTGGTGTAACATGAATTGGCAGCCTGCTGTATTGGCTGGTGTAACATGAATTGGCAGCCTGCTGTATTGGCTGGTGTAACATGAATTGGCAGCCGGCTCTATTGGCTGGTGTAACATGAATTGGCAGCCTGCTGAATTGGCTGGTGTAACATGAATTGGCAGCCGGCTGTATTGGCTGGTGTAACATGAATTGGCAGCCTGCTGTGTTTGCTGGTGTAACATGAATTGGCAGCCTGCTGTATTGGCTGGTGTAACATGAATTGGCAGCCGGCTGTGTTGGCTGGTGTAACAGCCGTGTTGTATCATGACACACATTAACACAGTTCACATGACAGGTGTTTCTGTCTTCACTGGTTTGGTCAGGTGATCGTTGAGTTGAATACACTCTCATACAGTACAGAGTCCTGATGAGTGGAGATGGAGGCTCTGTAGTCTGGTCTCTGGTCTGGTCTGCACTCTTCAGGGATACAACCCTGGATAGCCAGATGGTGTTTACCTCCAGGCTAGTGTGTGTGTGTGTATTTGTGTGTGTTTTCATGAAAAATACACAATATTTTACCTATAATTCCTAGAAAATGACCTGGTAACCAATCAGAGTGCCAGGTGGCTAGAGAGTGGTCTAGAGGCCTTGTCCCCAGAGAGAGCAGCACCTGGACAGGAGGAGGGTAACACTCGCACACTCACTGATTCTTAGGAGATTTCTCATTGGTTTTAAAGTTTTTCTCTGGCACCCATCAGAACGTCTAAGCTTCAGCACACGTCACCATGCAAGGCAGGACATGTTGACAGCATCCCTTATAGACGAGTAGGTGAATGACTGAAATCCAGCGAGGCTATTTGTTTCAGTGGACACTGTTTACAGCACGGTCCACACGTGCTCATTCTGTTGACTCAACACCCAGCAGCTTCCAAGTCGAGCTTAGTTTCTGTTTCCTCAGTTTAAGATGTGGGTATAATATCAGCTGAATAATGTTAGGTTGATGAGTTAGTGAGTGTAAGCCCAGACATTAACGCAGTGACATGCTATTTGCATTTGTATAAAAGGGAAAGGCTTAGCTGAAATGGGAGCTAGGGGCTCTTTAATCTCTCCCCAGCTTCATCATTAAAACACACTCAGTCTGCCACAGGAGACGAGCAGAGCTTTTGAAACGTGAGATCAGAATTCAAACATGGGAAAAAAACCAGTCTGTCTGCCTTATTGTCATCGTTTTACTCACTCGGAAATGACCATTTCCTTTTCACTGTCAGACTTAAATAACTCTTGTGTCCTCTTTGGTTTGCCAAGATGGGAAAGGTCAAGTGCCTTAACATGGGAAGGCTGTTTTCCTTTGTGAGGCGTAGGACCACTTTAAAGACCTCTGGATGAATAGTAGAGACGGATATTAACATCATCCTGCCATGGCTGAAACACACTCTGGAGGATTGCGCTGGGCTGTCTGTGTGGGCTTGTCTGTCACCTCACTAAGGCTGTCTGTCACCTCACTAAGGCTGTCTGTCACCTCACTAAGGTTGTCTGTCACCTCACTAAGGCTGTCTGTCACCTCACTAAGGCTGTCTGTCACCTCACTGTGTAAAAGTACTTGGCGAGTAAAGGTGATTCTGAATGAACACACACACACACAGACACACACACACACACACACACACACACACACACACACACACACACACACACACACACACACACACACACACACACAGAGAAATTGGTCAAGGGCAGATCTCTGTATTGTATTTGTAAAATGACACCCCTAAAGAAAAAAACATATTTTCATCACAAGTTCAAATGCTAGTCTATTCAAGCAAGATCAATTACAGACTTACATAAAGGACAATTATTTCACTCAGACTTACATAAAGGACAATTATTTTACTCAGACTTACATAAAGGACAACTTATTTCACTCAGACTTACATAAAGGACAATTATTTCACTCAGACTTACATAAAGGACAATTATTTTACTCAGACTTACATAAAGGACAATTATTTTACTCAGACTTACGTAAAGGACAATTATTTTACTCAGACTTACATAAAGGACAATTATTTTACTCAGACTTACATAAAGGACAATTATTTTACTCAGACTTACATAAAGGACAATTATTTTACTCAGACTTACATAAAGGACAACTTATTTCACTCAGACTCAAACCTTTGAGGAGTTCATGACTACTTCTACCAGAATGAGCCGACGGTGCTGATGATGCAGTGTGTGAAATATACATGAGACCATGATGAATAATTACTGTGAATATGAGCCTAAACGGACATGTCTCCCAGTCCTAGGACAGAGTGATACCACTGAACATGGTAGACAACATCATGGCACGTCAGACCTGTCTGTGTCTCCTCTTGTCTGTCTAGGTCTGTAGGGTTTGTTTCAACGTTAGACTGTCTGTGTGTCTCCTCTTGTCTGTCTAGGTCTGTAGGGTTTGTTTCAACGTTAGACTGTCTGTGTGTCTCCTCTTGTCTGTCTAGGTCTGTAGGGTTTGTTTCAACGTTAGACTGTCTGTGTGTCTCCTCTTGTCTGTCTAGGTCTGTAGGGTTTGTTTCAACGTTAGACTGTCTGTGTGTCTCCTCTTGTCTGTCTAGGTCTGTAGGGTTTGTTTCAACGTTAGACTGTCTGTGTGTCTCCTCTTGTCTGTCTAGGTCTGTAGGGTTTGTTTCAACGTTAGACTGTCTGTGTGTCTCCTCTTGTCTGTCTAGGTCTGTAGGGTTTGTTTCCACGTTAGACTGTCTGTGTGTCTCCTCTTGTCTGTCTAGGTCTGTTGGGTTTGTTTCAACGTTAGACTGTCTGTGTGTCTCCTCTTGTCTGTCTAGGTCTGTTGGGTTTGTTTCAACGTTAGACTGTCTGTGTGTCTCCTCTTGTCTGTCTAGGTCTGTAGGGTTTGTTTCAACGTTAGACTGTCTGTGTGTCTCCTCTTGTCTGTCTAGGTCTGTAGGGTTTGTTTCAACGTTAGACTGTCTGTGTGTCTCCTCTTGTCTGTCTAGGTCTGTTGGGTTTGTTTCCACGTTAGACTGTCTGTCTGTCTAGTCTCCTCTTCTGTGTGTCTCCTCTTGTCTGTCTAGGTCTGTAGGGTTTGTTTCAACGTTAGACTGTCTGTGTGTCTCCTCTTGTCTGTCTAGGTCTGTAGGGTTTGTTTCAACGTTAGACTGTCTGTGTGTCTCCTCTTGTCTGTCTAGGTCTGTAGGGTTTGTTTCAACGTTAGACTGTCTGTGTGTCTCCTCTTGTCTGTCTAGGTCTGCAGGGTTTGTTTCAACGTTAGACTGTCTGTGTGTCTCCTCTTGTCTGTCTAGGTCTGTAGGGTTTGTTTCCACGTTAGACTGTCTGTGTGTCTCCTCTTGTCTGTCTAGGTCTGTAGGGTTTGTTTCAACGTTAGACTGTCTGTGTGTCTCCTCTTGTCTGTCTAGGTCTGTTGGGTTTGTTTCCACGTTAGACTGTCTGTGTGTCTCCTCTTGTCTGTCTAGGTCTGTAGGGTTTGTTTCCACGTTAGACTGTCTGTGTGTCTCCTCTTGTCTGTCTAGGTCTGTTGGGTTTGTTTCCACGTTAGACTGTCTGTGTGTCTCCTCTTGTCTGTCTAGGTCTGTAGGGTTTGTTTCAACGTTAGACTGTCTGTGTGTCTCCTCTTGTCTGTCTAGGTCTGTAGGGTTTGTTTCAACGTTAGACTGTCTGTGTGTCTCCTCTTGTCTGTCTAGGTCTGTTGGGTTTGTTTCCACGTTAGACTGTCTGTGTGTCTCCTCTTGTCTGTCTAGGTCTGTAGGGTTTGTTTCCACGTTAGACTGTCTGTGTGTCTCCTCTTGTCTGTCTAGGTCTGTAGGGTTTGTTTCAACGTTAGACTGTCTGTGGTTGTCTTTGTGTCTGCTGCTCTGCCTCTCTGTGTGTAGCAGTGACTGTTGTGTCCCTTTTGGGACTTGCCAGAGGGCCCTGTTTGTTTGAGTCGGTCTGTCAGATGAAAACAGGCCTTTCCTTCTCCAACCTCAGCACTAAATAGCCTGGCTGGCCAAAGTCTGCTGAAGGGGAGTGATGACTCACGCTTCCCTGGAGGTTGCAGTGCCCGCTCACAAGAAAAGAGATGTGAATGGAGTGAGATGGAGGGAAAAACATTTCTTCTCCTTTCTGCATCTCTTTCTGTCTGTTCAATTCTCCTTGTCTTCTGGTTGTCAAGTTTGTAATTCATAGCCAAAGGAGGAAAGCATGTACCTGTGGTCACCTGGTGGAAGAGAGGGGGTGAAGATGGCTGCTTTCAGCCCAGATAGATGACCACGGTGCTGTTCAGTGGATACAGGGATTCCTGTGTCTTAGTCCGGCCCCCCTGAATGCTAAGCTAGCCATCGTTGTTGGTCAGTTAAGTGACGTGGGTCAGTGAACAGGCTGGCTTTGCACGTATTGGCGTGGGAAGTGTGTTCTTCATTGCGGCAGTGTCCTAGCTAGCTGCAGCATATCCTCTTATGTAATCTACTGCAGGAAGGAACAGAGAGATGGTAGGCTTTACAGCAGAGAGAGGGCCTGCCATGCATGCCAAGATGGCATACCTTATCTCCTGGGGATGGGGTAAAAATCCATAGTTATATTTCTGGATATTATTTATTGCAATATTAATTTTGCGCCAGGTTGCTGTACCCTGCACCAAAACACCAGTGTTTTTCCTTAATAGCTTGTTCTCCATCTTAAAACTTAAATAGGGAGCCAGTTTGTTTTCAGCACATTTTTATTTCCATGACAGATCAACACTTGTTTTCTCATGGCTCTCTTTTATCCCTCTAAAGCAGACATATAATGAGCAAAATGTTTGGAACATCAAATCGCAATAAAATCTCAGTATTGAATCGCAACATAATTGTGAGAATCGGCGTACATATTGTATCTGCACCTCAGGATTGTATATTGTATCTGCACCTCAGTATTGGATCATGAGGTCCAATTCCCGTCCCTATTATCGCCCCACAGAGAATCTTTCAAGTCACAGTAGGACAGAGATCTAATCTGTGTTTTCATTGTGGAATGAAAGCAGGAGAATCATGTTCCAGAACCACTGATTTTAATATGATGAATGGTTTATTTATATTATGTAATGGTTGTTTCATGTTTTCAAATTGTATTAAGTCACTTTTTAAGGTATTTACTGTGGTGTGGCTCTTGGTCTTCTCAGGGCTGTTTGGTCTTCTCAGGGCTGTTTGGTCTTCTCAGGGCTGTTTGGTCTTCTCAGGCCTGTTTGGTCTTCTCAGGGCTATTTGGTCTTCTCAGGGCTGTTTGGTCTTCTCAGGTCTGTTTGGTCTTCTCAGGGCTGTTTGGTCTTCTCAGGGCTATTTGGTATTCTCAGGGCTATTTGGTCTTCTCAGGGCTATTTGGTCTTCTCAGGGCTGTTTGGTCTTCTCAGGGCTGTTTGGTCTTCTCAGGGCTGTTTGGTCTTCTCAGGTCTGTTTGGTCTTCTCAGGTCTGTTTGGTCTTCTCGGGGCTGTTTGGTCTTCTCGGGGCTGTTTGGTCTTCTCGGGTCTGTTTGGTCTTCTCGGGGCTGTTTGGTCTTCTCGGGTCTGTTTGGTCTTCTCGGGTCTGTTTGGTCTTCTCGGGTCTGTTTGGTCTTCTCGGGTCTGTTTGGTCTTCTCGGGGCTGTTTGGTCTTCGGGGCTGTTTGGTCTTCTCGGGGCTGTGTTTGGTCTTCTCGGGGCTGTGTTTGGTCTTCTCGGGGCTGTTTGGTCTTCTCGGGTCTGTTTGGTCTTCTCAGGTCTGTTTGGTCTTCTCAGGGCTGTTTGGTCTTCTCAGCGCTGTTTGGTCTTCTCAGGGCTGTATGGTCTTCTCAGGGTTCATGACTGCGATCAAAACACTCACATTTGCGACTCTTTGACTTGGCAGTGCGACAACCAGCATTTATTGGTCGCTAGGTTACCAGTGAAAGAAAATGTAGCTGGTCAGGTTAGTTTTGGGTTCACAATTTACATGTTTTATTTTATTATCATGATTTATTCAAACAGCAATGGGTTTGCAGAAAACAACAACAACAAAAAACAAGTGAAGTTTTGGTTGAATCTTGGAGATCGCGGGCCATTTGTTTTGCAAACTCTGTCATCACATGTAGCCTACACTGTATATTGTACAGTACAAAACACTACTAGCAGGTCTCTTGCTAGGTTCCCAATTCGTATATATTTTTTTATTTAACTAGGCAAGTCAGTTAAGAACAAATTCTTATTTACATTGATGGCCCACCCCGGCCAAACCCTAACCCGGACGACGCTGGGCCAATTGTGAGCCGCCCTATGAGACTCCCAATCACGGCCGGTTGTGATACAGCCTGGAATCGAACCAGGGTCTGCAGTGCCTTAGACCGCTGCGCCACTCAGGAGAGAATTGAAGGGAAGCTACACTCTCCAAAATATATTTTGGGGATCGTTCTCAGACTTCAAATGTGTTCTCATGTGGTTTAAGCATCATTGTGGACTTAGAACGTACATTTTTGTAGTTTTTCTACATTAAAAAAGTGTGATTTGTTAGTGAAAACCTGGAAAACAGAAGCAGGAGTACGGAATTGACCAAAACTTAAAACTGATTTTATAAAAATATATATAAATAAATGTGGAACTCAGTCAGGGTCTCAACTTTCTTTTGTGAGGTAGAATACGAAGGTACAATTTTTAAATTTGGTTGTGCATTAACAGTTTTTCCTCTTGTTTCTCTCTCACTGATATTCACTCAATTAGCCCATGTCAGCTAAAATGTTATTTGATGTGGCCATCTATCAAGGTCAAATTAGAGCCTGATGGGCCCCATTTTGATTTTGTTAGGCTCACTCCGATATCATATTAAAAACGTCACACTTTTGTTTCCGCCCCATGGCAAAAATGAACTTTAAAACTTAAAAATGTTTTCTCTGGGGGGGGCCCCCCCTCATGATCAGTTCAAAAAAAATTGTGGCCCCACCCCGACCAAAGTTGCCCATCCCTGCTGTAGGTAGACAGTGGAAGCCAAACCATCCACGTGTCATCACGCTAGTGTTATTACTAGATGGGTGTGCCATCTGCCATATGGAACCCTATCTGGTTCTGTTTAGAATGTTCAGCACTTTTCTCAGTCCAGTTCTTTCTCTTCCTCTGAGATCTCAGTGGGAGTTTAGAGGCTCTGTAAGAGAATGCGCCATGTAACTTCATCATCCACAGATACAGTTGACTAAGGAAAACGTTTCTGTCCGCCTAGCCCTTTCAGTGCTCTGTGTATGATTAAGTCTACAGTAACGCACACGTTCTCTCTGAGACTTTAAATGATAATATCACTGATGATCTAGGAGGTCGTGACTCTCACACGGCACTTGATCTTATGATTGTCATCCATGTGTTAACCCATACCACTATAGCATGGCCACAGTGTGTGAAAGTCCCTCTACCCTGACCTTCACACCAAAGATGAACATCATTATGTGTCATCAATGAAAATGGTGGCTATTTGAAGAATCTGTTTAACCCTTTATTGGTTACTACATGATTCCATATGTGTTATTTCATAGTGTTGATGTCTTCACTATTATTCTACAATGTAGAAAATAGTAAAAAGTAAGAAAAATCCTTGAATGAGTAGGTGTTGTAAAACCTTTGACTGGTACTGTATGTAGACAACTCGGGACATTCCCATGGATTGCTTAGATTGTTTTCATCACTTAGACATTCCATTCATTCCCTGTTTCTTTTTAAATCCTGAGTGGACATCACAACCCATTTCACAACCTACTTTCACAGCCACTTTAAGATCACCAGCCAGAGCTGCAGTGCAGAGCGTTAGTGGCATCCAATGAGTTTGTGGTCAAAAGTAGTACACTATATAGGCTCTGGTCTAATATAGTGCACTATATAGGGAATAGGGTACCATTTGGGATGCAGAGCAAGTCCCTGCTTTGGTGTTAAAGTCAAGGGGAGATGGTCAGGTTATATCTAATGGAATTAGTCCTTCCTTCCTCAGTGTCCTTGTTTTGACCGGAGACCCAGCATGAGATGCAGCATATCGAGCCGAGAGGAGCAATCTGATAGTTGATGGGGTAAACTAACTCCCATCTGTCAGCTTTTCACAGGAGAACCCCGACACCGGGGATTTTGAGATGAGGGCCAGTGTAAAGAATTGATGTTGTCTCTGTGAATGATTTCTGTAAGACAATCCCTTGTTTAGTCTTTAATATTTTGAGACTAGCTTATTTGGTCAATCCATTTGGTTGAGTGGATTTTGAACTGTTTTCTTAAGTGAGATCCCCTGACAGTCTCCTCTCTCCATCTCCTCTCTCTCCTTTCCTCTCCTCTGAGAGAGCAGACCGACGGAGAGGGTTAGAGAGAGGGCAGCTTCTCCTGCCCTCCGAGCTTCTCTCTTTCTCCTTCCACCGCCCGCCCTTCTCCCCTGCGTGAGTTTGTTATTAAACCCAGAACAGATAAATATATTCATTCTGTCCATCACCTCTCCCCATTCCTGCATATTTTGAACTATATTATGGCGAGACTCTCCAGCCGAGTCCTTGAGAATCAGTCTACGTCCCAAATGGTAACCTGTTCCCCTACATAGTGTACTACATTTGAACTTGGCCCATAGGGCTCTGGTCAAAAGTAGTGCACTATATAGGGAATAGGGTGCCGTTTTGGACGCACACTCTGTCTCCTGAGGTGATATATTAGATCTCGCTGGTGAAAATCAAAACAGTGTCTGTAACACCTCAGACTCCACAGGTGTGATACGAGACTAAACAACCAGACACGATCTCCTGATCTCCAGAGTCAAACAACAGCAGCATACAGGCCATTCTTTTCACCACAGAGAACAAAAGGCCTTGTTTGTACTTGAGACAAAGATAACTTGGTATGTTTGTGTGTCATCATGCCAGTTCTTAATTAGATTCACTATGCGTTGCCGTTTGTCATCTCTGTCCTGATAACTTCAGAATATTTGTCTCTCCTCATTTGTCTGAGATGTGACCTTTTAGAATATTTCTCAGGGTGGCAGAACTCAAACTCTAATTGGTTGAAATGTGAGTGTTCTGTGAACCGAGGCCCTGGGCTGCGGGTCAGCCATAACCGCTCCTGTACCAGGAGCTTCTGCATATCCCTCTCCTTTCCTCTTTCATTCCCTCATCCGCCACCGCTCTGACTTTTACCCAGGCGCTCGCTTACAACAGAAATAAGGGCCTTAGCTTACCGGCCAAGTAGAAAGGGGAAGAGAGAGACAACATGATATTTCCTTTCCACTGCTTACAGAAATGTTATTCTCCTTAATTCCGTTGGCTAAAGGTTTCTTCCAACCAGGAGTTGGAAACTAATGGACAGATTTGAGCTGTTTTACTTCCACTCTGCTGTAAGTCAATATTTAGTGAATTACCTGGGTCTCTGAGACTGAGGCGCTCTCTACTCTCTATCTTACCATCCACCCCACTGGTGCAGCTTGTCTGCCTGACTGACTGTGTTCAGATAGCAATTAAGATGGGTATGAAAAATTAAAGACGACTGCTTGAGATCAGTGCACATTTGGAGCAACGGAAGGAAAACAAAGCACACCATCATTCATGGCTCCAGGCAACGCATTTTCCTGAAATAATTGGTAGATGTGGGTTGTGTTGTGCCTTGTGTTGTCTTTATTTTTTCCTTACGCCCACTCTTTCTCACACAAGGAAATGGCACAAGCAGAGATGAAGACTTCAATGGACATGTGCACTTTCTCCTCCAGGAAAGCCATTCTGCCGGTTCCGCATTTTGAAGACGACACATTAAAACAAGGAAAAGGGTGGAGGGGGTGCTGAAGTATCCTAGCTGATGCCTTTAAAAAGCAACACATCCATTTGAAAACAGCCTATGTGGTATCAGTATGAGAAATAGTTATTCTAGTTTCAAAATTTACTACAAAGTGTGAGTAGGATCATTTTGGTCATAAAGTCAGTCACGTCTGAAACGGAGTTTGGAACATGTGTGCATCACAACGGGTAAATTAAGGTTGGGTTTTGATTTGACGATGTCCATTAGCCCACTAACATGGAATGAACAGCTGCAGTGATTGCTCTCTATCCAATAGCACAGACCAGTGAGACAGACCCGTGAGACAGACCAGTGAGACAGAACCGTGAGACAGACCCTCCCCCAAAAATGTACTGCACCAAAGGCCTTAGTTAGATGTAAAATTGTTCAACTAAAACATCCTCGGCAAAAGCATCAATTAATTACAGATTTCTTGAGTTATCTTAGATTAATTCTGGGGACTGTGAGGAAGTGAAATAGGCTTTTGCGTTTACAGTGTCTCATGGGGGACAAACCTCATTAACCAAAAGCTGAATCTGTTAGGATACCAAGACCCAAATCTTGTGTTTTCTAATGAGCAACAGAAGAACACAATTGCCAATCGGTTTGTTCAGTGGCTCTTTAATGTCACCTTTTGTTTTTTAGGTGACATTTAAGAGAATAATGAATATTGTAGGTTAAGTAGCCTATTCTTCTCCTACGTCTTTAATATTTAGTATTATGTACAGCTGCAGTGCCACAGGATTTTCAACCAAAGGCTTTCTTTGGGATTCATCATTTTCCTAATATGAATACTTGATGTCAGTAGCATCTGATTGATTAGGTCCATAGAAATAAGAATGGATACAAACGGTATCTCTGTTCAAGTCAATGATGACATAATGGGTGGACTGGCGGCCATTTTGACTCTATCCATTCCAGCATCTTTCTTTTTCCCAACGAAGTTAAGCCAAAACCACGCCCCGTTATTCAGAGGTTTTCTACAACGTCAGGAAGTGAATCACGTAGCGCAAAATTTCAGTCACTGATTAATAACATTTGCCCTTGTATTTCAAGATTGAAAAATAGAATAAAATAATGTTGTGGACCGAGCTAGCCATTTAACGCCCCTTAACGTTCAAATACAGATTAAATGGCTGTAGCATAGCATATTCAACTGAATGATTAGTTAATACATATTTGAGCAATTATGAATAATAAGCATTTACCTGATGATAGACTACTAATGATAATATAACAACTTCAAATACTGAGCTAGTAATGTTAAGTACCCTAGGTTAACTTAGCTGACCTTCAATAGAGGGAATTCAGCGAGTTCTGAGACATTTTTACAACTCATTGAAACTCTGAAAATAAATACATGGACAAATGTTAACAAACATGATAACAGGCCTGCATTACGGTAGGCAGTTAGGCCACTGTCTCTGTGCTGATCGCCTGTGAGTGAGACAACGCTAGCTAGCCAATGGTAGCGTCCTCTGAATAACGGGGCGCGGTTTTGGCTTCACGGCGTTGGGGAAAAGAAAGCCGTATTTCAGAAAGTTAAAGCAGTGTCCCCTTCAATCTGTGCTGTGATTTGTTGAGTCAACACAACTGACATTACCAAAAATACATTACATTGCATGAGCCACATCAGTTAGCATCATTTGAATGAACATTCTACATTACCATGGCAACCCAGCATCAGTTGATAGAATGTTCCAAAATACCATGGAAATGATTGCCTCACAATACCAGGCATCGATTGCAAGTACCCATGAGTTTACCAATCAATTACCAGGGTTAGAGGTTCCAAGCACGTCCTAGTCATTTTTATATCTATGATTAGGCCTATATGTAAAACAATAGCCCTTTGAAGCACAGCCCTTAGTAATAGATTCAATAGATTTCTCTGTATTGTGGTGACCTGTGATGGTAGTATTAGCCAGTACGCTTTTATTCATGTCTCAGACATTCTACTTTCTCACCATGACAACACAATCTCTGCTCTGTTTCCTCCACCCACCACCACTACCTCAACACTGACAGTAACTAACAGTATTAACACACAGTGGCTCAGTCATTCCCTCACTCCATCCCCAGCTGTTCCACTCTGATTGAGACCATTGAGCAAGGTGGTGGGTGGTTAGCTAGGGAGAACAGTGTTTTACTTTGCTTACCTAGTCATTTTTGTTTTTTTGCGCTCTCTCCCTCTCTCTCCCCCTCCCTCCCCCTATCCCCTCCTCCCGGGTCTTGATGATTTCCCCTGTGGATTTCTCACCCAACATGGCTGCAGCCATGTTGACTGTAGAGGTCTGTGTGTGGGCACAGTTTCAAGTACCATCTTTGGTAGCTAGCTAGGACTAGCAGGCTTGACCTCAGCGTCACTCGCATAGATAGTCGCATAATGTGCCAAAGAACTATTTACCATCTCTTGAAGGGCATGCTATGAAAGGGCTTTGATTTAGCGGACGTTAATGAGGAGTAGATCTCTCTGTTTGTACAACTCTGTAATGGACAATGGGATTCCACATTAACTAGGTATTCATTCAAGTCCTTAGGCTTTGAAAACTCTAGGTTATGTAGACCTATTATATTGTAACTTTGCATATTGCATTTCATGTTACATTTTTAAAAACTCTCCAATTAGCCTGTTAGCTTATCGGCTAGGCTTGCTCTCTGCTTCTGTTCTGCTGTGTTCTGTGTGTTTGAAGTTGAGTGTAGAACAGAACAGAGGGCCTGGCAGTGCCCTTGGGGAGGAAAGACACTTGGCTCCAGCATCCACACCCATCTGGTTGCATAGGTGTAGAGGCTACAACATCCATCTGGTTACTAGAGGTAGAGGCTACAACATCCATTTGGTTCCAGGGGTAGAGGCTACAACATCCATCTGGTTCCAGGGGTAGAGGCTACAACATCCACCTGGTTCCAGGGGTAGAGTCTACAACATCCACCTGGTTCCAGGGGTAGAGGCTACAACATCCACCTGGTTCCAGGGGTAGAGTCTACAACATCCACCTGGTTCCAGAGGTAGAGGCTACAACATCCACCTGGTTCCAGAGGTAGAGGCTACAACATCCACCTGGTTCCAGAGGTAGAGGCTACAACATCCACCTGGTTCCAGAGGTAGAGGCTACAACATCCACCTGGTTCCAGAGGTAGAGGCTACAACATCCACCTGGTTCCAGAGGTAGAGGCTACAACATCCACCTGGTTCCAGAGGTAGAGGCTACAACATCCACCTGGTTCCAGAGGTAGAGGCTACAACATCCACCTGGTTCCAGAGGTAGAGTCTACAACATCCACCTGGTTCCAGAGGTAGAGTCTACAACATCCACCTGGTTCCAGAGGTAGAGGATACAACATCCACCTGGTTCCAGAGGTAGAGGATACAACATCCACCTGGTTCCAGAGGTAGAGGATACAACATCCACCTGGTTCCAGAGGTAGAGGCTACAACATCCACCTGGTTCCAGAGGTAGAGGCTACAACATCCACCTGGTTCCAGAGGTAGAGTCTACAACATCCACCTGGTTCCAGAGGTAGAGTCTACAACATCCACCTGGTTCCAGAGGTAGAGTCTACAACATCCACCTGGTTCCAGAGGTAGAGTCTACAACATCCATTTGGTTCCAGGGGTAGAGGCTACAACATCCATCTGGTTCCAGGGGTAGAGGCTACAACATCCACCTGGTTCCAGGGGTAGAGTCTACAACATCCACCTGGTTCCAGGGGTAGAGGCTACAACATCCACCTGGTTCCAGGGGTAGAGTCTACAACATCCACCTGGTTCCAGAGGTAGAGGCTACAACATCCACCTGGTTCCAGAGGTAGAGGCTACAACATCCACCTGGTTCCAGAGGTAGAGGCTACAACATCCACCTGGTTCCAGAGGTAGAGGCTACAACATCCACCTGGTTCCAGAGGTAGAGGCTACAACATCCACCTGGTTCCAGAGGTAGAGGCTACAACATCCACCTGGTTCCAGAGGTAGAGTCTACAACATCCACCTGGTTCCAGAGGTAGAGTCTACAACATCCACCTGGTTCCAGAGGTAGAGGATACAACATCCACCTGGTTCCAGAGGTAGAGGATACAACATCCACCTGGTTCCAGAGGTAGAGGATACAACATCCACCTGGTTCCAGAGGTAGAGGCTACAACATCCACCTGGTTCCAGAGGTAGAGGCTACAACATCCACCTGGTTCCAGAGGTAGAGTCTACAACATCCACCTGGTTCCAGAGGTAGAGTCTACAACATCCACCTGGTTCCAGAGGTAGAGTCTACAACATCCACCTGGTTCCAGAGGTAGAGTCTACAACATCCACCTGGTTCCAGAGGTAGAGTCTACAACATCCACCTGGTTCCAGAGGTAGAGTCTACAACATCCACCTGGTTCCAGAGGTAGAGTCTACAACATCCACCTGGTTCCAGAGGTAGAGGATACAACATCCACCTGGTTCCAGAGGTAGAGGATACAACATCCACCTGGTTCCAGAGGTAGAGGATACAACATCCACCTGGTTCCAGAGGTAGAGGATACAACATCCACCTGGTTCCAGAGGTAGAGGATACAACATCCACCTGGTTCCAGAGGTAGAGTCTACAACATCCACCTGGTTCCAGGGGTAGAGTCTACAACATCCACCTGGTTCCAGGGGTAGAGTCTACAACATCCACCTGGTTCCAGGGGTAGAGTCTACAACATCCACCTGGTTCCAGGGGTAGAGGCTACAACATCCACCTGGTTCCAGAGGTAGAGGATACAACATCCACCTGGTTCCAGAGGTAGAGGATACAACATCCACCTGGTTCCAGAGGTAGAGGATACAACATCCACCTGGTTCCAGAGGTAGAGTCTACAACATCCACCTGGTTCCAGGGGTAGAGTCTACAACATCCACCTGGTTCCAGGGGTAGAGGATACAACATCCACCTGGTTCCAGAGGTAGAGGCTACAACATCCACCTGGTTCCAGAGGTAGAGGTGGAAACAGAATACCAATGGCCAGATGATAGGGCACACAGCTGTACCCGAGCCCCTGGCTTCAGGGCCCGTCTCGCCCCATTTCTCTCATATAGATAGATGGATGACTCATCCAAAGATTTTTATAACTAAACCAAGATAGACCACAGCTTGTCGTTTCTAAAGGGAACAAATGAGTCATAGTGTAAAACTGTATTGAGATCAAATGTTTAATCGATGAGAAAATCTGCAGATTGTCATCCAAAATCAATCTCGTTCCATCTTCTCCCACTGTGAATGACCGTTACTGACAGGACTACTGACAGGTTACTGACAGGCTACTGACTGTTACTGACTGTTACTGACAGGCTACTGACAGGCTACTGACAGGTTACTGACAGGCTACTGACAGGTTACTGACAGGCTACTGACAGGCTACTGACAGGCTACTGACAGGTTACTGACAGGCTACTGACAGGTTACTGACAGGCTACTGACAGGTTATTGACAGGCTACTGACAGGTTACGGACAGGTTACTGACTATTACTGACTGTTACTGACTGTTACTGACTGTTACTGACTGTTACTGACTGTTACTGATAGGTTACTGACAGGTTACTGACAGTTACTGACAGGTTACTGACAGTTACTGACAGGTTACTGACTGTTACTGACTGGTTACTGACTGTTACTGACTGTTACTGACTGTTACTGACTGTTACTGACTGTTTACTGACTGTTACTGACTGGTTACTGACAGGTTACTGACAGGTTACTGACTGGTTACTGACTGGTTACTGACTGTTACTGACAGGTTACTGACTGTTACTGACTGTTTACTGACTGGTTACTGACTGTTACTGACAGGTTACTGACTGTTACTGACAGGTTACTGACTGTTACTGACAGGTTACTGACTGTTACTGACAGGTTACTGACTGTTACTGACTGTTACTGACAGGTTACTGACTGTTACTGACAGGTTACTGACTGTTACTGACAGGTTACTGACCGGTTACTGACAGGTTATTGACAGGTTACTGACTGTTACTGACAGGTTACTGGTTGGTGTGACTAAGTGGATGTTGGAGCTAGTTACTGGTTAGGTTCCATGCCTGTATGGTTGGAGTGGTACCTTAACGAGGTATGGAGACTGACCTGATCTCTCTCTGCCGGTCTCACTCACTCACTCACTCACTCACTCACTCACTCACTCACTCACTCACTCACTCACTCACTCACTCACTCACTCACTCACTCACTCACTCACTCACTCACTCACTCACTCACTCAGAGCTGTATCCCCCCCCCCCCCCCCCACACACACACATCAGCCATTTCTGCGCAGGTCTTCCTCCAGTCAGCCTGGCTGCAGTGTTGACATGGCGTCAAGACGATGCCACTCCTGGATTCCATTCCGTTCCGTTGCCTAGGAGTGCTAAGAACATATCTTATCTCTCCGCCTAGCACACCACACGGCACGCACAGACAAAAGACACCACATGTCGCCTTGACAACTGTCAGAAGGATTGTTATAAATGTCTGTTGTCTCTCTGTGAATTGATTCCCTTTTTTTTCTTCAGTTTTTCTATTTTCCTCTTACCCGCTTCCTGTGTCAGCTTGAATCAGCAGCAGGATCTGTCATTGTTTGGCTCGTGGCTGACTGGCTGTTTTGGGAGCTGGTCTGTTTAATATAAACATAAATGTAGTGTTGAAGCCTGTTGAGAGCATTGATTGCGTTCTCCCTTCCCTCCCCATTGGTACTACTGTAGGTTATCTTTCTCTGTGATATACAGTGCATTCAGAAAGTATTCAGACCGCTTTACTTTTTCCACATTTTGTTACGTTGCAGCCTTATTCTAAAATAGATTTAAAGCCCTTGTCAGTCTACACACAATACCCCACAATGACACATTTTTTGCAAATGTATATATAAGAATAAAACTGATACATTTATTGTAAGTATTCAGACTAGAGGTCGACCGATTATGATTTTTCAACCCCGATACCGATTATTGGAGGACCAAAAAAGCCGATACCGATTAATCGGCCGGTTTAATTAATAAAATAAAAAAACATGTATAATGACAATTACAACAATACTGAATTAACACTTATTTTAACTTAATATAATACATCAATAAAATCAATTTAGCCTCAAGTAGATAATGAAACATGTTCAATTTGGTTTAAATAATGCAAAAACAAAGTGTTGGAGAAGAAAGCAAAAGTGCAATATGTGCTATGTAAGAAAGCTAACGTTTCAGTTCCTTGCATGAGAACATATGAAAGCTGATGGTTCCTTTTACCACGAGTCTTCAATATTCCCAGGTAAGAAGTTTTAGGTTTAGGTTTTAGGACTATTTCCCTCTATACCATTTGTATTTCATTAACCTTTGACTATTGGATGTTCTTATAGGCACTTTAGTATTGCCAGTGTAACAGTATAGCTTCCGTCCCTCTCCTCGCTCCTCCCTGGGCTCGAACCAGCAACACAACAACAACAGCCACCACTCGAAGCAGCGTTACCCATGCAGAGCAAGGGAAACAACCACCCCAAGGCTCAGAGCGAGTAAAGTTTGAAACGCTATTAGCGCGCGCTAACTAGCCAGCCATTTCACTTCGGTCACACCAGCCTCATCTCGGGAGTTGATAGGTTTGAAGTCATAAACAGCGCAATGCTTGACGCACAACGAAGAGCTGCTGGCAAAACGCACAAAAGTGCTGTTTGAATTCATGTTTATGCGCCTGCTTCTGCCTACCACCGCTCAGTCAGATACTTAGATGCTTGTATGCTCAGTCAGATTATATGCAACGCAGCACACGCTAGATAATATCTATTAATATCATCAACCATGTGTAGTTAACTAGTGATTATGATTGATTGTTTTTTATAAGATAAGTTTAATGCTAGCTAGCAACTTACCTTGGCTTACTGCATTTGCGTAACAGTCAGTCTCCTTGTGGAGTGCAACGAGAGAGATGCAGGTCGTTATTGCATTGGACTAGTTAACTGTAATGTTGCAAGATTGAATCCCCGAGCTGACAAGGTGAAAATCTGTCTTTCTGCCCCTGAACAAGGCAGTTAACCTACGGTTCCTAGGCCGTCATTGAAAATAAGAATGTGTTCTTAATTAACTGACTTGCCTAGTTAAAAAAATATTCAATAAAGGTGTAAAAAAATTAATAATTGGCAAATCGGTACCCAAAAATACAGATTTCCGATTGTAATGAAAACTTGAAATCGGCCCTAATTAATCGGCCATTCCAATTAATCGGTAGACCTCTAATTCAGACCCTTTACTCTGACACTTGAAATTGAGCTCAGGTACATCCTGTAGCTGTGCAGTGACGCTCCCCATCCGACCTGACAGAGCTTGAGAGGATCTGCAGAGAAGAATGGGAGAAACTCCCCAAATACAGGTGTGCCCAAGAAGACTTGAGGCTGTAAGATGCTTCAACAAAGTACTGAGTAAAGTGTCTGAATACTTATGTAAATGTAAGATATATTTTTTTATATAACTTTGTAAAAATGTCTACAAACCTGTTTTTGCTTTGTCATTATGAGGTATTGTGTGTAGGTTGATGATGAGGGGGGAAAACTATTGAATCTATTTTAGAATAAGGTTATAACGTAAAACAAAATGTGGGAAAAGTCCAGGGGTCTGAATACTTTCCGAATGCACTGTATACGTTAACAGAATCGAGACCCAGTCAGAAAGCCTTTCATTAGTATGAAGTGGACCCAGACCTCAGAGCCCTAAACCAGCCATCAGCTGTTTGTTGCTTTTGCATTTGTATTATTGTTTATGCCCTGAAAGCTGGCGCTGACAGTGTTTTTCTGCTTACATTTTGTTCAGACTTTTCCAACTTTCTAATATGACAAATTCCGTGGTGTTTGAAATTGCGGTGGCTTGAATGTGATATGTGGTGAAGGGAAGGGAGGGGGGGTTGTTGCCAGTGTCCCTCTGTTGTAAATAATTACTTTTGTATACTGTAGCTGGAGGGGGAACTGGGGAGCTCTGCTTTGGTCTTTCTCTGTCTCTCTTTCTCTTTGTTGTTTCTCTGTCTCTCTCCTCTCCCTTGCTCACTCTCCACTCCTTCAGCAGACTTTAATCTCAGGCACTAACAACATACACATCTTCTGCCACCCCTCCCTCCTTCCCTCCTCATAATCAACACTCCCATTGGTTTCCCTCTAGTTGCTTTGGATGAACACACAAATCAGGCTCTCTTGGGTCGCTATGACCACTTAGTGGTTTTAATTATGGGACTGTAATGCCCGCACACACAGACACACTAGGGTTTCCATTAGCCGGTAAAGGCCGGCTTTTGGCAGATTTTATATATATATATCTATATATTATATTATTTATTATTATATATATATTTTTTTAAATAAAAGCTCATAAACAAAATTGTTGCCCGCCAATTTGTTTAAAAAAAAAACCCACACAAAAACAAATCCATTGCTAAATAAAGCTTTTTATTAATTGATGGAATTAACGTATGTTTTATTTAACAAGGCAAGTCGGTTAAGAACAAATTCTTATTTACAATGACGGCCTACAGGGGAACAGTGGGTTAACTGCCTTGTTCAGGGGCAGAACAACAGATCTTTTCTACCTTGTCAGCTCGGGGGATTCAATCCAGCAAACATTTCGGTTACTGGCCCAACGCTCTAACCACTAGGCTACCTGCCGCCCCAAAAATATCAGTCAATATGCTCCAACTTCAAAGGCAAATATACTTCATAGGCTAATAAATCCTCAAGCTGCTTGGAAATGACTGTCAGGTGTGTGTGTTTCTATTTGAACTCATAAGGGACTTCAGCTAAGTGTACCCTGACTGAGCAAATTGCCGAAGATTGTGTTGATTATCCCCGTTTCCAGAGCGCTCGCCGAGAGGGGGTTCTTTCTCCAAAACAGAGTAGAAGACGGCCTAAAGATGGCGACTTCTTGAGGACAAAGTAACAAGACTGGTTCGTATAGCAAGCTGCTCCAAGGAGTTTTTGACTTCCCAACAGCAGCGGCTCACTTTAGGCAGGCCAGTAAATTAAAACGCGTTGTGTTGGTGAGGCCCAGTCCTAGTAGTTCTGCTGCCGCCGCCTTGGGCCAGGTCAACCTATGCCACCCTATGTCATGTATAGTATAAAGATTTGGAATGGATCGATAGACTAGAGTAGAGTGATGATGTATATCATGCGCAATTGGTGCATTTAAGTTGAGCTTATTCAGTAGCACTTGGAAATGAAACATCGTTACCAACTATTCACATCGTGGAGTTACAATGTTGCAACTGCCTATAGTAGGAGACAGTTGTTATATTTGTATTTATTTATTTAACCTTTAACTAGGCAAGTCAGTTAAGAACAAATCGTATTTAATATGACGGCCTATCAATAAGCCACGCCAGTTAAATTACAATAAACATAACATTAACATCATCCCGTAGAACTGGAAAAAGAGTGTGAGATAATTAGAGTTTTGGAAACAAGCTCTTCCATAATTGTATGGTGTGGGCCTCGTTTCATAGGAGCATTGTAAAATAAGCTTTCTCTCAATGAACCAGCCTTTAAGATTTTTTAAAATGTACATATCGAGTTTGTTTGTCCAACATCAGTTTTATAATTGATTCATTTTCTGGTCCCCTAGAGTGTCCACTTTCCACTGCTGTGCTGCTGAATCACAGCGGGAGTGGGGCCGGCTGGCACGTTCATGGCTAGATGGCTCCCGCTTTTGTCAAATTAACGTCAGGAGTTTTTATTTAAGCTAACCCTAACCTCATTCTGATAACCTGCTAAATGAAATATTCTAACCTGCTGTGTAAATTTTCCTAACCTGCTATGAAAAGCCAAATCTGACGTTAATTTGATAGAAGCTGGATCCCTTCTAGCCATGACCGGCCAGCCCTGGTGTTCGTAGACATATGTTTTGTTATTTATCATGCCTAGGCCAAATTAAATTAGAGGCCTAGATTGTATTTGAAAACAGCTGTTTTGTTATTTATTAATTATACTGAACAAAAATATAAATGAAACATGCAACAATTTCAATGATATTACTGAGTTACAGTTCATATAAATAGATTAATGAGGTCCTAATGGATCTATGGATTTCACATGGGCCGAGGAGGACATAGGCCCACTCACTGGGCAGCCAGGCCCAACCAATCAGAATACGTTTTTCCCCGCAAAAGGGCTTTATTACAGACAGAAATACTCCTTAGTTTCATCAGCTTTCCGGGTGGCTGGTCTCGGACGATCCCGCAGCTAAAGAAGCTGGATGTGGAGGTTCTGGGCTGGCGTGGTTACACGTGGTCTGTGGTTGTGAGGCCGGTTGGCTGTATTGCCATATTCTCTCGAATGAAGTTGGAGGCGGCTTATGGTAGAGAAATTAACATTACATTCTCTGGCAACAACTCTTGCAGTCAGCATGCCAATTACACGCTCCCTCAAAGCTTGAGACATCTGTGGCAAAGTATTGTGTGACAAAACTGCACATTTTAGAGTGACCTTTTGTCCCCAGCACCTGTGTAACGAAAATGCTGTTTAATCAGCTTCTTGATATGTCATACCTGTCAGGTGGATGGATTATCTTGGCAAAGGAGAAATGCGCTTTTTGTTTGAATGGAACATTTCTGTGATATTTTATTTCATGAAACATGGGACCAACACTTTACATGTTGCGTTAATATTTTTGTTCAGTACACAACTACTATATTTTGAAGTTGTGTTATATTACTGTGTAGGCAACTTGTTCTTCTAGGCTAAATGTCTTTAGTTTTGTATAAATGTTAAATTATGATTCATAGCATGGATGAAGACACAATGGGCAATGTTTTGCTTTTCAATAAAACACTTTCTATTCTTTTAAAATGGCAATATGTAACTTTTTGGCTGACTCGACCAAATTCACATAGAAATGTGAGGTATAGATTTTATTTTATTTATTTTACCTTTATTTAACTAGGCAAGTCAGTTTAGAACAAATTCTTATTTTCAATGACGGCCTAGGAACAGTGAGTTAACTGCCTGTTCAGGGGCAGAACGACAGATTTGTACCTTGTCAGTTCGGGGGTTTGAACTTGCAACCTTCGGGTTACTAGTCCAACGCTCTAACCACTAGGCTACCTTGCCGCCCCTGATCTATCATTCTACTTGAAAGCAAGTCTAAGAAACTGTAGATCTGTTCTATGTGTGCTATTTCTATGCTTCCCGTTCTTACATGCAACTTTAAAATGAATTACAATAATGTAAATGTGATTTTGAGCCCCGTGGGTGGACAGCCTAGTGCTTTAGACACCCAATGCATATGTATGTACGATCAATTTCTCAAATGTCCGGTACATTAAAATCTTGCCGGTCACGTTGTCCGGCACCAACTTGTCCTAACGGAAACCGTGACGCGCGCACAACCCTCTTTCTTTTCCTCCTCCCCTGTCTCTGGTTGATGATTGGCAGGGTGATTGATTACGTGCAGTGATTGATGAAGTCTAGTGAACGGAGCTTCCTTTATCCGGTCAGGACGTCAGGATGGACTTACAGTATTGTGTCCGTCTCTAATTAGGGGTGTTGTTGCCCCAGTCTTTCTCTCTATGTCTCTCTGTCATCTACTGTAATACTCCACTGAGCTGACAGCTAGCCAGCCCGACCAGCTCTCTGTCTGGCCTCACACCCCTGAACCGTGGATAATAGTGTTTGGAAGGCAGTGTGATATTTTCTCATTTGCACATAAAGAAATATGTCAGCACCGCCGGGCGGGTTTCTCTCCCCCCCCCTCCTCTCTGACTGTTAGGGGTGGTGTGGGGTGGTTGTCATGGTGCAGTTGTCATGGTGCGATTGCTCCTCTATTAGATAGAGGATGATTCCTCTGAAAAATGACAAGCTGCCTGTTGCACTCTGCTCCAGTAATCTGCTGTGTTTAGATTACAATATGTCACGATTTTATAGTGTTGTCACGGTAGAATTTTTGACCTAGCTACGGATACCAGGTTTAGTATCACGATACTCGATACCATCACGATAATACCAAAGCGATACCAAAAACATACCACGGCAAAAAAGGCATATTAGCCAAAGTCACATAATGGCACTTAAACCAGACAAACTTAGTTACTGTTCTGTTCATTCGTTGGATCTTTTGAGTTCAATTTCAATACATGAGATTTTTAAAAACATTTTTCAGAGACAGCCATGCATGCATTAATTAATCATTTATACAATCATACAATCAATTTCATTTTGGTAAAAATAATCTTAACTACATGACATAATCGTAATGGTGAATGCATATTCAATGTGTGTGTGTGTGTGTGTGTGTGTGTGTGGGGGGGGTTCTAATAAGCAATGTAATTATGTCGGCGTGCGATGTCGGCGGATGCTGTTGGTTGAGACAGAACATTTCTACTTGCCGTGTCGCATTATACAAGTGTGTTAACTTTTGTGTAGCATGAGTGGAGATCTCACATGATGTAGCCCAGACTCCCAGTGCAGGCTGAGTGGAGAGCTCACATGATGTAGCCCAGACTCCCAGTGCAGGCTGAGTGGAGATCTCACATGATGTAGCCCAGACTCCCAGTGCAGGCTGAGTGGAGAGCTCACATGATGTAGCCCAGACTCCCAGTGCAGGCTGAGTGGAGAGCTCACATGATGTAGCCCAGACTCCCAGTGCAGGCTGAGTGGAGATCTCACATGATGTAGCCCAGACTCCCAGTGCAGGCTGAGTGGAGATCTCACATGATGTAGCCCAGACTCCCAGTGCAGGCTGAGTGGAGATCTCACATGATGTAGCCCAGACTCCCAGTGCAGGCTGAGTGGAGAGCTCACATGATGTAGCCCAGACTCCCAGTGCAGGCTGAGTGGAGAGCTCACATGATGTAGCCCAGACTCCCAGTGCAGGCTGAGTGGAGATCTCACATGATGTAGCCCAGACTCCCAGTGCAGGCTGAGTGGAGAGCTCACATGATGTAGCCCAGACTCCCAGTGCAGGCTGAGTGGAGATCTCACATGATGCAGCCCAGACTCCCAGTGCAGGCTGAGTGGAGATCTCACATGATGTAGCCCAGACTCCCAGTGCAGGCTGAGTGGAGATCTCACATGATGTAGCCCAGACTCTCAGTGCAGGCTGAGTGGAGAGCTCACATGATGTAGCCCAGACTCCCAGTGCAGGCTGAGTGGAGATCTCACATGATGCAGCCCAGACTCCCAGTGCAGGCTGAGTGGAGATCTCACATGATGTAGCCCAGACTCCCAGTGCAGGCTGAGTGGAGATCTCACATGATGCAGCCCAGACTCCCAGTGCAGGCTGAGTGGAGATCTCACATGATGTAGCCCAGACTCCCAGTGCAGGCTGAGTGGAGATCTCACATGATGCAGCCCAGACTCCCAGTGCAGGCTGAGTGGAGATCTCACATGATGCAGCCCAGACTCCCAGTGCAGGCTGAGTGGAGATCTCACATGATGCAGCCCAGACTCCCAGTGCAGGCTGAGTGGAGATCTCACATGATGCAGCCCAGACTCCCAGTGCAGGCTGAGTGGAGATCTCACATGATGTAGCCCAGACTCCCAGTGCAGGCTGAGTGGAGATCTCACATGATGTAGCCCAGACTCCCAGTGCAGGCTGAGTGGAGATCTCACATGATGTAGCCCAGACTCTCAGTGCAGGCTGAGTGGAGATCTCACATGATGTAGCCCAGACTCCCAGTGCAGGCTGAGTGGAGATCTCACATGATGTAGCCCAGACTCCCAGTGCAGGCTGAGTGGAGATCTCACATGATGTAGCCCACACTCCCAGTGCAGGCTGAGTGGAGATCTCACATGATGTAGCCCAGACTCCCAGTGCAGGCTGAGTGGAGATCTCACATGATGCAGCCCAGACTCCCAGTGCAGGCTGAGTGGAGATCTCACATGATGTAGCCCAGACTCCCAGTGCAGGCTGAGTGGAGATCTCACATGATGCAGCCCAGACTCCCAGTGCAGGCTGAGTGGAGATCTCACATGATGCAGCCCAGACTCCCAGTGCAGGCTGAGTGGAGATCTCACATGATGTAGCCCAGACTCCCAGTGCAGGCTGAGTGGAGATCTCACATGATGCAGCCCAGACTCCCAGTGCAGGCTGAGTGGAGATCTCACATGATGTAGCCCAGACTCCCAGTGCAGGCTGAGTGGAGATCTCACATGATGTAGCCCAGACTCCCAGTGCAGGCTGAGTGGAGATCTCACATGATGTAGCCCACACTCCCAGTGCAGGCTGAGTGGAGATCTCACATGATGTAGCCCAGACTCCCAGTGCAGGCTGAGTGGAGATCTCACATGATGTAGCCCACACTCCCAGTGCAGGCTGAGTGGAGATCTCACATGATGTAGCCCAGACTCCCAGTGCAGGCTGAGTGGAGATCTCACATGATGTAGCCCAGACTCCCAGTGCAGGCTGAGTGGAGCGGGCTGGCTGCGCTTGTGTTGTAAAGGAGACAATTGGCTGCGCTGATACAGACTTGACCCGTGAGCACATTTGACAGAAGTACCCGAAAGTAACAAAAACTCTAGTACCGATCCATTTTTCATGTTCTAGTATCAAAATGTTGGTATGTCGTGCAACACTACTATTTACTCCATGAAACTAACAGCCACCATGAAGAGAAGAGGCCCAACCACAGATAGAGTAGCTGCCATTTCTACTTGCTCTAACAAGCAGCAGGCCCTGGGAGAAACCAGAGATGAGCAAACAGGCCCAGTCTTATTGGGGTTGAAGGAAAATGACTGATATTTTAATAATCCTTTTGATTAAATGATGGTTGTGATTTCAGAGCTGAAGTGGCTTTATTGAGCTTAATAAAGTCTGCGGGTATGCAGCTGTCTGAAGTATCTATTACAGCATGTTCTATACAGGATATTTAGAACAAGGTTTCACTTTCTCTGTAGTCTGTAACCCAAACCAGAGAGAGACCAACCAATGGTCTAATTAGGAAGACCGCTTTCCCATAACTACGTTTTCCACAATACACTCAAGCACACACACAGAGTGGGGTTCCCCCCCCACTCTAAATTAATGGGTCTTAATTAAAAGAGTGAGCTATCGGGGGGGGACTGAGGGAACTGAGTTTAATCACTAGAAAAGGCTCCAGTCAGCCCGCAGGTCATACGTGTCATGCTCTCTCATCTATTTCTCCTCTTAACCGATCCCCTCTGTCTTCAAGCAGGCGTGTTTCACTTTGAACATCTAGAATGTGTGAAAAATGAGTATTTATCATTTCTAAACTTATTTCCGATGTCGCATACTACATAAAATAGATCTGTGTCTGTGTGGCTACACCACAATGAGTTGTAGTGACCCATTGTATTGTCAGGCCTGGCTGGCCTCCCATCCTGTCCCAACCACAGATCTGTGTCTGTGTGGCTACACCACAATGAGTTGTAGTGACCCATTGTATTGTCAGGCCTGGCTGGCCTCCCATCCTGTCCCAACCACAGATCTGTGTCTGTGTGGCTACACCACAATGAGTTGTAGTGACCCATTGTATTGTCAGGCCTGGCTGGCCTCCCATCCTGTCCCAACCACAGATCTGTGTCTGTGTGGCTACACCACAATGAGTTGTAGTGACCCATTGTATTGTCAGGCCTGGCTGGCCTCCCATCCTGTCCCAACCACAGATCTGGTCAGCCTGACAGGTCACTGAGGACACCCCTATCAACCAGCCTGGTCCTGGGAGATCCCAGTACCTCCCTCAGTCAGTCCTATATGTTGTTGAAGAGGATGTTATTGGTCAGGTTTCGACGAGCCATCAGACACCAGCTACGCTGCAGAGCTCTATTGATTAACAATACCTTCCTCTTCATTAATCAGTATTGACCACCGACTTGGACCCGACGGCCACGATGGTCTTGATATGAGCACATCAGATGGATCTGCTGTCGTTGTTTTTCATTCGCTTTCTAGCTTTCACTGTGTCTGCTGCTGACTACCACTGGGCTCAGAGTTAGGCCTCAGATGATCTTAATGCTGTCTGGCTGCCTGGCTGGCTGGTTGGCTGTCTGGCTCTCTACTATGATGATGATGATGATGATGAAGACCTAGCGGTGTGTTTTACTGCTCTGACTACAAAGGAAGATGGAAGTAGATGAATGTCAGAATGATATGGATCTATCCAGACATCGTCACTGAAGTGGCGATTTAAATACCAAGCTCTGACGATGTTGATGCAGCCTCTTCTCCAAGGACATTTCTGAAGTAGTCATTTCTTTAGTACTGTCCCTGTCAATATAAAGTGGGGGAGAGAAAGGGAAACATTTCCATAGTGTGGCAATAAAAGCCACTGCAGGGCTGCATCCCAAATGGTAACCTTTCATTTTTAATTTTTGTATATAGTGAATAGGGTGCCATTTAGGGACGCACTCTAGGTCTCAGTCGGCCGGCTGGCTCCATATCTCTTCCTCCTCTTCATCTCTCTCTCATCTCGTCACACATGTAATATTAGCCTGATGTGTTTGTCTAGTAGTGCTATCCTGTGGTCCTCTTCCCTTAGGGAAGCAATCACACTACATCATCCTCATTTCACCACTCAGTAACACCACTCATATTATCCTACATGTCTGCTTCATGCCCTGTTTCATGTTTAAAAGACATGTGGTAGGACGTTTATACAGGTTATCATGTTTGAAGGCTAGGATATGCATATGAGTTGGTGCATCCCACCATGTGTACTGATAGCTCCCCCCATGGCCCCTCTCTCCTGGCCACAGCACCAGTCCATTCTAACTGCCCTCCCTCCTCCCCATGGCCCCTCTCTCCTGACCACAGCACCAGTCCATTCTAACTGCCCTCCCTCCTCCCCATGGCCCCTCTCTCCTGACCACAGCACCAGTCCATTCTAACTGCCCTCCCTCCTCCCCATGGCCCCTCTCTCCTGACCACAGCACCAGTCCATTCTAACTGCCCTCCCTCCCCCCCCATGGCCCCTCTCTCCTGACCACAGCACCAGTCCATTCTAACTGCCCTCCCTCCTCCCCATGGCCCCTCTCACCTGACCACAGCACCAGTCCATTCTAACTGCCCTCCCTCCTCCCCATGGCCCCTCTCTCTCCTGGCCACAGCACCAGTCCATTCTAACTGCCCTCCCCATGGCCCCTCTCTCTCCTGGCCACAGCACCAGTCCATTCTAACTGCCCTCCCTCCTCCCCATGGCCCCTCTCTCTCCTGACCACAGCACCAGTCCATTCTAACTGCCCTCCCTCCTCCCCATGGCCCCTCTCTCTCCTGGCCACAGCACCAGTCCATTCTAACTGCCCTCCCCATGGCCCCTCTCTCCCTGGCCACAGCACCAGTCCATTCTAACTGCCCTCCCTCCTCCCCATGGCCCCTCTCTCTCCTGACCACAGCACCAGTCCATTCTAACTGCCCTCCCTCCTCCCCATGGCCCCTCTCTCTCCTGGCCACAGCACCAGTCCATTCTAACTGCCCTCCCTCCCCCCATGGCCCCTCTCTCTCCTGGCCACAGCACCAGTCCATTATAACTGCCCTCCCCATGGCCCCTCTCTCTCCTGGCCACAGCACCAGTCCATTCTAACTGCCCTCCCCATGGCCCCTCTCTCTCCTGGCCAGAGCACCAGTCCATTCTAACTGCCCTCCCCATGGCCCCTCTCTCTCCTGACCACAGCACCAGTCCATTCTAACTGCCCTCCCTCCCCCCATGGCCCCTCTCTCTCCTGGCCACAGCACCAGTCCATTCTAACTGCCCTCCCTCCCCCCCATGGCCCCTCTCTCTCCTGGCCACAGCACCAGTCCATTCTAACTGCCCTCCCTCCCCCCCATGGCCCCTCTCTCTCCTGGCCACAGCACCATCGCTACCTGTCAGGGAGCAACAGACACACGGGGGGCTCTCCGTGTGACAGCCATGACAGAGACTGATGGATGTGGTTATGCTCCTGTATCTGTAGCTTTGAATAGCTCAGCTCTTTCCTGTACTTAGTTTGTCCTGCAATCTCCTAAACGATCTCTAATACCTGAAAAGGTAACATTCTCCTGTTACTTCTTTGTTTTATTGGAGGATGAAAAGATAGGCAGAGAAAGGATGCAGTAGATTCAGCAATGACAGCAAGCCCACATATTATCTGTACAGGGAAGATGCTATTTAAATATCCATGGGTATTGGATATATCCAGCTCCTCAAACAACCATGTCATTAGAGTCGTGCTAAAATAGTAGGCTAGTAACATCCGTCTTTGGATTGCAGGGTGTTGTTGAGATAGACCCACACTTAACGACAGGAAAGGGAGGCTGTGCACCTAGCAGATGTGGCCTTTCAGAGAGAGAGGCAAAAGTCTTCTCATGCTTTGTTGATTTCAAAAAAGATTTTGACTCAATTTGGCATGAGGGTCTGAGATACAAATTGATGGAAAGTAGTATTGGGGGTGGGGGGGCACAAGACATTATAAAATCCATGTGCACATACAACAAGTGTGCAGTTTAAAAATTGGCAAAAAACACACATTTCTTTCCACAGGGCCGTGACTGGTTGAGACAGGGATGCAGCTTGATGATGATCTGGTGCTTCTGTCCCCAAGCAAGGAGGGCTGACAGCAGCACCTATAATCAATCAATCACATTTATTTATAAAACCTTTTTCCATCAGCAAATGTTGCAAAGTGCTATACAGAAACCCAGCCTAAAACCCCAAATGGCTAGCAATGCGGATGTAGAAGCACGGTGGCTAGGAAAAACTCCCTAGAAAGGCAGAACCCTAGAGAGGAACCAGGCTCTGAGGCGTGGCCAGTCCTCTTCTGGCTGTGCCAGGTGGAGATTATAAGAGCACATAGCCATTAAGACCAGATTGTTCTTCAAGATGTTCAGACGCTCATAGACGACCAGCAGGATCAAATAATCATCACAGTGGTTGTAGAGGGTCCAACAGGTCAGCACCTCAGGAGTCAATGTCAATTGGCTTTTCATAGCTGAGCATTCAGAGGTCGAGACAGCAGGTGTGGTAGAGAGAGAGGTCATACCTGGGCCCTGACAGTGAATCTCAATAAGACAAAAATAATGGGGTTCCAAAGAAGGTCCAGGAGCACAAATACAAATTCAGTCTAGATATCGTTGCCCTAGAGCACACCAAAAACTGTACGTAACTCGGCACAGGTAACTTCCACAAAGCTGTGAACGATCTGAAAGAGGCAAGAAGGGCCTTCTATGCCATTAAAAGGAACACAAAATTCGACATCCCAATTAGGATCTGGCTAAAAATACTTGAATCAGAACCCATTGCCATTTATGGTTGTGAGGTCTGTGGTCTGCTTACCAACCAAGAATTCACAAAATGGGATAAACACCAAATTGAGACTGCATGCAGAATTCTGAAAAAATATCCTGTGTGTACAATGTACAATGCACGCAGAGCAGAATAAGGCCGACACCTGCTAATTATCAATATCCAGAAGAGAGTGTATATTCCTTTGAGTGGGTTTACACTCCAACCCTTTTCCTGGAGAGCTACCCTCCTGTAGGTTTACACTCCAACCCTGGTCCTGGAGAGCCACCCTCCTGTAGGTTTACACTCCAACCCTGTTCCTGGAGAGCCACCCTCCTGTAGGTTTACACTCCAACCCTGTTCCTGGAGAGCCACCCTCCTGTCGGTTTACACTCCAACCCTGTTCCTGGAGAGCCACCCTCCTGTCGGTTTACACTCCAACCCTGTTCCTGGAGAGCCACCCTCCTGTCGGTTTACACTCCAACCCTGTTCCTGGAGAGCCACCCTCCTGTAGGTTTACACTCCAACCGTGTTACTAGAGAGCTACCCTCCTATAGGTTTACACTCCAACCCTGTTCCTAGAGAGCTACCCTCATTTAGGTTTATACCAATGCTGTTAAAACCTGTTCCTGGAGAGCTACCCTCATGTAGGCTTACACCAGGGCTGTTTTGTGCCAACCTCAGTTGTAAACGAACCTGATTCAGTTTATCAACCAGCTAATTATTAGAATCAGGTGTGCTAGATTAGGGTTGGAGTGAAAACCTACAGGACAGTAAGCTCTCCAGGAACAGGGTTGGAGAGCCATGGTGTAAACCTACAAGGTGGTAGCTCTCCAGGAACAGGGTTGGATAGCCCTGGTGTAAACCTACAGGGTGGTAGCTCTACAAGAACAGGGTTGGATAGCCCTGGTGTAAACCTACAGGGTGGTAGCTCTACAAGAACAGGGCTGGAGAGCCCTGATGTAGCCATGAAACCTGGCTTCCAACTAACTGAAAGAATATGATGCTCACCCTGAACTTGCTGACAGTGAATAGACCTACTTGTGCAGTAAGTGCTCAACGTGATTCGGCCATCACAACAGATAACCTTCAAAACCCTCAACTCTACTGATGAGTCATCTGGCTGGGTTTGGCATTGGAGGGGAAAACTGACCGTTCTGAATAAATCTCCATTTCGGGTCTGCTCCTGTGGTAGGTTCAGGGTGTTTTCAAAGGGCTGTGTTAGTGCAGTTTAGTGCTCTTGTTATTATCAAATGTTTTCATGGTCACTCATTTTCTCTCTCTTCAGCTTAATTGGCTTTTAGGGGTTGTTCTGTTTGCCTGCTGGCCTAATGGATTCTCAATGCTTCACATATTAATAGGGTTGAATGGATAAAGCCCAGGCAGCGTGATGGAGCTCAACAATACACAACTGGCGCTCTCTCAGATGGAAAAACAATTCTGATAAAAGGACTAAAACGCTTCATGAAATGAAAATCTGTCATTCACACAAACTTTGTGATGAGACATTAATAATACAATGTTTTGACACCAGTTTTAGTATGATTGTTTGACTGTGATTATATTTCCAGGGGAATTATTATAAGTGAAAATAATTTGTTTACATGTCAAAGTCTTGATGATTTAAAAAAAAGTTTTTTTTTCCCCTGTAGAGAAAATTGCACATTTGATCTGATATCTTCTCCTTTCCTTCCCGAGGAAACGTGTGTTGTGGCATTTATAAACCGGCATGTAAAACTGCAACATTTTCTCTCAGCCTCAAAATAATAATAAATGTGGCTTCAGTACAGAGTCTCTCAAAGTGTAGCTACATACAGAGAGAAGTTCTGGACTATGACCATTGTCAGAGTTGAACGTTTTTGGTGTTTCAGACCTCCAAGTGACAGTGGAGAGGCATCCACATGGCCTGAGCAGAGGGAGGTGGTCAACGGGGGGAGACGAGCAGGTCCTCAGGTGGTACGCAGGGAGCACAGTTCACTGTCCATTCAAAGTGTCTCACCGGCGCCTCGCCGTCCCCGTCGTCTGACTGCCTTGTACGAGACGAAGTTTGTTGTTTAACTTCCCACTCGCTCAATGATGACATCCCACACACCACTTCTGATGGAATCCTCCGACTGAGCAATGAATTGATCAGTGCCAGCTCGCCATCCATTGCAGTCCTCCTCATGGGTCAGGAGACCGTAGAAAAATAAAATAGGGTGGTGTTTTCAAACAGAGAGGACAAGGCAAAGTGAGAGGATTTACTCCGCTCAAAATCTGTCTGCCTGAGTAGTCTATGAGAGCGTGTCAAATAACATGAGGCTTATTTGATCGAATAGAAGTTTCGTAATGTTTAGGCTGTTAAAAATGTTCTAATATACAGTTGAAGCCGGAAGTTTACATACACTTAGGTTGGAGTCATTAAACCTAGTTTTTCAAACACCCACAAATTTCTTGTTAACAAACTATAGTTTTGGAAAGTTGCATGACGCAAGTAATTGACTGTGCTTTTAAACAGCTTGGAAAATTCCAGAAAATTATGTTATGGCTTTAGAAGCTTCTGATAGGCTAATTGACATAATTTGAGTCAATTGAAGGTGTACCTGTGGATGTATTTCAAGGCCTACCTTCAAACTCAGTGCCTCTTTGCTTGACATTATGGGAAAATCAAAAGAAATCAACCAAGACCTGAGAAAAAAACTGCACATGGGGACAAAGATCATACTTTTTGGAGAAATGTCCTCTTGTCTGATGAAACAAAAATAAAACTGTTTGGCCATAATGACCATCGTTATGTCTGGAGGGAAAAGGGGGAGGCTTGCAAGCCGAAGAACATCATCCCAACTGTGAAGCCTGAGGGTGGCAGCATCATGTTGTGGGGGTGCTTTGCTGCAGGAGGGACTGGTGCACTTCCCAAAATAGATAGCATCATGAGGTAGGACAATTATGTGGATATATTTGAGCAACATCTCAAGACATTCAGGAAGTTAAAGCTTGGTCGCAAATGGGTCTTTCAAATGGACAATGACCCCAAGCATACTTCCAAAGTTGTGGCAAAATGGCTTATAAGGACAGCGAAGTCAAGGTATTGGAGTGGCCATCACAAAGCCCTGACCTCAATCCCATAGAAAATGTGTGGGCAGAACTGAAAAAGCGCGTGCGAGCAAGGAGGCCTACAAACCTGACTCAGTTACAGCATTTCTGTCAGAAGGAATGGGCCAAAATTCACCCGTGGGAAGCTTGTGGAAGACTACCCGAAACGTTTGACCCAAGGTAAACAATTTAAAGGCAATGCTACCAAATACTAATTGAGTGTATGTGAACTTCTGATCCACTGAGAATGTGATGAAATAAATAAAAGCTGAAATCAATCATTCTCTTTACTATTATTCGGACATTTTACATTCTTAAAATAAAGTGGGGATCCTAACTGACCTAAGACATGGAATTTTTACAAGGATTAAATGTCAGGAATTGTGAAATACTAAGTTTAAATGTATTTGGCTAAGGTGTATGTAAACTTCCGACTTCAGCTGTACACAGTGCTTCAGGAAGTATTCATACCCCTTGACTTATTACAAATTTTGTTGTTACAAAATTAATAAAAAATGGATTAAATAAAATATCTCACCCACACAATACCACATAATAAGTAAAAACTTGTTTTTAGAAATGTTTGCAAATGTATGAGTTGGTTTGCTATCAAATTCATGGGCAGGAAACAAATAGATGTATCCCAGATTTAATCTATACTCATTTAGCTAAAAGAAAATGAAAATATTCCAACAAAAAAGGAAATAAAAAAATTATGAAATATTTACAAAATGTAAAGGAGCTCTCTACCTAGGTGACTTCACGGCGCCAAATGTGTAGAACAGCAGGAACTTAGCTCTTAAACAGCAACATTTTCATGTGTGGGGGGGCAGGAAACAGCACTATGTCACTGAAACACACCCTTTCAACTCAGAGGAGAAAAGGCAGAAGTGTGAGTCTGCTACCCGGCTACAGTTTAGTGGGATTGTTATTAACGCCTTCCGACTGAGCGGGCAGGTGGGGAGTAACTACATGGAGTGTGTGTGTGTGTTTGTTAGCCTAGCAAGAGGGAATAGATTGCTTAAGCTATATGGAGTGTGTTTGTTAGCCTAGCAAGGGGGATCGATTGATTTTGCTACATCATTACCACTACAGGCTCCCCTCCGAAGGCTGTCAATGGCTGCAGATCAGCTAATTAATTTACAGTTGAGAAAAGACCAGGATTAGAAGCAATGCTTTCTTTCTCTTTTCATGGCCTAGTCTACTCGGTCAGGATGAGGTAATCAAGTTAGTCTATTCCAATCAGGATGAGGTAATCAAGTTAGTCTATTCCAGTCAGGATGAGGTAATCAAGTTAGTCTATTCCAGTCAGGATGAGACATGGTTCGATACTGCAGCCAAAATGGTCGCATTTTCGACCGTTTGACTTGGCAGTGCGACACACGTTTTTAAATTTGCAACCAAGGGTGCCAGTGATCTTTTTTTTTACCTGGACACGTACATGTTTTAAAATCACAATTAGTTCATTTTGTTTTGATTATCATGATTTCTTCAAACAGTAATATGAAACTGACCAAAAATAAATTAACTTTCTGAAGATGAAACCATGGGAATGCCCGTGTGTGTTCAGTGGCCGTAGCCATTATCGATGCTAGTGATAACCTAAGGATCTTCGGGTAGATGGGAATGCCCGTGTGTGTTCAGTGGCCGTAGGGCCCATATGTCTACCACTTTGTATAGCCATTATCGATGCTAGTGATAACCTAAGGATCTTCGGGTAGATGGGAATGCAATTCAAATGTAACTACAAAGTAGCCTATGCCTACCTGGCAGAGTCATGATTATTTGCATTAATCCGGTGGCCATTTGTTTTGAAAACTCCATCAAAAGTGCATTACAGACATAGGCGGCACATCCATAAGCTAAGCTTCCCCTGAAGTATTATTTATCCTAAGTAGACTACTCCTGTCTATACAGAAATAAATAAAATAATTCAAAATAGGCTAATATACCAGAAAGCATGGTTTGGCTGCAGAGGATTAAAAAAAAAGAAGCTATATATTGTTTTAAATCACATTGCCTACAGTTGGAAGGGTCCACAATTTGGGCAGCGCACACGGGAAATCAAATTTGATATGTCACATGCGCCGAATACAACTGGTGTAGATCGTACAGTGAAATGCTTACTTACAAGCCCTTTAACCAACAAGAAAAATAAGTGCTAAGAAAGTATTTACTAAAATAAGAAAATAGAAAAATAACAAATAAATAAAGAGCAACTATAAAATAACAGTAGCGAGGCAGGGGGACCGGTACAGAGTCCATGTGTGGGGGGGGCACAGGTTAGTTGAGGTAATATGTACAAACGTAGAGGTAAAGTGACTATGCATGGAAAATAAACAGAGAGTAGCAGGGGGGGGAGACTATGGTGGTCTGCTTGAAACATGTTGGTATTACAGACTCGGTCAGGGAGAGGTTGAAAATGTCAGTGAAGACATTTGCCAGTTGGTCAGCGCATGTTCAGAGTACACATCCTGGTAATCCGTCTGGCCTTGTGAATGTTGACCTGTTTAAAGGTCTTACATCGGCTATGGAGAGCGTGATCACACAGTCGTCCGGAACAGCTGATGCTCTCATGCCTGCTTCAGTGTTTCTTGCCTTCGAAGCGAGCATAGAAGTCATTTAGCTCATCTGGTAGGCTCGTGTCACTGGGCAGTTCACGGCTGTGCTTCCTTTTGTAGTTCCTAATGGTTTGCAAGCCCTGCCACATCTGACTAGCATCGGAGCCGGTGTAGTACTATTCAATCTTAGTCCTGTATTGACGTTTTGCCTGTTTCATGGTTCGTTGGAGTGCATAGCGGGATTTCTTATAAGCGTCCGGGTTAGAGTCCCTCTCCTTGAAAGCTGCAGCTCTACCCTTTAGCTCAGTGCAGGTGTTGCCTGTAATCTATGGCTTCTCGTTGGGGTATGTACGTACAGTCACTGTGGGGACATCATCATCGATGCATTTACTGATAAAGCCAGTGACTGATGTGGTGTATTCCTAAATTGCCATCGGAAGAATCCCGGAACATATTCCAGTCTGTGCTAGCAAAACAGTCTTGTAGCTTCGCAACTGCGTCATCTGACCACTTCCGTATTGATTGAGTCACTGGTGTTTCCTGCTTTAGTTTTTGCTTGTAAGCAGGAATCAGGAGGATAGAGTTATGGTCAGATTTGCCAAATGGAGTAAATAAAGGTGGTCTTAGAGTCCCCCCCCCCTCCCCTCTGGTAGCAGATGTAATATGCTGGTAGAAATGAGGTAAAACAAATTAAAATTTACTTACATTAAAGTCCCCGACCACTAGTAACACCTCCTCTGGATGAGCATTTTCTTGTTTGCTTATGTCCTTATACGTCTCGTGAATGCGGCCTTAGTGCCAGCATCGGTTTGTGGTGATAAATAGACAGCTATCAGCTATGAAAAATATTGATGAAAACTCTTGTTAATAGTGGTCTGCAGCTTATCTTGAGATTCCCTACCTCAGGTGAGCAAAACCTTGAGACTTCCTTAATATTAGATTTCGTGCTCAGCTGTTATTTTCAAATTGACACAGACCACCACCCCTTGTCTTACTGGAAGCTGCTGTTCTATCTTCCCAATGTCGTTCAGCCATGACTCAGTGAAACATAAGAGATTACAGTTTTTAATGTCCCGTTGGTAGGATAGTCTTGATCGGAGTTCATCCATTTGATTATCCAATGATTGCACGTTGGCTATTAGGACTGATGGTAGAGACGGATCACGCATTCGCCGTCGGATCCTTACAAGACACCCAGACCTACGTTCCCGATATCTCCGTCTCTTCTTAATTTGAATGATGGGGATTTGGGCCTTGTCGAATGTATGAAGTAAATCCTTCGCGTCCGACTCATTAAAGAAAAAATCTTCGTCCAGTTGAGTAATAGCTGTCCTGATATCTAGAAGCTCTTTTCGGTCATAGAAGATGGTGGCAGAAACATTATGTACAAAATATAATAACGTGAAAAAACACACGAGCCCAATTGGTTAGGAGCCCGTAAAACAGCAGCCATCTCTTCCGGCGCTATCTCAAATTGATCACATAGATGATTGTTGTGGCATATCGAAATGTATTATAGTTTGGACAGCAAATGGCTATTGCTGTAAAGTGAAGACAATGAAAAAAACGAATTAGTCTTAGTTTTCAAAGTTCTCTGCTTAATTGATTGAACAGTGCAGCCATCTTAATGGCACCAGCGGAGCGCATCAGCCATATCCCCGGGTAGTAAGCATATTCACTCTTCATGATTGAAAGAAACATCCCTTTTTCAGGACCCTGTCTTTCAAACATAATTCGTAAATATCCAAATAACTTCACAGAACTTCATTTTAAAGGGTTTAAACACTGTTTCCCATGCTTGTTCTATGAACAATAAACATTTAATGAACATGCACCTTAACGGTCGTTAAGCCACTAATAGCTTACGGACGGTAGGCATTTAAGGTCACAGTTATGAAAGCTTATGGCACTAAAGAGGCCTTTCTACTGACTCTGAAAAACACCAAAAGAAAGATGCCCAGGGTCCCTGCTCATCTGCGTGAACGTGCCTTAGGCATGCTGCAAGGAGGCATGAGGACTGCAGTTGAGGCCAGGGCAAGAAATTGCAATGTCCGTACTTTGAGACACCTAAGACAACGCTACAGGGAGACAGGACGGACAGCTGATTGTCCTCGCAGTGGCAGACCACATTTAACAACACCTGCACAGGATCGGTACATCCGAACATCACACCTGCGGGACAGGTACAGGATGGTAACAACAACTGCCCGAGTTACACCAGGAACGCACATTCCCTCCATCAGTGCTCAGACTGTCCGCAATAGGCTGAGAGAGGCTGGACTGAGGGCTTGTAGGCCTGTTGTAAAGGCAGGTCCTTACCAGACGTCACTGGCAACAACGTCGCCTATGGGCACAAACCCACTGTCGCTGGACCAGACAGGACTGACAAGAAGTGCTCTTCACTGACGAGTCGCGGTTTTGTCTCACCTGGAGTGATGGTCGGATTCACGTTTATCGTCGAAGGAATGAGCGTTACACCGAGGCCTGTACTCTGGAGTGGGATCGATTTGGAGGTAGAGGGTCCGTCATGGTCTGGTGCTGTGTGTCACAGCATCATCGGACTGAGCTTGTTGTCATTGCAGGCAATCTCAACGCTGTGCATTTCAGCGAAGACATCCTCCTCCCTCATGTGGTACCCTTCCTACAGGCTGATCCTGACATGACCCTCCAGCATGACAATGCCACCAGCCATACTGCTCATTCGGTGAGTGATTTCCTTCAAGATAGGGATGTCAGTGTTCTACCATGGCCAGCGAAGAGCCCGGATTCCAATCCCATTGAGAACGTCTGGGACCTGTTGGATAGCAGGGTTTGAGCTAGGGCCATTCCCCCAGACATGTCCGAACTTGCAGGTGCCTTGGTGGAAGAGTGGGGTAACATTTCACAGCAAGATCTGGCAAATCTGGTGCAGTCCATGAGAAGAAGATGCACTGCAGCACTTAATGCAGCTGGTGGCCACACCAGATACTGACTGTTACTTTTGATTTTGACCCCCCCTTTGTTCATGGACACATTATTCCATTTTTGTTAGTCACATGTCTGTGGAACTTGTTCAGATTTTGTCTCATTTCTTGAATCTTATGTTTATACAAATATTAACACATGTTAAGTTTGCAGAAAATAAACGCAGTTCACAGTTATTTTGTTGCTGAGTTTATTATATAGATCAGACAACAGCGTTTTTGTCGATCTGTGAAAATGTGTTTATAGAAGGCCAAGACACTTAACTAATATAGGCCGACTCTACGCCACTACACGCTCAGCCATGCTTTTAACATATTAATATCCTAAATTATGACTCCAATCACATTAGGAATAGTAGGCTATCTTCCAATAGTCAGCAAATGTGATGATGCATGGAATGCTATATTATAAAGGTACATTTTTATGGTGAAAATTTAAACTCTTGCGCCGCCTATCGCTACAGAAACACCACTATCCAAACCAACAATCTGCCTGGTGTGCACCTGAATTAAAGTGTAACTACTCAAAATAAATATTTATAAAATGTATCTAAATTTCTATTTAAAAAAAAAAATCATTAAAAAAAAATCTGAAAAATGGCATTATTGTCTATTAAAATGTGTGCTTTTGAGAGCGAAAACCTGCAAAAACTGGGGGGAATCAGCCCTGTTGTTTTTGTTTTGAAATGAAGTATACCTTTTTTTAAGTCGCCCAGAGGATTTAGCAGAAAAGAACACATGGAACTTTCATATCTGCTCTAAATGTATTTTGCACTTTATTTTAACAGTATTTTTTCTTTGCTGTTACAGAAAATCTATCCAAATCATTGTTTTTTTTTTGGTTGAAAATTGGTGCCACCAACTGAAAATATGGTTACCAGTGGAAAAAGTTAGTGTAGAACCCTGTGAGGTAATTGGCTTAGTCTATTCCAGTCAGGATAAGGTAATCGGGTTAGTTAGACCATATCAGAAAGCCCTCTGATTAGAGAGGGGAAATTGAATTGACTCCCTTCCGCTCCCCTCCCATGGTCTTCAGTTCTCCTCCAGCTCTGTTACAGTAGATGTCAGTTCTACTGCCACCTGCCTGCTACGACAAATCACTGGATAACCTATTTGATAACTCCATTCGCTAATCCTTTCCCTCATTCTGTCTATTTTTAAATGTTTTATTTGACATTTTTCACTTAATCTTTATTTAACTAGGCAAATCAGTTAAGAACAATTCTTATTTCCAATGACGGCCTACACCAACTGTGCGCCGCCAGTCTGCCTCTGCTGTTGTTACTGTTGCCACTGTTCTTTCACTGGCCTGTTTAGTTTTTCTAGAGACCTTCTCTAGAGACCCAGTGTTCAGTGCTGCTGCTTGTCAAAGTTGTTATGTTTCAAAGTGCTTTGTCTCCGTTGAAGAATGAAAATAACCATATTGTATGTCCTGATAGAGTAGGTACAAGGTACTGTATGACACACTTGGCGTTATCTATTCATTTCTTAGTGTTTCATCCAGATAGTATTTCAGGAATGTTCTCTTTCCTCTCCGTCCGTGTTTGTCTTCCTCCTGCTGAGGTGTGAATACTTCTTTGATGACGTGTGATTGTTCTGTTTATTAAATATGGGTTGTGTTTTTATTTCTAACTCAGGAATGAAATGTACTTTCCTTGAATAGAGCAGCAGCACAGTTAAAAGGATATAAGCAGTGGCCCTCATTCCTCAACAGAAGTGATGTCCTCGTTGCTCAACAACAGAAGTGATGTCCTCGTTGCTCAACAACAGAAGTGATGTCCTCGTTGCTCAACAACAGAAGTGATGTCCTCGTTGCTCAACAACAGAAGTGATGTCCTCGTTGCTCAACAACAGAAGTGATGTCCTCGTTGCTCAACAACAGAAGTGATGTCCTCGTTGCTCAACAACAGAAGTGACGTCCTCGTTGCTCAACAACAGAAGTGACGTCCTTGTTGCTCAACAATAGAAGTGATGTCCTCGTTGCTCAACAACAGAAGTGACGTCCTCGTTGCTCAACAACAGAAGTGACGTCCTTGTTGCTCAACAATAGAAGTGATGTCCTCGTTGCTCAACAACAGAAGTGATGTCCTCGTTGCTCAACAACAGAAGTGATGTCCTCGTTGCTCAACAACAGAAGTGATGTCCTCGTTGCTCAACAACAGAAGTGATGTCCTCGTTGCTCAACAACAGAAGTGATGTCCTCGTTGCTCAACAACAGAAGTGACGTCCTTGTTGCTCAACAATAGAAGTGATGTCCTCGTTGCTCAACAACAGAAGTGACGTCCTCGTTGCTCAACAACAGAAGTGACGTCCTCGTTGCTCAACAACAGAAGTGACGTCCTCGTTGCTCAACAACAGAAGTGACGTCCTCGTTGCTCAACAATAGAAGTGATGTCCTCGTTGCTCAACAACAGAAGTGACGTCCTCGTTGCTCAACAACAGAAGTGACGTCCTTGTTGCTCAACAACAGAAGTGACGTCCTTGTTGCTCAACAACAGAAGTGACGTCCTTGTTGCTCAACAACAGAAGTGACGTCCTCGTTGCTCAACAACAGAAGTGACCAGGGATCATCAATTAGATTGAGCCGTGGGCTGATTTTTTTTCTTCTTAAGTGGACGGTCAGGGGGCCGGAAAGGTAATTACAAATAATTTGCCAAACCGATATAACATTTGACTAAAACATAACAATTTAAAACCTTGCTTACATTTGTATACGATCACATATGAGCTGATGTTTTTAGTCTTATGTCCAACAAAACGTGGTGGGGGCAAATAAAACCCCCAGTTGGGGAACCCAGTTTGGTTATCTAGGCTCAGCTCTAGTTAAAACACCCAGTTGGGGAACCCAGTTTGGTTATCTAGGCTCAGCTCTAGTTAAAACACCCAGTTGGGGAACCCAGTTTGGTTATCTAGGCTCAGCTCTAGTTAAAACACCCAGTTGGGGAACCCAGTTTGGTTATCTAGGCTCAGCTCTAGTTAAAACACCCAGTTGGGGAACCCAGTTTGGTTATCTAGGCTCAGCTCTAGTTAAAACACCCAGTTGGGGAACCCAGTTTGGTTATCTAGGCTCAGCTCTAGTTAAAACACCCAGTTGGGGAACCCAGTTTGGTTATCTAGGCTCAGCTCTAGTTAAAACACCCAGTTGGGGAACCCAGTTTGGTTATCTAGGCTCAACTCTAGTTAAAACACCCAGTTGGGGAACCCAGTTTGGTTATCTAGGCTCAGCTCTAGTTAAAACACCCAGTTGGGGAACCCAGTTTGGTTATCTAGGCTCAGCTCTAGTTAAAACACCCAGTTGGGGAACCCAGTTTGGTTATCTAGGCTCAGCTCTAGTTAAAACACCCAGTTGGGGAACCCAGTTTGGTTATCTAGGCTCAGCTCTAGTTAAAACACCCAGTTGGGGAACCCAGTTTGGTTATCTAGGCTCAGCTCTAGTTAAAACACCCAGTTGGGGAACCCAGTTTGGTTATCTAGGCTCAGCTCTAGTTAAAACACCCAGTTGGGGAACCCAGTTTGGTTATCTAGGCTCAGCTCTAGTTAAAACACCCAGTTGGGGAACCCAGTTTGGTTATCTAGGCTCAACTCTAGTTAAAACACCCAGTTGGGGAACCCAGTTTGGTTATCTAGGCTCAGCTCTAGTTAAAACACCCAGTTGGGGAACCCAGTTTGGTTATCTAGGCTCAGCTCTAGTTAAAACACCCAGTTGGGGAACCCAGTTTGGTTATCTAGGCTCAGCTCTAGTTAAAACACCCAGTTGGGGAACCCAGTTTGGTTATCTAGGCTCAGCTCTAGTTAAAACACCCAGTTGGGGAACCCAGTTTGGTTATCTAGGCTCAGCTCTAGTTAAAACACCCAGTTGGGGAACCCAGTTTGGTTATCTAGGCTCAGCTCTAGTTAAAACACCCAGTTGGGGAACCCAGTTTGGTTATCTAGGCTCAGCTCTAGTTAAAACACCCAGTTGGGGAACCCAGTTTGGTTATCTAGGCTCAGCTCTAGTTAAAACACCCAGTTGGGGAACCCAGTTTGGTTATCTAGGCTCAGCTCTAGTTAAAACACCCAGTTGGGGAACCCAGTTTGGTTATCTAGGCTCAGCTCTAGTTAAAACACCCAGTTGGGGAACCCAGTTTGGTTATCTAGGCTCAGCTCTAGTTAAAACACCCAGTTGGGGAACCCAGTTTGGTTATCTAGGCTCAGCTCTAGTTAAAACACCCAGTTGGGGAACCCAGTTTGGTTATCTAGGCTCAGCTCTAGTTAAAACACCCAGTTGGGGAACCCAGTTTGGTTATCTAGGCTCAGCTCTAGTTAAAACACCCAGTTGGGGAACCCAGTTTTGTTATCTAGGCTCAGCTCTAGTTAAAACACCCAGTTGGGGAACCCAGTTTGATTATCTAGGCTCAGCTCTAGTTAAAACACCCAGTTGGGGAACCCAGTTTGGTTATCTAGGCTCAGCTCTAGTTAAAACACCCAGTTGGGGAACCCAGTTTGATTATCTAGGCTCAGCTCTAGTTAAAACACCCAGTTGGGGAACCCAGTTTGGTTATCTAGGCTCAGCTCTAGTTAAAACACCCAGTTGGGGAACCCAGTTTGGTTATCTAGGCTCAGCTCTAGTTAAAACACCCAGTTGGGGAACCCAGTTTGGTTATCTAGGCTCAGCTCTAGTTAAAACACCCAGTTGGGGAACCCAGTTTGGTTATCTAGGCTCAGCTCTAGTTAAAACACCCAGTTGGGGAACCCAGTTTGATTATCTAGGCTCAGCTCTAGTTAAAACACCCAGTTGGGGAACCCAGTTTGGTTATCTAGGCTCAGCTCTAGTTAAAACACCCAGTTGGGGAACCCAGTTTGGTTATCTAGGCTCAGCTCTAGTTAAAACACCCAGTTGGGGAACCCAGTTTGGTTATCTAGGCTCAGCTCTAGTTAAAACACCCAGTTGGGGAACCCAGTTTGGTTATCTAGGCTCAGCTCTAGTTAAAACACCCAGTTGGGGAACCCAGTTTGGTTATCTAGGCTCAGCTCTAGTTAAAACACCCAGTTGGGGAACCCAGTTTGGTTATCTAGGCTCAGCTCTAGTTAAAACACCCAGTTGGGGAACCCAGTTTGGTTATCTAGGCTCAGCTCTAGTTAAAACACCCAGTTGGGGAACCCAGTTTGTTTATCTAGGCTCAGCTCTAGTTAAAACACCCAGTTGGGGAACCCAGTTTGGTTATCTAGGCTCAGCTCTAGTTAAAACACCCAGTTTGGTTATCTAGGCTCAGCTCTAGTTAAAACACCCAGTTGGGGAACCCAGTTTGGTTATCTAGGCTCAGCTCTAGTTAAAACACCCAGTTGGGGAACCCAGTTTGGTTATCTAGGCTCAGCTCTAGTTAAAACACCCAGTTGGGGAACCCAGTTTGGTTATCTAGGCTCAGCTCTAGTTAAAACACCTAGGAATTCTCAGGTTCATCCATTGGCTAGTGACCTGATGTTCATTTTACCCATTGGTCTGTTGAGTACTGATTTCTGTGCGTTTCCTGTCTTAACGAGGATTGGTTAAGCTTCTCTTGGCAGGTCATGAGGAAGTGGGTGGCATTGTTGGATTACGTGCTTCACTGCTTTCTCCAAACTCCTCCTTAGTACATTACAGTAGGTGGGTCCTCCGTCTAAACTCTTCCTCCTGTAAGGTGCTCTCTGTAAACCTTTCCCACCTGCTGTGTCTGGGCTGCTGGGGCATTGGCCTGGCGTCCTGTCCCACTTCCTACTTTGGCCCAAGACTGAGAGTCTAATAAGTAAGAAGAGAAACTGGCGAACGCTGCTTCACGTTGGTATCGGGGGTAAGGGAGAGAGCAAGACCAGAGCTTTTTATTGGCGTGTGGAGTGACATTGGTTTATGTGTTATATGATACCTGGTCTGATCTAACATGATGATGAATGATGACGAGAGGGTGTGTGAGCCAACGGAGAGGACCAGGCTGTCTGTGTGGACCCACGGAGACCTGACGGTGAGGAGAGGAAGCCTGTGTGTAGCTTTCCCTGCATTAACAGGGCTGTGTGTAGCTTTCTCTGCTTTAACAAGGCTGTGTGTAGCTTTCCCTGCTTTAACAGGGCTGTGTGTAGCTTCATCTGCTTTAACAAGGCTGTGTGTAGCTTTCTCTGCTTTAACAAGGCTGTGTGTAGCTTCATCTGCTTTAACAAGGCTGTGTGTAGCTTTCTCTGCTTTAACAAGGCTGTGTAGCTTTCCCTGCTTTAACAGGGCTGTGTGTAGCTTTCCCTGCTTTAACAGGGCTGTGTGTAGCTTCATCTGCTTTAACAAGGCTGTGTATAGCTTTCTCTGCTTTAACAAGGCTGTGTGTAGCTTTCCCTGCTTTAACAGGGCTGTGTGTAGCTTCATCTGCTTTAACAAGGCTGTGTGTGGCTTTCACTGCTTTAACAGGGCTGTGTGTAGCTTTCTCTGCTTTAACAGGGCTGTGTGTAGCTTTCTCTGCTTTAACAAGGCTGTGTGTAGCTTTCCCTGCTTTAACAGGGCTGTGTGTAGCTTTCTCTGCTTTAACAAGGCTGTTTGTAGCTTTCCCTGCTTTAACAGGGCTGTGTGTAGCTTTCACTGCTTTAACAGGGCTGTGTGTAGCTTTCTCTGCTTTAACAGGGCTGTGTGTAGCTTCATCTGCTTTAACAAGGCTGTGTTTTTGCCCAGGAAGGAAGGGGAGAGAAAGACGTTCTCTATTTAGCCGGCCCCTCCCCTCCAGCAGGCCACGTCTGAAATCAAGTCTCTTTTGTTGGGGACGGATGCAGGGGCCTGTGTTTGTTTATGGTATGTGTGTAACTATGTCTCCAGATTGGCTGGAGAATATGGTATCTGTGTAACTGTCTCCAGATTGGCTGGAGAATATGGTATCTGTGTAACTGTCTCCAGATTGGCTGGAGAATATGGTATCTGTGTAACTATGTCTCCAGATTGGCTGGAGAATATGGTATCTGTGTAACTGTCTCCAGATTGGCTGGAGAATATGGTATGTGTGTAACTATGTCTCCAGATTGGCTGGAGAATATGGTATGTGTGTAACTATGTCTCCAGATTGGCTGGAGAATATGGTATGTGTGTAACTATGTCTCCAGATTGGCTGGAGAATATGGTATGTGTGTAACTATGTCTCCAGATTGGCTGGAGAATATGGTATCTGTGTAACTGTCTCCAGATTGGCTGGAGAATATGGTATGTGTGTAACTATGTCTCCAGATTGGCTGGAGAATATGGTATGTGTGTAACTATGTCTCCAGATTGGCTGGAGAATATGGTATGTGTGTAACTATGTCTCCAGATTGGCTGGAGAATATGGTATCTGTGTAACTGTCTCCAGATTGGCTGGAGAATATGGTATCTGTGTAACTATGTCTCCAGATTGGCTGGAGAATATGGTATGTGTGTAACTATGTCTCCAGATTGGCTGGAGAATATGGTATCTGTGTAACTGTCTCCAGATTGGCTGGAGAATATGGTATCTGTGTAACTATGTCTCCAGATTGGCTGGAGAATATGGTATGTGTGTAACTGTCTCCAGATTGGCTGGAGAATATGGTATGTGTGTAACTGTCTCCAGATTGGCTGGAGAATATGGTATCTCCAGATTGGCTGGAGAATATGGTATGTGTCTCCAGATTGGCTGGAGAATATGGTATCTGTGTAACTGTCTCCAGATTGGCTGGAGAATATGGTATGTGTGTAACTATGTCTCCAGATTGGCTGGAGAATATGGTATCTGTGTAACTGTCTCCAGATTGGCTGGAGAATATGGTATGTGTGTGTAACTATGTCTCCAGATTGGCTGGAGAATATGGTATGTGTGTAACTATGTCTCAGATTGGCTGGAGAATATGGTATGTGTAACTATGTCTCCAGATTGGCTGGAGAATATGGTATGTGTGTAACTATGTCTCCAGATTGGCTGGAGAATATGGTATCTGTGTAACTGTCTCCAGATTGGCTGGAGAATATGGTATGTGTGTAACTATGTCTCCAGATTGGCTGGAGAATATGGTATGTGTGTAACTATGTCTCCAGATTGGCTGGAGAATATGGTATGTGTGTAACTATGTCTCCAGATTGGCTGGAGAATATGGTATCTGTGTAACTGTCTCCAGATTGGCTGGAGAATATGGTATCTGTGTAACTATGTCTCCAGATTGGCTGGAGAATATGGTATGTGTGTAACTATGTCTCCAGATTGGCTGGAGAATATGGTATCTGTGTAACTGTCTCCAGATTGGCTGGAGAATATGGTATCTGTGTAACTATGTCTCCAGATTGGCTGGAGAATATGGTATGTGTGTAACTGTCTCCAGATTGGCTGGAGAATATGGTATGTGTGTAACTGTCTCCAGATTGGCTGGAGAATATGGTATCTGTGTAACTGTCTCCAGATTGGCTGGAGAATATGGTATCTGTGTAACTGTCTCCAGATTGGCTGGAGAATATGGTATGTGTGTAACTATGTCTCCAGATTGGCTGGAGAATATGGTATCTGTGTAACTGTCTCCAGATTGGCTGGAGAATATGGTATGTGTGTAACTATGTCTCCAGATTGGCTGGAGAATATGGTATGTGTGTAACTGTCTCCAGATTGGCTGGAGAATATGGTATCTGTGTAACTGTCTCCAGATTGGCTGGAGAATATGGTATGTGTGTAACTGTCTCCAGATTGGCTGGAGAATATGGTATCTGTGTAACTGTCTCCAGATTGGCTGGAGAATATGGTATGTGTAACCGTCTCCAGATTGGCTGGAGAATATGGTATGTGTGTAACTGTCTCCAGATTGGCTGGAGAATATGGTATCTGTGTAACTGTCTCCAGATTGGCTGGAGAATATGGTATGTGTGTAACTATGTCTCCAGATTGGCTGGAGAATATGGTATGTGTGTAACTATGTCTCCAGATTGGCTGGAGAATATGGTATCTGTGTAACTGTCTCCAGATTGGCTGGAGAATATGGTATGTGTGTAACTATGTCTCCAGATTGGCTGGAGAATATGGTATGTGTGTAACTCTCCTGATTGGCTGGAGAGCTACCATTCAGGGGGAGTCAGACTTATGCAACCATGCTATTGCTCTTTGTCTGTCTTTTAACAGTGGATAATTGGGTCTAAAATGTAGGCTTAGTGTTACCAGAGGGGCACGTGGACGTGGTTGAAATATACAGTGCATTCGGAAAGTACAGACATATTCTGTTTACATAAGTATTCAGACCCTTTACTCAGTACTTTGTTGAAGCACCTTTCACAGCAATTACAGCCTCGAGTCTTCTTGGGTATGACGCTACAAGCTTGGAAAACCTGTATTTGTGGAGTTTGTCCCATTAATCTCTGCAGATCCTCTCAAGCTCTGTCAGATTGGATGGGGAGCGTCGCTGCAAAGCTATTTTCATGTTTGTCAAGAGATGTTCGATTAGGTTCAAGTCCGGGCTCTCTCTGGGCCACTCAAAGACATTCAGAGACTTGTCCCAAAGCCACGCCTGCGCTGTGTGCTTAGGGTCGTTGTCCTGTTGGAATGTGAATCTTCGCCCCCAGGCTGAGGTCCTGAGAGCTGTGGAGCAGGTTCTCATCAAGAATCCTGACTAGTTTCCCTGATGCTGCCACCACCATGCTTCACCGTAGGGATGGTGCCAGGTTTCCTCCAGATGTGAAGCTTGGCATTCAGGCCAAAGACTTCAGGCCAAGTTTCCCATGGTCTGAGAGTCCTTTAAATGCCTTTTGGCAAACTCCAAGCGTGCTGTCATGTGCCTTTTACTGAGGAGTGGCTGCCGTCTGGCCATTCTACCATAAAGGCCTGATTGGCGGAGTGCTGCAGAAATGGTTGTTCTTCTGGAAGGTTCTCCCATCTCCACAGAGGAACTCTGGAGCTCTGTCAGAGTGACCATCGGGATCTTGGTCACCTCCCAGACCAAGGCCCTTCTCCCCTGGTTGCTCAGCTCTAGGAAGAATCTGGGTGGTTCCAAACTTCTTCCATTTAAGAATGATGGGGGCCACAGTTTTCTTGGAGAACTTCAATCCTGCAGAAATGTGTTGGTACCCTTCCCCAGATCTTTTCCTCTTAACAATCCTGTCTCGGAGCTCTACAGACAATTATTTTGACCTCATGGCTTGGTTTTTGCTCTGACACACTGTCAACTGTGGGACCTTATATAGACAGGTGTGTGCCTTTCCAAATAATGACCAATCAATTGAATTTACCACAGGTGGACTCCAATCAAGTTGTAGAAACATATCAAGGATGATCAATGGAAACAAGATTCACCGGAGCTCAATTTCGAGTCTCATAGCAGAGGGTCTGAATACTTATGTACATAAGGTATTTGTTTTTTATGTGTAATACATTTGTACAATAAAAAATAAAAAATATGTTTTGGCATTGTCATTGGGTTATTGTGTGTAGATTGATGAGGTAAAAAAAATCACATCAAATAAGGCTGTGACGTAACAAAATGTGGAAAAGGGGTAGGGGTCTATATTCTTACCGAATGCCCTGTGTCTTCATATTCATTCGCCTACTGTCCCACTTCATCTCTATTGGACACATGTTTGCAAATACAGGATGTCTTCCAACCATTGTGTTTCCTGTTGTGCTGTACTTTTGATAAGTCTTTCCTAACCTGGCTAGAGTTGGACAGTGGAGTGCTACATCATGTCTGCCTGTGCTAGTAGTCAATGATAAAAGGGCCAGGCCCGGTGAGGAAGAGCCCAATGAGAATCCAGTCTTAAATCCTTGTCTCTAGTGTCACTTTCACCTCCCTCCCATGACTGGCTCTGACTTTCGGCTCTGGGAAGTTCAATTACAGCAGCAGACCAGGGGAGGAACCAGGGGGGGGCCTTTGCCCCGACACACTACAGCCAGCTTGGCTAGGCGGCCTGGGGGATGTTCCCTAAGATAAGCAGTTAGCTACGCTCTGCCAGCTCTGGAATGGAGCTCAGCATGGGACTGACTGACTCGGGGGATTGGGAATAGGAACAAGACCTTTCTCTCTCACTCTGTTGTTGGAACTTGTGAAGCCGTAGTCAGCATTTTCTTATCAGTCTCCAGATGATGGGGTTTATGTGATGGTTTCTCTGCCAGGCCTCTGTACTTCTGCGCCTCGCCCTCGCGCACTCTCGCTCATGGGAAACATATGTTTACATTGCCAAAGCAAGTGAACTAGATAATATACACCAGTGAAATAAACAATAAAAATGAACAGTAAACATTACACTCACAGAAGTTCCAAAACAATATAGACATTACAAATGTCATATGTATATATACAGTGTGGTAATGATGTACAATTGGCTAAAGTATAAAAGGGAAAATAAATAAGCATAAATATGGGTTGTATTTACAATGGTGTTTGTTCTTCACTGGTTGACCTTTTCTTGTGGCAACAGGTCACACATCTTGCTGCTGTGATGCCACACTGTGGTATTTCACCCAGTTGATATGGGAATTTATCAAAATCAGGTTTGTTTTCGAATTCTTTGTGGGACTGTGTAATCTGAGTGAAATATGTGTCTCTAATATGGTCATACATTTGGCAGGAGGTTAGGAAGTGCAGCTCAGTTTGCACCTCATTTTGTGGGTAGTGAGCACATAGCCTGTCTTCTCTTGAGAGCCAGGTCTGCCTACCGTGGCCTTTCTCAATAGCAGTCTGTACATAGTCAAAGCGGTCATATATTCTGCCACTGTGTACTCTCTGTTTAGGGCCAAATAGCATTCTAGTTGGCTCAGTTTTTTTTGTTAATACTTTCCAATGTGTCAAGTAATTTTTTATTTTTTTTCTCATGATTTGGTTGGGTCTAATTGTGTTGCTGTCCTGGGTCTCTGTGGGGTCTGTTTGTGAACAGAGCCCCAGGACCAGCTTGCTTAGGGTGCTCTTCTCCAGGTTCATCTCTCTGTAGGTGATGGCTTTGTTATGGAGGGTTTGGGAATCGCTTCTTTTTAGGTGGTTGTAGAATTTAACGTCTCTTTTCTGGATTTTGATAATTAGCGGGTTTCGGCCTAATTCTGCTCGGCATGCATTATTTGGTGTTCTACGTTGTACACTGAGGATATTTTTGCATACAGAGTCTCAGAAGCACCAGATCATCAGCAAACAGTAGACATTTGACTTCAGATTCTAGTAAGTTGAGGCCGGTGCTGCAGACTTTCTGTGCCCTTTCCAATTAGTTGATATGTATGTTGAAGAGGGTGGGGCTCGTGCTGCATCCCTGTATTACCCCATGGAAAGAAATGTGTGTGTTTTTTTTGCCTATTTTAACTGCACACTTGTCGTTTGGATTTTCCCCCCAACACTACTTTCCATCAATTTGTATAGCAGGCCCTCGTGCCAAATTGAGTCGAAGGCTTTTTTTAATTCAACAAAGCATTCATTGTTTTACCTTTATTTAACTAGGCAAGTCAGTTAATAGTTGATTCTATGATTTGAATTTGACCATGTATATGTTTTTGCTGTTTCTCTCTCTCTCTCTTTGTCTCTCGGTCTCAGATTTCTGCTGGTCATAGCTTCTCTCCTACCTGAAGCACAAAGAATCTGTGTGTTCCTGCTCTAAAGTGTGATATAGGCCTAACTTAATTCATGTTAATGACCTGTTTGTCTGGCTGCATCTCTACTAATGACTTGTTGGTCTGGCTGCCTCTGCTAATGACCTGTTGGTCTGGCTGCATCTCTACTAATGACCTGTTGGTCTGGCTGCCTCTGCTAATGACCTGTTGGTCTGGCTGCATCTCTACTAATGACCTGTTGGTCTGGCTGCATCTACTAATGACCTGTTGGTCTGGCTGCCTCTACTAATGACCTGTTGGTCTGGCTGCATCTCTACTAATGACCTGTTGGTCTGGCTGCATCTCTACTAATGACCTGTTGGTCTGGCTGCATCTCTACTAATGACTTGTTGGTCTGGCTGCATCTCTACTAATGACTTGTTGGTCTGGCTGCCTCTGCTAATGACCTGTTGGTCTGGCTGCCTCTACTAATGACCTGTTGGTCTGGCTGCATCTCTACTAATGACCTGTTGGTCTGGCTGCCTCTACTAATGACCTGTTGGTCTGGCTGCCTCTACTAATGACCTGTTGGTCTGGCTGCATCTCTACTAATGACCTGTTGGTCTGGCTGCCTCTACTAATGACCTGTTGGTCTGGCTGCATCTCTACTAATGACCTGTATCTGATTATCGCTACACACTGACGGTCTCTCATTTGTTCTCCCGGTTCCCTTCTAACCCACACTCCTCCCCTATCTGTCTCTCTCTGTGTTTTCACCATTGTCACCTACCTCTTTGCATGATATGTTCTGTTCTAGTTTCTGTTGATGCAGAGAACAGTACCAGTCAGGGGTCAGCTCTGTATGACTTCCTGCGAGTTGAGCAGAACATGTGTTTTTCCTCAGTGAGAGAGCAATTCAGTTCCAGGGTCCACTGCAGTGTACCCTAGCATAGAAAGGCGCTTGAGTGTTGTTGATCAGCTGCCCCTGATCAAATTACTAACTAGTAGTTTACATCAGGTGTTCATTTTTGTTGTAGATATCCTTCTAGATATCCGTCACATCCTCTTAAGCCGTAGCCCCACCCATCTCTTTAAGGATTCACAGTGTAGTAAACAACAACACATTTCAGAACTAAAAGTGGTGAAAATAGTTGCAAAAAGTAGTAGTAAAAATAAACTTTTCCTATGCTTATCTATGCTTATCTGATTTTGGTGCAGGTCTTATTGTTCTTCATATTACTGTCTCTGGTAAACACACACTATATAAAACAAAATGTAAGTTTATTTGTCACATCCACAGGATACAGAAGGTGTAAACGGTACAGTGAAATGGTTACTGGCATAGTGAAGTCTTTTGTTTAGGCATGTAGAGGGCTGGCTAGCTAAACAATTAACCAAAATCCCAACTCTAATTCTGCGTTCAAAACAACTGGGGAAAATCTATTTGAATGGTCATCCAATTTGGAATTCCAATTCAGGCCTCTTTCTAGAATCTAGAAAGAATCTAGAATCTAGATCATACACGTAACGTTAGCTAGCGAGCCAGGCAGCTAATGTTAGTTAGCTAGCTAACAGTACGCTTTAACTTGCAATGAAAACAACAATTAGAAACGTATTTATCTGAAAATGTAGCGAGACTCTTACCCGTATACATGGATTTCTCCCTCTGTGATGGATGCCATATTTGAAGATGTAATCCGGAGACAGGTGTATTACACAACAGCTTTCTTTCTGTGTTCTCTTTTTAGACTCTTCGCAGACTCTTCGCATTTGGCAATCATCTCTCTGCTTCCACTGGGTATTCTACTGATAAAAATAAAAAAAAATATTCCGTGACAACGACACCATTTCTTTCCCACCATTGTCATCACCAGACTTTGTCTTGTTAAATGAAAATCATTTTTATTGATTTCCTCATTATCTGATTCATTTTGAGAGTCAGAGAGAATCCGGCTCAGAGAGAATCCGGCGTTGGCACGATCATCCTCCAGAAAGTGGTCCATCACAACGTTTTCCCACTGAGCTTCGTTGATAGCAGTATTATCTTCAGGCGGCAATGTTGAGAGAAGTAGTCAAACTTTTTCAAGATACCTTTAAAAAAAAATTAAAAAGTACGGTGCACAGGATTATCCACACATGCTTAGCAGCTCATGTTATAGAAAGAAGCACGCTACATGGCAGACCAATCCGAACTCATCTCTCGACATGTCCAGCCCATCCATTTCTCAGCCAGTCATGGCTAGCGGGAAGGTTCCTGTATTTTTCCATGGCTAAACCAACTTGTTATTTAACAATTTATTCATATTTACAGATGGCTGACAAGTTTGTTATTAAGATGCATGAAAGTACACATATTCCACAAGGCATTTCTGCCGTAAAACGTATTTTGATCTTGAAATGCCTCTCCTGTGAAGTAGTGACATGCGAAAACAAATTGGCTCCCTATTTAAGTCCTGATGGACCTTATATCGAAAATACAAATGAGAACTTGAGTTAATTTTTCCGGATGCGATACCATGAACATATGACAACGTTGTATGATTTATGAATGCCAAGGATATACAGTAACAGTCCAAAGTTTGGACACACCTACTCATTCAAGGGTTTTTCTTTATTTTCACTATTGTAGAATAATAGTGAAGACATCATAACTATGAAATAACTCATATGGAATCATGTAGTAACCAAAAAAGTGTTAATTAAACAAATCCAAATATAGTAGTAGCCACCCTTTGCCTTTGACAGCTTTGCACACTCTAAAAATAAAGAAAAACCCTTGAATGAGTAGGTGTGTCCAAACTTTTTGACTGGTACTGTAAGAGATCGACTTTGTTCAGTTAGTTCGACACCTTTTCTAAACTAAGCTGTTCGTCAATCAAAGCTCAGTAAATAGCCTAAGCGCCACCACTTCATGGCTGCGTACGAAACACACCAGGGTCCAATGCTAACTTTTTTTCTCACTGGCAAAAATCTACTGGCCCAAACAGAATTTTTACTGGCCCAGACATGGTGTAGTTCTTAAGTGGATTGGGGTCATGCAGGGCCTATAGGTTGGCATGCTTCCTCTCTGTATTCAGATATGAATAGGTTAAATGTGGTCATTATTATATGCATTACAATCTGCGTAATATCATTTAGCAATGCAAGTCACTCGTAGGAACGTGGTGGTGCTTGAATTAACGACCAATCACATAGCTCAAATACAAATAGCATGACATTTATGTGTGTGGTCTTCAATGGTAAAAGTCTGGGCTATGGCTGGGCCACTCAACGACATTCAGGGACTCGTCCCGAAGGGTTGTTGTCCTGTTTGAAGGTAAAACCTTCGCCCCAGTCTGAGGTCCTGAGCACTCTGGTGCAGGTTTTCATCAAAGATCTCTCTTTACTTTGCTCTGAGTCTTTTGGTGCCTTTAGGCAATCTCCAAGCATAATGTTATGTGCCTTTTACTGAGGAGTGGCTTCCGTCTGGCCACTCTACCATAAAGGCTTGATTGGTGGAGTGCTGCGGAGATGGTTGTCCTTCTGGAAGGTTCTCCCGTCTCCACATAAAAATTCTGGAGCTCTGTCAGAGTGACCATCACATTCTTGGTCACCTTCCTGACCAAGGCCCTTCTCCCCTGATTGCTGAGTTTTGCCGGGAGGCCAGCTCAAGGAAGAGTCTTCCAAACTTCATCCATTTAAGAATGATGGAGGCCACTGTGTTCTTGAGGACCTTCAATGCTGCAGAAATGTTTTGGTACCCTTCCCCAGATCTGTGCCTCTACACGGTCCTGTCTGGGAGCTTTACGGACAATTCCTTCATCCTCATGGCTTGGTTATTGTTCTGACATGCACTGTCAACTATAGGACCTTATATAGACAGGCATGTGCCTTTCCAAATCAGACCGAATGTCTCATGGTCTGACAAACATCGCTCTATGATGGTGTTGATGTGAGAATTTCATGGCTACTGATATGAGTTCTACAAGTGATAGTCATTTACACAGGTTACCTTGGCCTGGTTTCCCTTTGTAATCTGTGATAGGTTGCAAGACCTGCCACATCCGACGAGCATCAGAGCCGGCGTAGTAGGATTCGATCTTAGTCCTGTATTGACATTTTGAATGTTTGATGGATCATCGGTCGTTGTAGCGGTGTTTCTTATAAGCGTCCAGTTTAGTGTCGCGCTCTTTTAACTTCTTGCGTCGAGCCAACCCGGATCCGGTATCATGACTACAGCCTCAAGTCCATTACCATAACGCAACGTTAACTATTCATGAAAATCGCAAATGAAATGAAATCAATATGCTAGCTCTCATGCTTAGCCTTTTGTTAACAACACTGTCATCTCAGATTTTCAAAAATATGCTTCTCTACCATAGCAAACTAGCATTTAGCATTTAGCGTTAGCATTTAGCATTAGCATTTAGCGTTAGCATTAGCAGACAACATTTTCACAAAAACCAGCAAAAACATTCAATAAATCATTTACCTTTGAAGAACTTCGGATGTTTTCAATGAGGAGACTCTGTTAGATAGCAAATGTTCAGTTTTTCCTGAAAGATTTTTTGGGCTGGAGAAATCGGTCCGTTTGGTGCGTCACGTTTGTCTACCAAAAAAAAACGAAAATTCAGTTATCCAAACGCCGAACTTTAATATCGATATAATATCGACTGAAACATGGCAAACGTTGTTTAGAACCAATCCTCAAGGTGTTTTTCACATATCTCTTCAATGATGTATCGTTCCTGGAAGTATGAGTCTCCTTCTGTATCGCACATACAATGTTATCGTATGAATCCCAGAACATATTCCAGTCTGTGCTAGTGAAGCAGTCCTGTAGCTGAGCATCCGCTTTATCGGACCAATTCCGTATTGAGCGTGTCACTGGTACTTCCTGTTTGAGTTTTTGCTTGTAAGCAGGAATCGGGGCACAACGAGTTATGGTCAGATTTGCGATATGTAGGGTGAGAGAAAGCTTTGTATACGTTTATGTGTGTGGAGTAAAGGTGATCTAGAGTTGTCGCCTCCAGTTGCACAGGTGACATGCTGGTAGAAATGAGGTGAAACAGATTTCAGTTTCCCTGCGTTAAACATCCGCGACCATCATTTTCTTGTTTGCTAATTGCTCTATACAGCTGAGTGCGGTCGTTGTGCCAGCATCGGTTTGTGGTGGTAAATGGACAGCTACGAAAAATGTAAATGAAAACTCTTGGTAAATAGGATGGCCTTCAGCTTATCATGAGCTATTCGAACTCAGGCGAGCAAAACCTTGAGACTTAACATTAGAGATCGTGTACCAGCTCTTGTCAAGAGACGCACACCTCCCCTTAACTTTACACGAAACTGCCATTTGGTCTTGACGATGCTTAGAGAAACCAGCTAGATGTCTATTATCAATGTCCTTGTGCAGCCATGACTCAGAGACACATAGGATATTAGTTCTTCAGGTCCCGTTGATAGGATAGTCTCGAACTGAGCTCGTCCATTTTGTTCTCCAGCGATGATGTTTTCCAATAGAACGGAGAGTAGAGGCGGTTTATCTTCTCGCCGACGTAGTCTCGTCAGGGAGTCCACTGGTTTGCCGCTCTTCCGCCGTCTCTTCCTGTTTCGAGTCCCTTAGATTAGGGCCTGGTCCGGAATGAGCAGTGCAGCCACAGCTGCCAACTCGTTAAAGTACAAATCTTCCTCCGTTAGCTGTTCTAATGTCTTGAAGCTGTTTACGGTCGTAGGAAATGATGGGGGCAACATTATGTTAAGATCCGTGTAAAAAAAAAAAAAATCTACAAAATATCAGAATTGGTCAGAAGCCAGTAAGATGGCAGCTATCCACTGCCATCTTCCATAAAGTGTTATTTCACACAAAGGTCACGCCGGCCGTTGGTGTGTCTCTTCAACATTCTTGCATCCTCAGATCCCCTTGCACTTTGACACACACACACACACACACACACACACAAACACACACACACACACACACACACTGGGGCCTCCTCATTAAGAGTGGTCCCTTGAGGAGAGGGGTTGTAGTGGCTGCTCTCCTGGCTGACACCTCCAGGATTGATCCTGTGTGATGAGTTCCTTTAGGAGCCCTTCTAGAGAAACTGCTACTCCATCATGACTAATTACTTTGTAAGAAAACACTGTAGAAATTGAATTTCTTCTACTTATTTTTGTACCCGTCTTCCGCTCGTACCTTTCTAGTTCCTTTGTATGTCACTGGTAAAGCGCTCTCTGCCTTCACTGATCAAGTGCGTGGGTGGATAGTGCCCTCCCTTCCTTCCTCTCACTCTCTTGCCCTCATTCTACCTCTCCCTTTTTCTCCATCACTCCGCTAGCATTCTCTGCTTGTCTTTCCCTTTCAGCATGCATAGGAGTTAAATCCACTGTCCTCTCCTCTGTTCCCCTCTCATCCCTCTCTCTCTACTCGTCTCTTTCCCGCTCCTCTACTCTTCTCTTTCCCTCTCTCCTTCTCTCTTTCCCTCTCTCTTCTTCTCTTTCCCTCTCTCTCTTCTTCTCTTTCCCTCTCTCTCTCCTCCTCGCTTTCCCTCTCTCCTCCTCGCTTTCCCTCTCTCCTCCTCTCTTTTTCTCTTTCCCTCTCTCCTCCTCTCTTTCCCTCTCTCTCTCCTCTCTTTCCCTCTCTCTCCCTATTCTTCTCTTTCCCTCTCTCTCCTCCTCCTCTCTTTCCCTCTCTCTCCCTCTTCTTCTCTTTCCCTCGCTCTTTCTCTTCTCTTTCCCTCCCTCTTTATTGAAAACAATCTGAGTAATGTAATGTTAGGTGATAAAGACTAGTGTAATGTTAGGTGATATAAAGACTAGTGTAATGTTAGGTGATAAAGACTAGTATAATGTTAGGTGATAAAGACTAGTGTAGTGTTAGGTGATAAAGACTAGTGTAGTGTTAGGTGATAAAGACTAGTGTAATGTTAGGTGATAAAGACTAGTGTAATGTTAGGTGATATAAAGACTAGTGTAATGTTAGGTGATAAAGACTAGTATAATGTTAGGTGATAAAGACTAGTATAATGTTAGGTGATAAAGACTAGTGTAATGTTAGGTGATAAAGACTAGTGTAATGTTAGGTGATATAAAGACTAGTGTAATGTTAGGGGATAAAGACTAGTATAATGTTAGGTGATAAAGACTAGTATAATGTTAGGTGATAAAGACTAGTATAATGTTAGGTGATAAAGACTAGTATAATGTTAGGTGATATAAAGACTAGTGTAATGTTAGGGGATAAAGACTAGTATAATGTTAGGTGATAGAAAGACTAGTGCAGTGGTTCTTAAACCTTGTTGGAGGTACTGAACCCCACCAGTTTCATATGCGCATTCACCGAACCCTTCTTAATTGGAAAAATAAAATGATTTTTTAAAATTCAAAACATAGGTATATATTTGGCTGGTGCACAAAATGAACCGTGCATCAACATCACTGTGTTCAAAGAACAAAATCATCAAAACATGATTTTCACACAAAAACAAAAACATAATAATGAATATTTACTGCAAATCAGTGTGACTTCTGCTGTTGCCTTTCAGAGACCAGTTCAGAAATGTGCGGCTTCACCTTGGCAAGTGCCACTCTCATGTCATTTTCGCAACAAAGTCTGTTCCTTTTCTTCGTTTTTATGTCCAGCATCCTCGGAAAGGATTGCTCGCAAAGATATGTTGTAACGAACGGTATGGAAATCTCCAGAGCTTTCTTAGCAATAACAGGGTACGTTACCATTTGTTGACACCAAATCGTTGAAAGCGTTGTTGTTCTGAAGAGTTGCTGTTGAACCTGGCTCTGCTGAATTTCAATGATTTCATCGAGGTATTCATCATTGACATCTGTTGTCTCAACACTAAACGTGAACGGCTGTCTCACCCATGCTGGATATGACTCTCTTGTAGGGAAGTATCCGTCGAGAGACTTTGCAAGCTCATCTATGTGCGTGGCAATTGCTTGCTTCAGTTCCGCGGGTACAGAAATGTCTCAGATTCCAGATACATCTTCGATCTTACTTACACAGTCGTCCAGCAGGGGAAAGTTTGCGAAGTTATTGTTCTCTGTTCGTCGTTTCCATAACGGTAGCTTTTTTAAAAAAGCCTTCAGGTTTTCCTCCGCTTCGATGATGTTGACTCCACCGCCCTGCATCTTTTGATTGAGATGATTGAGAGCTGCTAAGATATCGGCCATGTACGCTAAAATGAGAATGAACTCAGAATTTGTGAAGCAATCTGCATGACAATGTTGGTGCTCTTGCAAAAACAGGGCTAATTCCACACGCACGGCAAAAACACGATTCAGCACCTGTCCCCGGGATAACCACAGAACGTTAGAATGGTACAGAAGTACCTCGAATTCAGAGCCCATTTCTTTACACAGCTCACTGAAGATGTGATGCCGCAGAGCACTAGTTCGCACATAGTTCACGCATTCCACTACAATTTTTAATACTTCTGCCAGTTTTGGAGGCAAGGTTATTGTTGCCAACGCATGCCAGTGCAGAATACAATGCGTAACAATGATGTGTGGTGCATCGGCTTTCACTAGCGCACCAAAACCAGACTTTCTTCCCAGCATGACTGGAGCTCCGTCCGAAAAAACTGCAGAAACCATATCCCACGAAAGATTGTTGTCTTTGAAGAAGTCATCCACAAGTTTCTTCACATCGGCTGCCTTAGTTGTTGTTGTAAGAGGCTTACAAAGTAAAAAATCTTCCTTTATCACATTTACATTTAAGTCATTTAGCAGACGCTCTTATCCAGAGCGACTTATCGTCTTTCACATAGCGCACGAATACAGCAAGCTGGCTTAGATTGGAAACGTCTGTGGTCTCGTCGAGTTGAAGGCTGAATTTTGCCGTGCTTGAAATCAGATCTGCAATTACTTGAGCCAAGATGTCTTTGCTCATGTCCTCTATTCTGTCGCTGATGGTGTCATTTGAAAGAGGAATTTGGGATAACTTAACTTCAGCCTCTTTTCCCAGCATGATATTCGCCATCACCAACACAGCTGGTTTTATGAGTGTTTCACCAATGGTGTGTGGTTTGCCCTGCTTTGTAAGCAACTTCGTACGATGCTGTGAGGATCGGTTTGTTGATGGGTACAAAGCCGAGAACAGGCAGAGTAGCCTTTTCATCGAATCTGGCTCTCTTCACCTTGAATTCAGCGAGCGTTGTGTTCTTGTATTTTCCATCTCCATGCAGCTTAAGGAAGTGTTCTCTTAGTTTTGCCGGTGCTAGACTAGAATTGCTCAACTTGGCATTGCAAATCATGCAGTTAGGACGCTGACTCCCATCACGTTCCGTTATAAATGTGAATCCATATTGTACATATTCGTCCGACCACTTTCTTTTTTTGCTCGACATAGTAAGTATGAAGGGATTAAAATATTAAGAAAGAAATCACAAGACGTTACATCACGACAGTCACAAGTCGACTACTGAGCACACCAAATTCCCTGCAGCACAGATAGGCCAAGCGATGTAGCGTGATCACCTGCAGCCAATGATGGCCAAGCGGAGCGTGTCATCACGAATCATATGAATCGGATGTGTGTCTTGACCTCCGCCGAACCGATCGAACCCTGGTTAAGAACCACTGGACTAGTGTAATGTTAGGTGATAAAGACTAGTATAATGTTAGGTGATAAAGACTAGTATAATGTTAGGTGATAGAAAGACTAGTGTAATGTTAGGTGATAAAGACTAGTATAATGTTAGGTGATAAAGACTAGTATAATGTTAGGTGATAGAAAGACTAGTGTAATGTTAGGTGATAAAGACTAGTGTAATGTTAGGTGATAAAGACTAGTGTAATGTTAGGTGATAAAGACTAGTGTAATGTTAGGTGATAAAGACTAGTATAATGTTAGGGGATAAAGACTAGTATAATGTTAGGTGATAGAAAGACTAGTGTAATGTTAGGTGATAGAAAGACTAGTGTAATGTTAGGTGATAAAGACTAGTATAATGTTAGGGGATAAAGACTAGTATAATGTTAGGTGATAGAAAGACTAGTGTAATGTTAGGTGATAAAGACTAGTGTAATGTTAGGTGATAAAGACTACTATAATGTTAGGTGAATGAAAGACTAGTATAATGTTAGGTGATAAAGACTAGTGTAATGTTAGGTGATAAAGACTAGTATAATGTTAGGTGATAAAGACTAGTGTAATGTTAGGGGATAAAGACTAGTATAATGTTAGGTGATAAAGACTAGTATAATGTTAGGTGAATGAAAGACTAGCTTTAGAGGAGAAATGTTAGCTGGCTGTTAACGACTGATAGGAGGCTGACTGACTGTGTTCAAATATTGTTGGTAAATAATTAATTGGCCTACCGTCGTATCTGAGCACTCATGATTAATGAATTGTAATGCAATAAAAAAGCTGCACGGACCACAGATTAGTATGTGAGGAACTGTGTGTGTGTTTGGGCTCCTGTGTGTGTGTGTGTTTGGGCTCCTGTGTGTGTGTGTGTTTGGGCTCCTGTGTGTGTGTTCAAACGCAGCCCCTTGTTTTGATGAGAGAAACGGGGCTATGGCGACAGAGTGAGGAGGAGGAGAGTACGAGAGGCGGAGCTTCGATCCCTCCTCCATTCATTCTATGTAAATGCACTGCCGCCTGCTCGCGTTCGATTGGTTGGCTCCCCGAACAGCTTTTCAGACAAACGAGAGAGCACAGGGAGGGAGAGAGACATAGGATAGGAGAGTGATGCAGCGTGTGTGTTCTTAAAGGTCCTGTTCTAATTAAGCCGGCAGGCTGCAGTGAGACGGACGATCAGTCTGCGCGCCCCTTTCTCTCCCTCTTACCCCTGAGGTCCCATTGTCATCATTAATGTCTATCCCAAACTGTCCATGAATTATGGAGTAGTGAAGTCTCCATAGAAATAGTGCCTGTGGGGAACAGATAGACGGACGGAAGGACAGAGAAAGAAAGAGAAGAGGGGGATGAAGAACACAGCTGTAAGCCGCCACTGTGCATGCTTCTTCTGCACAGCGCAGGCTCAGTGAATGTGAGAGAGGGAGCGGTGTGCCCTTCGCTGAACGGATGAATGGGAGAGGAGCAGAGGGAGGCTGAGCTTGGAGACAACGCGTGCTTCACAGAGAGAGAGAGGAAGAAAGGCAGGGAGGACGAGAGAAGCAAGATCGCCTACCGCTATCACACTAGTTACATCTGAGCTGCACCGACTTCCACCGGCAACACATGAAGAGGACTGGTCTGATCTGAGCCACATATAGAGGAGGAGCTGTAGAAGTTCCCGTCTGTTACCCGGGCTGTTGAGTTCCTGTCTTTGTACCGACTGGCGGACAGACAGTGCCGTGCCGTGCTGGTCATGCGTGTGGAATGTAGCGTGGCCCCATTGAGAAGAACAGAAAACAAACAAATGCTGCTGAACCTTTCATTTTCAGGAGGAAGTTACACTACAGTGTGAATCTGTGAGGGACTCTTTCTAAGCGGTACTAGAAGTCAAAGGAAAGACTGTTTAGCGTTTTGCACCAACCGGCAGAAACTTCAAGACTGCCGAGGCTTGAGGCAAGCAGACGGTCTGAAAGAAAGGAGAGGTATTTCTTCCGTCTGGACGATGACACTGCTCTGAATGAATCCTGCTGGACCAGAGGAGAGAGGGACGGGAGTATGAGCTAACTCACCCTCACTAATCCACCCCTAAAAGGTGCCTGTTCATGTCCCCCGGATCCTGGCACACCTTCTCTATCTGTACCACAACCCCAGAGGAAGTAACCCTGTACTCCTAAAGAAGGGTGAAGCTTCCTGGATATAGACTCCACTGTGCGACTCGACAGCAGAAGCAACATGGATGACTCCAGTATTCTCAGACGTAGGGGTCTGCAGGTAAGGAGAGCTCCCAGCTGACCACCAATCATCAACAAGCTCCCTCACATCCATATGTTACCAGACTGCTGGTTTGTTGTGTTTGTGTACTGACCGCAGGCATTGTGTAGGCTATATGTATTGCCTTCAGTACTCCTGTGCTGTTGTAGTACTGGTAGTGTCCCGTGTGATCAGCCTGCTTGATACAGGCAGGGTGAGGGCAGGGCAGGGCATGGCTGAATAGGTTTTCTGTCCTGGAAAAGTTTAGGTCCAGACTCGTCGTTTTGACATGGCCTACATATTCTACCTGGTAACCGACTCGTTCAGTTTAGAGGGTGGATTCATGCAGACCCTGTCAGACCCTGTCTGCGTTATATACCTTCCGTGTGTGCTATGATCGCGCTGACTTAAATACTGACTAAGGCCATGTCTCCAGGCCATGTGTGTGAGTGAAGGGCTCTGAAAGGCCATCTCTGGTGTGACCCTCCTCTGCCCTGCAGTGACAGGGATGCCCGTCTCAAGTCATACTCTGCCCTGCAGTGACAGGGATGCCCGTCTCAAGTCATACTCTGCCCTGCAGTGACAGGGATGCCCGTCTCAAGTCATAATCTCTGCCCTGCAGTGACAGGGATGCCCGTCTCAAGTCATACTCTGCCCTGCAGTGACAGGGATGCCCGTCTCAAGTCATACTCTCTGCCCTGCAGTGACAGGGATGCCCGTCTCAAGTCATACTCTCTGCCCTGCAGTGACAGGGATGCCCGTCTCAAGTCATACTCTCTGCCCTGCAGTGACAGGGATGCCCATCTCAAGTCATAATCTCTGCCCTGCAGTGACAGGGATGCCCGTCTCAAGTCATACTCTCTGCCCTGCAGTGACGGGAATGCCCGTCTCATACTCTCTGCCCTGCAGTGACACAAACAAACCTCAACACACACTTTATTTTGTATATCTCACTCTTTCTATAGACAGACAGACAGACAGACAGACAGACAGACAGACAGACAGACAGACAGACAGACAGACAGACAGACAGACAGACTCTTAGCTCATATCACACAGAGGCAGTGTTGTAAAGTACTTAAGTAAAGTACTTTACTTTATTACTTATACTTTTGAAAAATGTTACTTTTACTTCACTACATCCCTAAAGAAAATAATGTACATTTTACTCCATACATTTTCCCTGACACTAAAAAGTAGTCAGCACATATATCTTAAGAAGCAGTGTCTTAGACCGCTGCGCCACTCAGGCGCTGTACAATGTGACCGTTCTGGAGTAGGCTACAGTACTACAGTAAGAGCAAAATAATCCTAACATTTCCACACCCTAATTGTAGTCTAAGTTTCTCTTAGAATAAAAACCTTAGTGTAACAACAGTTTTAGTAAGTACTACTGAAGCCGTGCACGATTATCACTTTCTATTTAGGTTTATGTCGCCCATTCATAGTCAGAGACAGTAGTGCCTTGGAACCCAAAAGCATAATCAGTGCTCTAACTCCCCCTTGTGCTGGTCTGGAGCAATGAACTAGTGAAGCAGGGTACCGTACTAAACCACAAATCACCTGTAAGTCCCGTACCGTACTAAACCACAAATCACCTCTAAGTCCCGTACCGTACTAAACCACAAATCACCTCTAAGTCCCGTACCGTACTAAACCACAAATCACCTGTAAGTCCCGTACCGTACTAAACCACAAATCACCTCTAAGTCCCGTACCGTACTAAACCACAAATCACCTCTAAGTCCCCCAGTATAGTCGCAAAACTTTTAGTAGAGCAACCACTGTATATTGGTCCTGGATGGCAGGAAGCTTTGCCACAGTGATGTACTGGGCCGTACGCACGTCCCTCTAGCGCCTTACGGTCAGATGCCAAGCAGTTACCATACCAGACGGTGATGCAACCAGTCAGGATGCTCTCGATGGTGCAGCTGTAGAATTTCTTAAGGATCTGGGACCCAAATCTTTCCAGTCTCCTGAGGGGGAAAATGTGGTGTTGTTCCCTCTGTCTCTGTGTGTGCGGTGCTCGCGTATGTCTACACTTTGTGTAACTGTTAGCGATGATGCTAATGATAACCTTATTCTGATTAAATGTTAACTACAAAGTAGCCCATGTCTACCTGGCAGAATGATATCATGATTATTTACATCAATCCAGTGGCCATTTGTTTTGCAAACTCTGCAATCAAATGAGCGCCACAGAAATATCACTAATCAAAAGGTTAACTACACCCACAAATTCACATTTACATTCTTTTCTCTCCCCAGAATTCAAGAAGTCTCCTGATGTTATTTAAGCATTATTGTGGACTTAAAACATCCAAGCATGTCACCTCTTCCTGACAGTTTGTCAGCTTGTGGTTTAAAGTGATACCTGTGTACTTTTGTAAACTTTTCAGCCAGTAGTTCTGAAAGTATCACTCGAGCCAAAAGTCACAAATTGCATACTACGTCACATATGTGCACCATGTCATTGCTCTCGCTCTCTCTGCTGTGTCCACAGAGTCCGCACTCTAACCTTATTGGATAATGCTGGGCAGGACTCTTGCTACTGGACTCAGCAACACCTAGCTGTCACTCAAATGCGAGGGGCTGAAGCTCATTGGCTAGAACTCCGATTTTTTTAGGGGCTGGTCCACGTGGGGGAAAATGTAGGGTCACTTTCAAACTCACATCCTAAAATATACACATTTCACTTCACATGATTATTGCGAGGCATGACACATTGTGGGTGCAAAAACGTGTGTATCTCTAATAATAATCTGTACTTTTCTATAGACAGTAATTCTGCTCATAGATTATGCATGTTTGGAACTACACATGGACACATCCAGCCCAAAGCAGGAGGTTAAAAACCTACTTTATTAGTCGCAAAATTAGCAGAGCTTGTCTTTAAAGAAAGGTATGTGTAATAAAGAGAACAGGACAGCAGTGTCTTGGTGAGGGCCTGTATAAGCAACCTGATATTTAAGAGGACAGATTGAGTAATGGGCCACCCCTGGGGTTTCATTTGGAAACACAAAACTCTTCCAAGGATTGATCTGAAAAGATGAGCTCAGCTCCCGGGTTATTGTGTGAGAGAGTGCCCAAGTTTTTTGTCCGTTTGATTTGTGCATTTTGTGATCGACTTTGTGGGTGGGTGTGTGTGTAAGTGTGAGAATGTGTCTGGGTGCAAACAGACAGTCAGTTAGCGTGTGTGTGTGTGTGTGTGTGTGTGTGTGTGTGTGTGAGTGTGTCTGAGTGTGTGAATAGGCCCACCGTGGGATCAAGCTGAGCTATGACCATGTGTGTGGTCTAGAGCTGATATTGTTCATTACTATAAGGAGCCTATACTAGAGAAATGTGAACTTCCATTAAAATAAGTTTGCTAATATGGGTGATTTTTAATGGGGCAAATGACAGCTAAAACCTTCAAACTAGTCGTTTTAAAGGATAATTAAAGTAAACTGTAGTTCACAGTGTGGTAACTTTATCATTCAATTTATTGTTATCATATTAATTCACTAAATGTATCGCAATATGGGTTTTTGTCAATATTTACCAGCTGTAGTGGACTGTAGACTGTGTGTGCTGGGGGACGGGGAATTTGTTACTCTGAATCCTCTGGCATGGCTGGATACCCATGGGGCTCCCACCGTACAGCAGAGACAGCACTATCAGCTCCCTCCCCGAAACACACAGACACACCACACCACACACACACACACCCTTCCAATCCCAAAGCTAATAGTGTAAGTAGGCGGACTGCAAAAAAGAGAGGACATATCGCTTGTCGTCTTTGTCCTTCAAAATCATCAGGACATGCAGTACATTCAGAAAGTATTCAGGCCCCTTGACTTTTGCCACATTTTGTTACGTTACAGCCTTATTCTAAAATGTATTAAATTGTTTTTTCCCCCTCATCAATCTACACACAATACCCCATAATGACATCACAATACCCCATAATGACATCACAATACCCCATAATGACATCACAATACTCCATAATGACAATGCAAAAAACATGACATATCACATTTACATAAGTATTCAGAGCCTTTACTCAGTACTTTGTTGAAGCACCTTTGGCAGCGATTACAGCCTCAAGTCTTCTTGGGTATGACGCTACAAGCTTGGCACACCTGTATTTGGGGAGTTTCTCCCATTCTTCTCTGCAGATCCTCTCAAGCTCTGTCAGGTTGGGTGTGGAGCGTTGCTGCGCAGCTATTTTCAGGTCTCTCTTTCAGATCGGGTTCAAGTCCGGGCTCTAGCTGGGCCACTCAAGGACATTAAGAGACTTGTCCCGAAGCCACTCCTGCCTTGTCTTGGCTGTGTGCTTAGGGTTGTTGTCCTGTTGGAAGGTGAACCTTTGACCCAGGTTTTCTTCAAGGATCTCTTTATTTTGCTCCATTCATCTTTCCCTATATCTCCCAGTCCCTGCCGCTGAAAAACATTCCCACAGCATGATTGTGCCACTACCATGCGTCATCGTAGAGATGGCGCCAGGTTTCCTCCAGACGTGACGTTTGGCATTCAGGCCAAGGAATTCAATCTTGGTTTCATCAGACCAGAGAATCTTGTTTCTCATGGTCTAAGAGTCCTTTAGGTGCCTTTTGGCAAACTCCAGGCAGGCTGTCATGTGCTTTTTACTGAGGAGTGGCTTCCGTCTGGCCACTTTACCATAAGGGCCTGATTTGGTGGAGTGCTGCAGAGATTGTTGTCCTTCTGGAAGGTTCTCACATTTCCAATGAGGAACTCTGGAGCTCAGAGTGACCATCGGATTCTTGGTCACCTCCTTGGAGGGATAGAGTGAGAAGGTATGGAGTGAGAAGGAGGGAGGTGGGGAGGGATACAGGGAGGAGGTGGGGAGGGATACAGGGAGGAGGTGTGGAGGGATAGGGGTGGGGGAGGGGGGTGGAGGGAGGGATAGAGTGAGGAGGTGGGGAGGGAGGGAGATTGTGAGGGAGGTGGGGAGGGATAGAGGGAGTAGGTGTGGAGGGATAGAGAGAGGAGGTGTGGAGGTGGTGAGGGTGGGAGGGAGGGAGGGAGATTGGGATAGAGGGAGGGAGGGAGATTGGGATAGAGGGAGGGAGGGAGATTGGGAGGAGGTGTGGAGGGGGATGGAGGTGGGGAGGGATATTGGGTGGGAGGTGGGGAGGGATAGAGGGAGGGAGGTGGGGATAGAGGGAGGGAGGGATACAGGGAGGGAGGTGGGGATAGAGGGAGGGAGGTGGGGATAGAGGGAGGGAGGTGATTATGGGGATACCTAATACCACTGAGCCTTCTCTGGGGACAGCCTCCTCTTTTCTCCTCCTATTTCCTCCCAGTGGTAGAGTCCTGGCCAGCCCAGGACAGCTGCCTGTGAAAACCATGCATATATTACCAGACTGACGCAATGATTATGTTGATGAGAGAATTCTTTCTTCAGCTTCTACTCATCATCTTTAGTACAGCGGTCTTTGTTCAACCTCAAACCATTAGCTACTGTGCTGGCTGTTGTGTTTCCACTGGACAGTTGGGGGTCATTGATTTGGCTAGAGATCCCTCTCGCCCACTGTGGTCTAACCGTGTCTGCTGACTGCATTTCCCCTCTCAATCTCTGCCTTTTGGTGTGTGACTGCGTCTCTCCTGCAGTTGACCATGTCAACTAATCTGGTGACCCATGCTGGGTAAGTGTAGACCTGCCTGTTTGTCACTGTAGTGTAAGGTTCAATGTGCTGCGCTGCTAACACACTGTCTGTTTCTGTATGCACACAAACACACACACACACAAATACTGACTAATCTGCCGGCAGTCAGTTTCCATCCCAAGTGGCTGACATGTGAGTTCACTAATGGTCCCGGGTCTGTCATACTGGGCTGTTTGAAGGGCTCACTCTGATGTACACTACACTTTTATTATGCAGTTGTGAGGGTATTTCAGTTGAAGAATGACACTTTGAGGCTGTAGTTTGAAGAGAAGACTTTGGAGGTTAACTGAAATGTAAGAGAGCAGTCAATTCTTTTCTGTCAGGCGGCATCTTTCCTCCTTTGTCTCTAGACAGACAGACGGAGACATAGACAGTCAGATGGAGGGGTTGAGAGAGCTTCAAAGTGTCAGTGTGAGATCAGGTGCAGAGATAGACGAGGAGGCTGAGATGGGGTGAGGGTAAGAGGGGAGAGCCACAGGCCATGGTTCCATTCTGATGGTCCTGGCTGCCTAGCAGCAAGTGTGGATAATTCGCTTTCTGGTCCACCAGCCACTGTGGCAGATAGATGAGAGAATCTACCAGCCACTCAGATGTCTTACGAACCCCCAAAAAATGTATTACACACACACACACACACACACACAAATAGTGTGGAGGGCCAGTACCTGACAACAACAACAAAACAGATGAGCATGCTTTGTAATTATTCTTAAACAGGAAATGTATTACGAGTAAGAAGAAATCTGGTATATTGCTTAGTTTAATTTATTTTAACCAATACATGTTAAAATAAATAATTTAAATCCAATATTAAAAACAGATGGAGTTCTACAAATGAGCATGAAGAATCAACAAAGTTCCTGCCCTGCCACAAAAGGCTGAATGATACAGCTAATTTATTAATATAGTTCAGAGCTCTGCACTGACATGTTTTACAAAGAGTACATGATGTGCTCCTAAGTAGAAATGTAGAGGCACACAAATACATTGAGGAGAACAGAATATTTTAGTGTTTTAATCATTAAAAATGGCTAAGTTCATAATGTAATGTTTTTGGGAGTGATCCATGCTCCATCAAGCACAATAATTCAGTGAGACAAAAATGTTCAGCTTCCCCTTTAAGGGAAGGGCTGTTACCGTGGTAACTTGGGCACTCCCTTGTCTGTGATGACAATAAATATCAGACTGTGACATCCTAACAGCAGACAGTTGCATCAAACTCAATCTTACATTGAAAACAACCTAAAGTTAGGCTGTGAACAAAACTATATAATTGGCCTAGAAACACAAGGACAAGTCAGACTTTAGTAGCCTTTCTTATTAATTCCACTAACTTCTACATATGGCCTTTGGATATTTTTTTTTAAACTTCCCGAATGCTCTGTGTGATCACCTGCCAACGTGGCTGGAGAAATAGACCTTCTTACCCACCAATGACAAAATCTACTCGCATTTGGTGGGTGTTATTTTCCAAGGGCCGGCTGGTAAATGTTTCTCCTGCTTCGGAGGTAGAGAGAGAATATATGGAGGGGAGGTGGGGTTGTTTTATTGTGGAGTTGGATGACCGAAGGTCCTGATAGTGACTGTTTAGGCTTTTAGTCATGCTCTGCTCCATCGCTGGTCTGGTTATTAACCAGCCTGCTGTTTAAGACTGACCCAGGACCTGTTATCCTAGCACAGGGCTACTGTATATTAAACATTGACTCAGACAGTGAAACATTGAAAAGCTAACCCACAGTACATGTCAAGCCCTCACCCTCCAGTCGTCCTACAGGCAGTCGGCAGTCTCTCACCGTCTCCTACACGCTATGATCCAGAGTACTTAATGAGTCCCATAAATCACCCAGGTCATATGATAGTCATAGTATAGAGGCCATATTGAGCTGATGCTCATATTCCCCTGAGCTTTGTGGATGTAGAGCTGTAGAGCCATGCTATATCTACTGGAGTAATGTAATAGTTCTGTCTTCCTCCAGCCACACACACACCACTCTTCTTAGCTGTTTAATGACCCTGAGGTCCTGGACCTGATCAAGTTAAAATACCTCTCTCGTCTCTCCCACCCATGGTCAGTTCCCCCTTCCTCTCTGTTCTGTAATATGTTATGTTTCATGTGGACCCCAGGAAGAGTAGCTGCCAGGGGAACCTAATAAAATACCAAATGCCCTCTTGCTCTGTACTGTAGGAGCTTGCCTTGCATGGCTCGGGGTAATCTTGTCTTTTTGGCAGGGAAACAATTTCTAAGTAAAAAGCCTCTTATTCATTAAGGAATTTAGGGGATAGGAGAAGGACGGTGAAACTGAGGAGAAAGAGGGTGAAACTGAGAAGGAGGAGGAGGGTGAAACTGAGAAGGAGCAGGAGAAGGCGGGTGAAACTGAGGAGAAGGAGGGTGAACCTGAGGAGGAGGAGGGGGAGGGTGAACCTGAAGAGGAGGAGGGTGAACCTGAAGAGGAGGAGGGTGAACCTGAGGAGGAGGAGGAGGATGGTGAAACTGAGGAGGAGGAGGAGGGTGAAACTGAGGAGGAGGAGGGTGAAACTGAGGAGAAGGAGGGTGAAACTGAGGAGGAGGAGGAGGGTGAAATTGAGGAGGGTGAAACTGAGGAGGAGAAGGAAGGTGAAACGGAGGAGGAGGAGGCAGGTGAAACTGAGGAGGAGGAGGCAGGTGAAACTGAGGAGAAGGAGGCAGGTGAAACTGAGGAGAAGGAGGGTGAAACTGAGGAGAAGGAGGGTAAAACTGAGGAGGAGGAGGGTAAAACTGAGGAGGAGGAGGGTGAAACTGAGGAGGAGAAGGAGGGTGAAACTGAGGAGGAGAAGGAGGGTGAAACTGAGGAGGAGGAAGGTGAAACTGAGGAGGAGAAGGAAGGTGAAACTGAGGAGGAGGAGAAAGAGGAGGGGAGGGTGAAACTGAGGAGGAGGAGATGGGAGTCTGGGTGGTAACAGATGGGAGTCTGTTACCACCGTAGTAGAGATAGGAGAGTCTGTTACCACTGCTTTTGAGGCTGGACAGACCCAACACAGACCATGGGGAGAGATACAGGTCTCTGTTATAGCTCACCTCATGTATGGCCTTTCATAGCTTGGAGTCATACAATACAGTCATATTCAGAATCACTCCATTCTCTCTCTCTTTCTCTGAGTGTTTATCGTACGCTTCTCTGCTGATCTCTCTCTCCTGTCGTTCTTTCTGAAGTGATAGCTCTGGCCCTCTACGGCCCTGTAGGGTACGGCTCTAAAGCGGCTTCTGCTGCATCTCCTCAGGGAGATAATCGATAGTTACGGCGTATTGAGCAGGGAAACAACGTGGTGATCTCACCACACCACAGCGCAGCAGCTGTGGATGAGGAGCCAAGGGCCATCATGTATTTTCTGTACAGTCAGCACTATCGCTGCTTTAGCGTTTCTAGACCTACCATGCTATTAGAAAAATGTGCCTCGGCTCGGCCTGGTCTCCTGCTCTTTGCAACAGCCCTCTTATCAATCTCTGTTGTATATCAACTCTCTCACTTTCAAATCTCGCTATCCCAACTCTCTCTTTCTCTCCTCTCTCACCTCAGTGCGAACCTTCGATCCTCTCTGCATGTCTCCTCAACCCCTCTCTGTTCTCCCCTCCACTCCCTCTTTCAACTCAGCATACCAGGCCTTCTCCTTTTGCTCCTCTCTCTATGCCTGGTTTCTGTCTGTCAGTCTGCTCTCTCCGATGAAAGTAAAGTTATCCTGCTGATGTACACTTACTGAGCCAGGGAGGGAGCAGCTGAGACAGATTTCCACCATCACCCCCAGTTACCTCAGATTTAGTCCTTAACACCGAAGTCCAGTGTTATAATGCATTTGAAATTTAAAGGCAATGTTCTCGGAGACTGGATTCTCTGTAAACTAAAGGAAATTACCTTTAAATGTCAAGCAAGCTATAGCGCTGAACTTAAGCGATATGGATTGAATTGAGCCCTATGAGAGAGGAAAGAAAGAAATAAGTTGAGACGAAACAGAGATTTCTCAATATTTTGGTCTAATAATCCAGTCATTGGTGGTTCAAGAGCTCCATGCAACACTCAGAGGAGAGGGTTATTGACAGTTGATGGACTAGGCACTTTTCCCATCGGATGATAGTTACTCTACCACTCTGGCTCCTCTCTGTTTGTTCCCGGTTGTGAGAAGGTTAGTGGAAGGTTAGCAGGCAGATTGCATCATCCCTGACAGTATTGAAGACTCTCTCACTTCCTACAACCTCTCCAGAGTCAAACTTTTACAGACTTGTTTTGGTCCAACTTCCCCGTTCTGGAATGCAGAGTGAATCTGGTAATTACCCATGGGGCATTGCATCATCTCAACAGCTGGCCGTTCCATTGGTCACAGAGATAGGCAGAGCAGCTGGTGTAAGGAACCAATCACACACAGCTATTCAGCAGCTGATGAAGGAATGGCATGGAGACTATGTAGTTGGAGGACATTTTCAGGTCAGAATAATAAGCATCTTCCGACTGGAGTAAGTCCAACAATACACCTGCTCTCTTTTACTGTGGTTGTCATACCTGGTGTAGCACTATGGATGTAATGTACAGTGGGGCAAAAAAGTATTTAGTCAGCCACCAATTGTGCAAGTTCTCCCACTTAAAAAGATGAGAGAGGTCTGTAATTTTCATCATAGGTACACTTCAACTATGACAGACAAAATCCAGAAAATCACATTGTAGGATTTTTTATGAATTTATTTGCAAATTATGGTGGAAAATAAGTATTTGGTCAATAACAAATGTTTATCTCAATACTTTGTTATATACCCTTTGTTGGCAATGACAGAGGTCAAATGTTTTCTGTAAGTCTTCACAAGGTTTTCACACACTGTTGCTGTTATTTTGGCCCATTCCTCCATGCAGATCTCCTCTAGAGCAGTGATGTTTTGGGGCTGTTGCTGGGCAACACGGACTTTCATCTCCCTCCAAAGATTTTCTATGGGGTTGAGATCTGAAGACTGGCTAGGCCACTCCAGGACCTTGAAATGCTTCTTACGAAGCCACCCCTTTCATGCTGAAAGACCCAGCCACGTTTCATCTTCAATGCCCTTGCTGATGGAAGGAGGTTTTCACTCAAAATCTCACGATACATGGCCCCATTCATTCTTTCCTTTACACAGATCAGTCATCCTGGTCCCTTTGCAGAAAAACAGCCCCAAAGCATGATGTTTCCACCCCCATGCTTCTTTGGATGCAACTCAGCATTCTTTGTCCTCCAAACAGGATGAGTTGAGTTTTTACCAAAAAAGTTCTATTTTGGTTTCATCTGACCATATGACATTCTCCCAATCTTCTTCTGGATCATCCAAATGCTCTCTAGACTCCATGCTTCTCCCCTCTTCTATCCCTTCTCCTCTTGAGGCCCTAGGCCCGGATGCACAAAACCTTCTTATTAACTAGTTGCTCCTACCCTCTACTTTTTTGAACATTTTGTTAAAAATCGCGCAACATTTCAGCGCCCTGCTACTCATGCCAGGAATATAGTACGTTCATATGGTTAGAATGTGTGTATAGGAAACCCTCGGACGTTTTTAAAACTGGTTAAATCACGACTGTGGCTATTACATAACGTGCGTTACATCGGAAAGCGCAGGAAAACCTGATCACAGAAAATGGAAATAAATATCCTTGCGCCACTTCCAGCAATTGTTAACAGTGAGCCGAATTAGATAAGACCGAGCATTCAACTCCCACAGCATCCCCATGCAGTCGAGTATCTTGTGAATTTAATCCTCTTTGATTCTTGGTTGAACCGAAAGAGGGGCACGACGTACCTCCGGTCTCCGCCCAGATCATTCCGGAAGAGCTCTCTCTCCTGAAATTTTTTCCAAGACGACAGCTAATGATATGTACATCGCCACGGATGAATTTATCGCTTATTAACGTTTACTAATACCTAAAGTAGCATTACAAACGTATTTCAAGTGTTTTGTGAAAGTTTATCGTCTACTTTTTGAATTTTAAAAATGACGTTACGTTGTGAAATCGCTGTTTTTTTCGTTTATCACACAGTCTACATATAACGATATCTTGGCTTTATATGGCCCGATTTAATCGAAATAAAGACCCAATAGTGTTTATGGGACATCTAGGAGTGCCAACAAAGAAGATGGTGAAAGGTAATGACTGTTTTCTATTTTATTGTGCGGTTTGTGTAACGCCGAAATGCTAATTATTTTGTTTAGGTCCCCTGCTGTGCTTTTCTGTTGTAGTGTATTGGTGCATGCTATCAGATAATAGCTTCTCATGCTGTCGCCGAAAAGCATTTTAAAAATCTGACTTGTTGCCTGGATTCACAACGAGTGTAGCTTTAATTTGATACCCTGCATGTGTATTTTAATGAACTTTTGAGTTTTAACTAATACTATTAGCATTTAGCGTAGCGCATTTGCATTTCCAGAGCTCTAGTTGGGACGCAAGCGTCCCAGGTAGAGGTAAGAGGTTAAGAAGACATTTCTTCTGAAATGCCATTTCTTTTCTTAACGCTCTACTTAAGAAACTTACGAGAAGTTTTTATTCTGCAATTAAGTTCTTGAAAATGTTTTCTTCCAAAGAAAATAATTAAGAAGAAATTAGATTGCTATATACAGTTATTGGATTTTTTTCATGGAAATGTTATTTTCCTAAACCGTAGTAAATACAATTGAACATGTTTAATTGACTAACAAATGTAATATGAAAGTGTCGGTATTGATCGTTTTAAATCCAATAATCTCAGTAAGAAATATGCTAACATGATTGCCTTTGCTAGCTAGATTGCTAAGTGGGTAAGAACATCATGTTTTCTAAAGAAATATTTAAAGAATTGCACTTACAAACTATCTTATGAACTTGTTTTTTTTTTCTTAAGAAGCTTCTCAAGTCCCAGATTCACAACACTTTTTACATAAACAATATCTTAATATTTCATCATTTTCTTACATACTTCTCAAATATCTTCTTACAAACTTAAATATCTTAAGATGATTGTCGCTAGGCAACCAATTTAGCTAGCTATCTAGCTAGCAATGGCAATCATGTTAACATATTTCGTACTGAGATTACTGTTCTAAAACATGTTCTTAAGTTTCAAATAATAAGTACTGAAACTTTCAGATGACGTTTGAGTCAATTAAACTTGTTCAATTGCTTTCATTGGCTTATTTTCTCACTGCCCTGAGTTTCAGACAAGGTTTCAGCCATCTTGGCCTGGCAACATTTCCAGGAACAAATCCAATTTTTATTTTCAAGAATCTAATTTCTTAACTTTTTGCTTCAAATTGAAGAAATAACGCAAGAGCATATCCAATAATCTTTTTGAGGAATAACAACTTTGTTTAACTTTCTTCATAAATCTATAGTTAAGGAAAAAATTGCAGTTAAGAAATGTCTTAAGAAGGTTTTGTGTATCTGGGCCCTGGTCTTGTTGTGTTACCACATAATGCTGCTGGAGGCAGCCTGCCTGCTGCCCAAGAGCAGGTTAAGGACAGCTTAACAGGCTTAGATATGGACTTTGGTTGGAACAGTCAGGCCCGCAGCGATGTTGGTGTTGACTGTTTGTTTGTTTGAGCTTTGGAGAGAGAAAGGGGAGATGGAGGGAGCGAGACCGCTGGAGAGAGGGAGAACAAGACGCCTCTTGTCCATCCTTGAACCCTGTAGAGGCCACAATGCCTTGCTGCTAGCTGGCCCATGCCTGCTCTGGCTCTCTCTGCTCTTTCTCTCCCCCCTTTTTTCTCTCTCTCCTCTCTCTTATTTCCTCCCTCTCTCCACCTGCTCTATGGATAAGCCAATTACAACCAGGCGGTGAGCTCATACCGTAACCAGACTGTCAGGGATTGAGCCGGCAACCGGAGGCTCAATATCTCATGTTCCACCTACTGCTGATGTTCCCTTAAGCAAGGAACTTAACACTAGAACCGCCTGTCTTTTCAGCATAGCAGTACCCGCTAGAGAACATTTCAGTGTCCTCTTTTGCATATGCATCAATCCATATCAACCTGCAAGGTGCACAAACATGCTTCATAAATACATGCTTCATAAATAGTCCATAAACTATTGTAGATTATTAATTGCATGAAGAAATATTAATGGTAATATATATATGTAGATATACATGTTTTATTTTTTATTACAACAATAGTTATTTGTTTTGATAGAGTCAAGGATATGTTTTGTATAATTCTACAAAATCCTAGAAGAAGCGTAGGCCTATAGCCTATAAAAAACATTACAGTGTAATCCGTTTGATCAACTTTATTTGTAGATTTGATTAGTGATAGAGTTCTAGTAATTACTAAAGTCCAGTTACAGCTTCTTTTGACAAAGTAGAAATTAAAATATGATAATATGAATATATCCAGCCAGGCGTGCAGGTGAAATGATTTGCTGTATCACTAAATTAAAGTGCATGAACAATTGTAAAGGATTAATTGCATTAAAGAAATATTTGTGTAAATATATTCATGACGATATAAAACAGACATTTGATTGAATCAGACACTGTATTGTGCCCTTTATACCCGTGCCTTTACTTATGAATCAATTTGGTCTTCTCATTATGCTTCGGGTCCACAGTCAGCACACGACTTCGGGGCTTTGTGTGAGCAAGCACCACAAACAAATTGGTTGCACTGCACACAGTTTTCATGGGCTTTGTTTCGTGTGCACCTGCCGACTTGACATTGTCTTATTTTTCTCTGCTTGGAGCTGTGGTGCTTGGGGAAGAGGGAGAGCAGGACCTGCTGACTGCTTGGAGCTGTGGTGCTTGGGGAAGAGGGAGAGCAGGACCTGCTGTGGTGCTTGGGGAAGAGGGAGAGCAGGACCTGCTGTGGTGCTTGGGGAAGAGGGAGAGCAGGACCTGCTGTGGTGCTTGGGGAAGAGGGACAGCAGGACCTGCTTGGGGAAGAGGGACAGCAGGACCTGCAGACTGCTTGGTGCTGTGGTGCTTGGGGAAGAGGGACAGCAGGACCTGCTTGGGGAAGAGGGACAGCAGGACCTGCAGACTGCTTGGTGCTGTGGTGCTTGGGGAAGAGGGACAGCAGGACCTGCTGTGGTGCTTGGGGAAGAGGGACAGCAGGACCTGCTGTGGTGCTTGGGGAAGAGGGACAGTAGGACCTGCTGACTGCTTGGTGCTGTGGTGCTTGGGGAAGAGGGACAGCAGGACCTGCTGACTGCTTGGTGCTGTGGTGCTTGGGGAAGAGGGAGAGCAGGACCTGCAGACTGCTTGGAGTTGTGGTGCTTGGGGAAGAGGGAGAGCAGGACCTGCTGTGGTATTATACATCTGTACACCGTGAGTGTTGCTTTATCACCCTCTCTTTATCACTGATGTGGAGTACAGCTCCACTGGGAGGTTGTTTAGCACAGAGGAGGGTAGCTCCTGTCATTGTTTGTTCACTGTTGTGAGCAGGTTAGCCTTTGCAATCAACTTGTCTGCCAGGGAAATTGATGTGAAGAAGTTATCCATGGTCATATTACTGCCTTTGCCAACGTCAGGCTCCAGGTGTCTTAAACCCACGATCTCAGACAGTCGCTCACCCCTGGTCTGGTTTCATCTTTTCCCTGATATGGAAAGACATTGAGCAAGTACTTGATTTGGACATCGGCGCTAACCAAAACTTAACTGAAGTCACATGCTCCATGATCAGTTTCTATCTGGTTTCTAGCGCCCATTCATCCATTGACGACATAATAAAATGTTATTATGTTACTAGTTTTTTGCATATTGTAGTCAGAGCAATGCTGCTGTGTGAGTGGTCATGTGCTGAATGCAGGGACAGTAGTGGTCATGTGCTGAATGCAGGGACAGTAGAGTGGTCATGTGCTGAATGCAGGGACTGTGTGAGTGGTCATGTGCTCAATGCAGGGACAGTGTGAGTGGTCATGTGCTGAATGCAGGGACAGTGCAGTGGTCATGTGCTGAATGCAGGGACCGTGTGAGTGGTCATGTGCTGAATGCAGGGACAGTAGAGTGGTCATGTGCTGAATGCAGGGACTGTGTGAGTGGTCATGTTCTGAATGCAGGGACTGTGTGAGTGGTCATGTGCTGAATGCAGGGACCGTGTGAGTGGTCATGTGCTGAATGCAGGGACCGTGTGAGTGGTCATGTGCTGAATGCAGGGACCGTGTGAGTGGTCATGTGCTGAATGCAGGGACCGTGTGAGTGGTCATGTGCTGAATGCAGGGACAGTAGAGTGGTCATGTGCTGAATGCAGGGACCGTGTGAGTGGTCATGTGCTGAATGCAGGGACCGTGTGAGTGGTCATGTGCTGAATGCAGGGACCATGTGAGTGGTCATGTGCTGAATGCAGGGACCGTGTGAGTGGTCATGTGCTGAATGCAGGGACCGTGTGAGTGGTCATGTGCTGAATGCAGGGACAGTAGTGGTCATGTGCTGAATGCAGGGACAGTAGAGTGGTCATGTGCTGAATGCAGGGACTGTGTGAGTGGTCATGTGCTGAATGCAGGGACCGTGTGAGTGGTCATGTGCTGAATGCAGGGACCGTGTCAGTGGTCATGTGCTGAATGCAGGGACAGTAGTGGTCATGTGCTGAATGCAGGGACAGTAGAGTGGTCATGTGCTGAATGCAGGGACTGTGTGAGTGGTCATGTGCTCAATGCAGGGACCGTGTGAGTGGTCATGTGCTGAATGCAGGGACAGTAGAGTGGTCATGTGCTGAATGCAGGGACCGTGTGAGTGGTCATGTGCTGAATGCAGGGACCGTGTGAGTGGTCATGTGCTGAATGCAGGGACCGTGTGAGTGGTCATGTGCTGAATGCAGGGACCGTGTGAGTGGTCATGTGCTGAATGCAGGGACCGTGTGAGTGGTCATGTGCTGAATGCAGGGACCGTGTGAGTGGTCATGTGCTGAATGCAGGGACCGTGTGAGTGGTCATGTGCTGAATGCAGGGACAGTGCAGTGGTCATGTGCTGAATGCAGGGACAGTGTAGTGGTCATGTGCTGAATGCAGGGACAGTAGAGTGGTCATGTGCTGAATGCAGGGACAGTAGAGTGGTCATGTGCTGAATGCAGGGACAGTAGAGTGGTCATGTGCTGAATGCAGGGACAGTAGAGTGGTCATGTGCTGAATGCAGGGACAGTAGAGTGGTCATGTGCTGAATGCAGGGACAGTAGAGTGGTCATGTGCTGAATGCAGGGACCGTGTGAGTGGTCATGTGCTGAATGCAGGGACCGTGTGAGTGGTCATGTGCTGAATGCAGGGACCATGTGAGTGGTCATGTGCTGAATGCAGGGACCGTGTGAGTGGTCATGTGCTGAATGCAGGGACCGTGTGAGTGGTCATGTGCTGAATGCAGGGACAGTAGTGGTCATGTGCTGAATGCAGGGACAGTAGAGTGGTCATGTGCTGAATGCAGGGACTGTGTGAGTGGTCATGTGCTGAATGCAGGGACCGTGTGAGTGGTCATGTGCTGAATGCAGGGACCGTGTCAGTGGTCATGTGCTGAATGCAGGGACAGTAGTGGTCATGAATGCAGGGACAGTAGAGTGGTCATGTGCTGAATGCAGGGACTGTGTGAGTGGTCATGTGCTCAATGCAGGGACCGTGTGTGGTCATGTGCTGAATGCAGGGACAGTAGAGTGGTCAGCTGAATGCAGGGACCGTGTGTGGTCATGTGCTGAATGCAGGGACAGTGAGTGGTCATGTGCTGAATGCAGGGACCGTGTGCATGTGCTGAATGCAGGGACCGTGTGAGTGGTCATGTGCTGAATGCAGGGACCGTGGTGGTCATGTGCTGAATGCAGGGACCGTGTGAGTGGTCATGTGCTGAATGCAGGGACCGTGTGAGTGGTCATGTGCTGAATGCAGGGACAGTGCAGTGGTCATGTGCTGAATGCAGGGACAGTGTAGTGGTCATGTGCTGAATGCAGGGACAGTAGAGTGGTCATGTGCTGAATGCAGGGACAGTAGAGTGGTCATGTGCTGAATGCAGGGACAGTAGAGTGGTCATGTGCTGAATGCAGGGACAGTAGAGTGGTCATGTGCTGAATGCAGGGACAGTAGAGTGGTCATGTGCTGAATGCAGGGACCGTGTGAGTGGTCATGTGCTGAATGCAGGGACAGTGCAGTGGTCATGTGCTGAATGCAGGGACAGTGTAGTGGTCATGTGCTGAATGCAGGGACAGTAGAGTGGTCATGTGCTGAATGCAGGGACAGTAGAGTGGTCATGTGCTGAATGCAGGGACCGTGTGAGTGGTCATGTGCTGAATGCAGGGACAGTGCAGTGGTCATGTGCTGAATGCAGGGACAGTGTAGTGGTCATGTGCTGAATGCAGGGACAGTAGAGTGGTCATGTGCTGAATGCAGGGACAGTGAAGCGATGCTCCTTTCCCTGCATCTGTCAATTGCAAGATGCACCCAATTTCATGTACAATTGAACTGATAGGTCTAATATTATCACTCATTAGATTATTGTTAATTTAATCTGGTCTATAGGCTAATTCTTATTATGTGTGAAATTAGTTTTGGTTTAGTTGAGGTGTAGCTTCGATGCCCCGGCTGTGCAGGCTGACTGGCATCCCGCTCATCAACTTGGATAGAGTCAAGGATGTGTTTTACTGTATTCTAAAGGCCTACTGCAACACATAGCATGTTTTCTTTTCCCTTACAATACATTCTATTAGTAATACAGTTGAAGTTGGACGTTTACATACACCGTAGCCAAATACATTTAAACTCTGTTTTTCTGAACTCCTGACATTTAATCCTAGTAAAAAGACCCTGTCTTAGGTCATTTAGGATCACCACTTTATTTTAAGAATGTGAAATGTATAACTGTAGAGAGAATTATTTATTTCAGCTTTTATTTCTTTTATCACATTCCTAGTGGGTCAGAAGTTTACATACACTCAATTAGTATTTGGTAACATTGCCTTTAAATTGTTTAACTTGAATCAAACGTTTGTCCCATTCCTCCTGAGCGCCAACGCCGATAGACATAACACAAACTCATCATTACACTGTTGCTGTTCCAAATCCACACACACACACACACACACACACACACACACACACACCTTACTGAGCAGGAAACATCTCACTCTGTTAATTCAGTGTATAAAAACGTGTATATTTCCCAAGCACATTGTTTGATTTGATATATACAGTGCCTCCAGGAAAGTATTCCTTGACTTTTTCCACATTTTGTTAAGTATAGGCTTATTCTAAAATTGAATGCAATTTTTAAAAAAAAATCCCTCATCAATCTAAACGCAGTACCCCATAATGACAAAGCAAAAACAGGTTTTTAGACATTTTTGCCTGGCTCCACCTTAGGGATGGTGCCAGGTTTCCTCCAGACGTGACGCTTGGCATTCAGGCCAAAGAGTTCAATCTTGGTGTCATCAGACCAGAGAATCTTGTTTCTCATGGTCTTAGAATCTTTAGGTGCCTTTTGGCAAACTCCAAGCAGGCTGTCATGTGCCTTTTACTGAGGAATGGCTTCCGTCTGGCCACTCTACCTGATTGGTGGAGTGCTGCAGAGATGGTTGTCCTTCTGGAAGGTTATCCCATCTTCACAGAGGAACTCTGGAGCTCTGTCAGAGTGACCATCAGGTTCTTGGTCAACTCCCTGACCAAAGCCCTTCTCTGCCGATTGCTCAGTTTGGCCGAGTGGCCAGCTCTAGGAAGAGTCTTGGTGGTTCCAAACTCCTTCCATTTAAGAATGATGGAGGCCACTGTGTTCTTGGAGACCTTCAATGCTGCAGACATGTTTTAGTACCCTTTCCCTGTTCCTTGACACAGTCGAACAATTCCTTCAACCTCATCTTACTCTCCTCTCTATCTCTCTCTCTCCTCTCTCTCTCTCTCTTTCTCTCTCTTTCTCTCTTTCTCTCTCTCTCTCTCTCTCTCTCTCTCTCTCTCTCTCTCTCTCTCTCTCTCTCTCTCTCTCTCTCTCTCTCTCTATTGTCCTTTAGCCTACTGATTGGCTGTCTGTGACAGAGATGTAAACATGCAGCCTCGTAAGTTGTACAATTTGTCCCTGTTTCTTTCTCCACAAAGATCAACGACTCACTCTCTTCCTCTGTGTGTGTGAGCGTGTGCAGATCCGTTGTGATGAGTGTAATCTAGGTATCTAGATGGATAGTAGGGTGGGAGGCCACACTGTATGTGTAAATTGAAGCTGTTTTCTCCTCTAGCAGATGGGAGAGATGACAGGAGGAGAGAAGGTGTCTGTCTGACTCCTGATAATGAACCAGGGACTCAGCGGCACAGAAACCAGGGAAGGAGAGAAAAGAGGAGGGTGTAGGGAGGGAAGGGTGAAGAGCAAGTGGGAGAGGGAGCAGAGGGGTGTAAAGAGGGAGGGAGGGAGTGGAGAGGTGCCAGAGACAAAGGAACTTGAGACGGCTTCATTTTTGCCTCTGGGGACCTGGGCTAACAGCACTCTCTTTTTCTCCTTCTCTCTAACTCTCCCTCCCTCCCTCTGCTTCTTTGTGGAATTGCAAATGTACAGAGCGGCAAACCGACGCAGTCTGAAAACAGTCAGTAATTGCAGTAGAATCTGGATCAGACATGCCATATGAACAGCTTTAGTATCTCAGTTTAAGGCTGTGGTGTAACCTACAGCCAGCTAGGATATCTCTCCCTCTACTCTGTCAGTTATGGAGAACTCCCATGTGGTGGTCCCAGATGTGTCTTGTCACAGCCCATCTCCCCATCATTCATATTATCCCTCTGATCAGACCCCAATATGCTCAATATGCTGCTGTTGAGTGCTCACTTCTCCCATGGGACTAGATAGTTGCTAACATGCTATTCTGTCAAACCAGGACACACACCAACACATACATTGCAGCCATCCCTGCTAGCTTGCTAATGCTAGCTAAACCACCACAATTAGTGCTGGCACTGTAGCTAGAACCAAGGCAGGTTGTTAAGTTGTAGAGTTTTCCAAGTTGAATTTTAGGCCGTATATATTTATGTGTTGTCCCTCTGTCACCCCCCCCCCCTCCTTCCTAACCTTGTTTCACAGTCCTGTCTGGCACTTTGATGGGTTCAGCCTGGTTTGTGCTGGTCTGGGTAAAAACCACACACACTCATAAAAAGTCCATCTATCTGGGAGGGACTGGGAGTGTGTACATCTCAGTCTCACTGTAATGTAATGTAGTGGGGTGGAGGGGTGGGTTCTGTGTAGTGAGGGGGTGGTGTGTGTGTGTGTACCGTAATATACTTGGTGGTTTATGCTCTCTATGGTAAAGCTGCTGTGGTCTGGGAATGAATGACGGTTGAGATAATAATCCTGCGAACTCACTGTGTCCAAGAGATGGATGGAGGGAGAGAGATGATTACTGCCGTCTTCCGTGAGGAGCTCTTCTCATCAATATCTCAGTGTCATGTTTACTAATCAGACAGGCGGTTTGTGTCCTGGTTTGACGCAAGGGAATCTAAAGCATGTTAGCTAGGCTCAGGTCGAATTAAAAAATACTACATAAAATAAATCATGTCAATTCTGAGCTATGCAGAAATGTTATTATTTTTTGAATACATTTGTTCAAAGAGATTTGTTTAACAAGTAACAAAACAATTATCAAAAAAAGTTAGGGGTCACAATTATTGGCACCACTGTTTTCAATACTCCAGCACCCTCCCCGTGCGAGGATAACGACACTGAGCTTTTTCCTTAAAAGTTTTCAGAGATTGGAGAACATGTTGGGAGGCATCTTAGACCGTTCCTCAATACAGAACCTTTCCAGATCATTCTTATAAACAGAATCCTCCTCTTCCCTCCCTACAACATCACCCATTCTATTAGCTATATCTCCACATAAAACTGTCACTGAGGCGTAGAGATTTAATTTGAAAGTGCAAATTCTAATTAGGATTAAATTGTTGCTTTTTCCCTCTGTCTGCTGATAGAGCCTTAGCTCTAAGCAGTAGCCGTGGTGACGGCTGTGCATTAGGCACTAGCTAGCTGCAGATGTTAGTGAGGAGACAGTCTGATCAGCCCAGATTAGTTCCATTCTGCCTGGGGAGGGATTGATAGAGGAGGGAAGGGGGAACTGGTGGCCCATGCAGCCACAGCAGCCGCCCTTGGTGGAAGGAGGGCGAGAGAAGGATGGCAAGCAGGAGGGAGAAAAGGATGGAGAGAGAGGGAGGGAGAGAGAGAAGGATGGCAAGCAGGGGGGAGAAAAGGATGGAGAGAAGGATGGAGAGAGAGGGAGGGAGAGAGAGAAGGATGGCAAGCAGGAGGGAGAAAAGGATGGGGAGAGAGAAGGATGGCAAGCAGGAGGGAGAAAAGGATGGAGAGAGGGGAGGGAGAGAGAGAGAAGGATGGCAAGCAGGAGGGAGAAAAGGATGGAGAGAGGGGGAGGGAGAGAGCGAAGGATGGCAAGCAGGAGGGAGAAAAGGATAGAGAGAGGGAGGGAGAGAGCGAAGGATGGCAAGCAGGAGGGAGAAAAGGATGGAGAGAGAGGGAGGGAGAGAGAGAAGGATGGCAAGCAGGAGGGAGAAAAGGATGGAGAGAGAGGGAGGGAGAGAGAGAAGGATGGCAAGCAGGATGGAGAGAGAGGGAGGGAGAGAGCGAAGGATGGCAAGCGGGAGGGAGAAAAGGATGGAGAGAGGGAGGGAGAGAGAAGGATGGCAAGCAGGAGGGAGAAAAGGATGGAGAGAGAGGGAGGGAGAGAGAGAAGGATGGCAAGCAGGAGGGAGAAAAGGATGGAGAGAGAGGGGGAGGGAGGGAGAAAAGGAGGGAGAGAGAGGGAGGGAGGGAGAAAAGGATGGAGAGAGAGGGAGGGAGAGAGAAGGATGGCAAGCAGGAGGGAGAAAAGGATGGAGAGAGGGGGAGGGAGAGAGAGGGAGGGAGGGAGAGAAGGATGGAGAGAGAGGGAGGGAGGGAGAGAAGGATGGAGAGAGAGGGAGGGAGAGAAGGATGGCAAGTGGGAGGGAGAGAAGGATGGCAAGTGGGAGGGAGAAAAGGATGGAGAGAGAGGGAGGGAGAGAAGGATGGCAAGCGGGAGGGAAAGAAGGTTGGAGAGAGAGGGAGGGAGAGAACACACAGTAGAGGAGGTCATTAGCATCATGATGATGTCTCAGATAAACGAGGCAGTACTGCATGAATAACATGCCTGGATAGTTGTGCCAATTTACGTGTGTGTGCGTGTGTGTGCGTGTGTCTGTGAGAGAGAGTCCAACACAACAGCTGCAGGCGTTGCCGTCCAAGCCCCTTCAGATTGCCACAGGAAGTATGTAACTGCGTGTGTGTGTGTATATATGTGGTGTGAAGTGTTTCTAATACAGGCAGAATCAGGGGACTGAATGCCACAGCAACACAGAGGAGTAGCACAGCTGTAGGAGAGCATGGAGCATAGAGGGAGGAACTGTCGTTCAGACTGCTGGGCCGTCGTTCAGACTGCTGGGCCGTCGTTCAGACTGCTGGGCCGTCGTTCAGACTGCTGGGCCGTCGTTCAGACTGCTGGGCCGTCGTTCAGACTGCTGGGCCGTCGTTCAGAATGCTGGGCCGTCGTTCAGAATGCTGGGCCGTCGTTCAGAATGCTGGGCCGTCGTTCAGAATGCTGGGCCGTCGTTCAGATTGCTGGGCTGTCGTTCAGACTGCTGGGCAGACCTACCACATAGAGGACAGAGGATGTTAGGCTTTGACTAGGACACTCAGCTCAGCACATCTGGTCTCTGTGGTCATATCTCTTTTTTTCTCTCTCTCTATCTTATATCCTCCCCTTCCAATTTAATTTAAATAGCTTTATTGGCATGGGAAACATATGTTTACATTGCCAAAGCAAGTGAAATAGATAATAAACAATAGTTAAATAAACAAGTATAAATGAACAGTAAACACTACACTCACAGAAGTTTCAAATGAATAGAGACATTTCAAATGTCGTATTATGACTATATACAGTGTTATAATGATGTGCAAATAGTGAAAGTACGAAAGGGAAAATAAATCACTCTCCCTCACACACACACATACACATTTCCTACCTAGTGAAATGTGAACGTTATAGCTTGACTCCATGTTTCTCCTCTTCCTCTCCTCCTCCCCTCCCCTCTGCCCTATGCAATATGGATGAGAGCCAGCTACAGTTGAAGTCGGAGGTTTACATACACTTAGGTTGGCGTCATTAAAACTCGTTTTTCAACCACTCCACAAATGTCTTGTTAACAAACTATAGTTTTGGAAAGTCGGTTAGGACATCTACTTTGTGTATGACACAAGTCATTTTTCCAACAATTGTTTACAGACAGATTATTTCACTTATAATTCACTGTATCACAATTCCAGTGGGTCAGAAGTTTACATACACTAAGTTGACTGTGCCTTTAAATAGCTTGGAAAATTCCAGAAAATGATGTCATGGCTTTAGAAGGTTCTGATAAGCTAATTGACATCATTTGAGTCAATTGGAGGTGTACCTGTAGATGTATTTCAAGGCCTACTTTCAAACTCAGTGCCTCTGCTTGACATCATGGGAAAATCAAAAGAAATCAGAGAGCTGCTAGAATCATCCCGTGGTGGGCAGTGTTCTAGGATGACTGGGGTAGAGCTGCTAGAATCATCCCGTGGTGGGCAGTGTGCTAGGATGACTGGTGTAGAGCTGCTAGAATCATCCCGTGGTGGGCAGTGTTCTAGGATGACTGGGGTAGAGCTGCTAGAATCATCCCGTGGTGGGCAGTGTTATAGGATGACTGGGGTAGAGCTGCTGGAATCATCCCGTGGTGGGCAGTGTTCTATGATGACTGGGGTAGAGCTACTAGAATCATCCCGTGGTGGGCAGTGTTCTAGGATGACTGGGGTAGAGGTGCTGGAATCATCCCGTGGTGGGCAGTGTTCTAGGATGACTGGGGTAGAGCTGCTAGAATCATCCCGTGGTGGGCAGTGTTCTATGATGACTGGGGTAGAGCTGATAGAATCATCCCGTGGTGGGCAGTGTTCTAGGATGACTGGGGTAGAGCTGCTGGAATCATCCCGTGGTGGGCAGTGTTCTAGGATGACTGGGGTAGAGCTGCTAGAATCATCCCGTGGTGGGCAGTGTGCTAGGATGACTGGGGTAGAGCTGCTGGAATCATCCCGTGGTGGGCAGTGTTCTAGGATGACTGGGGTAGAGCTGCTAGAATCATCCCGTGGTGGGCAGTGTTCTAGGATGACTGGGGTAGAGGTGGAGCCTATAGGATATTTCTTTACATCTTGGACAGGTCACTGTTGGTTTTGTGTTGGAAGCAGTTGGCACTTGGCAGACTTGCTGTTTGTCTTTGTTTCATGTCTGGGGGTCTGATGAAAGATGGTCTTGCTATTCAAGTCGATTCATATTGTTTTGTGAGCCAGTTAAAACATTTCCTCAGCAGTGATTTAATGACTTCAGTCCAGGTTCTACATTAGCTGCTTTCATTCTGATCATATCTCATCCAAGGACATCAAGTGAATTTACAGTTCTTTGTTTTCATGACAAACCTACAGTCAACCTAATCAAAGAACTGCACTCTCACTCTACTCAATCATGTTAACGATGGCTGCCCCTCCTCCACCTCCCTCTCTCTTCTCCCGCCCTCCTCCACCTCCCTCTCTCTTCTCCCGCCCTCCTCCACCTCCCTCTCTCTTCTCCCGCCCTCCTCCACCTCCCTCTTCTCCCGCCCTCCTCCACCTCCCTCTTCTCCCGCCCTCCTCCCTCTCTCTTCTCCCGCCCTCCTCCCTCTCTCTTCTCCCTCCCTCCTCCCTCTCTCTTCTCCCGCCCTCCTCCCTCTCTCGTCTCCCGCCCTCCTCCCTCTCTCTCCTCCCGCCCTCCTCCCTCTCTCTTCTCCCGCCCTCCTCCACCTCCCTCTCTCTTCTCCCGCCCTCGTACCATCTCCATCCAAAACAGTCCTGTAGTTAATGTTCCTCCCCCCCCCTCTCTCCCTTCTCGCTCCCCCCCTCCCTCTACCCCTCTCTCTCTCGCTCTCTCCCCCTCCCTCTACCCCTCTCTCTCCCTCTCTCTCGCTCTCTCCCCCTCCCTCTACCCCTCTCTCTCGCTCTCTCCCCCTCCCTCTACCCCTCTCTCTCGCTCTCCCCCTCTCTCCCCCTCCCTCTACCCCTCTCTCTCTCTCTTGTTCTCTCCCCCTCCCTCTACCCCTCTCTCTCCCCCTCCCTCTCCCCCTCCTCTCTATCTCCCCCTCCCTCTACCCCCTCTCTCTCTCTCCCCCTCCCCCTCTATCCCTCTCAATCTCTCTCTCCCTCCTCCACCTCCCTCCCTTCTCCCCCTCCTCCACCTCCCTCTCTCTCTCCCCCTCCCTCTACCCCCTCTCTTCTCCCGCCCTCCTCCACCTCCCTCCCTCTTCTCCCTCCTCCACCTCCCTCTCTCTCCCCTCCCTCTTCTCCCGCCCTCTCCTCGCTCTCTCTCCCCCTCCCTCTCCCTCTCTCTCTCTCCCCTCCCTCTCTTCTCCCGCCCTCCTCCCTCTCTCTCTCTCCCGCCCTCCTCCCTCTCTCTCCCCTCCCTCTCTCTAATCCCCCCCCTCTCTCTCTCTCTCTCCCCCCTCTCCCCATCCTCCTCCCCTCCCCCTCCCTCTCTCTCTCCCCCCCTCCCTCTACCCCTCTCTCTCGCTCTCTCCCCCTCCCTCTACCCCTCTCTCTCTCTCCTCTCCCCCTCCCTCTACCCCTCTCTCGCTCTCTCCCCCTCCCTCTACCCCTCTCTCTCGCTCTCTCCCCTCCCTCTACCCCTCTCTCTCCTCTCCCCCTCCCTCTACCCCTCTCTCCCCTCTCCCTCTCCCCTCCCCTCTCTCTCTCTCTCCCCCTCCCCTACCCCTCCCTCTACCCCCTCCTCTATCCCTCTCTCTCTCCTCTCCCCCCCTCCCTCTACCCCTCTCTCGCTCTCCCCCCCCCCCTCTACCCCTCTCTCTCTCTCTCTCCCCCTCCCTCTACCCCCCCCCCTCTCTCTCTCTCTCCCCTCTCCCCCTCTCTCCCCTCTCTCTCTCTCCCTCTCCCCTCTCTCCTCCCCCTCCCTCTACCCCTCTCTCTCTCTCTCTCCCCCCTCCCTCTACCCCTCTCTCTCTCTCCCCCCCTCCCTCTCTCCCCCTCCCTCTCTCTCTCGCTCTCTCCCCCTCCCTCTACCCCTCTCTCTCGCTCTCTCCCCCTCCCTCTACCCCTCCCTCTACCCCCTCTCTCTCTCTCTCTCCCTCACCTCCCTCTACCCCTCTCTCTCGCTCTCTCCCCCCCTCCCCCTCTCTCTCTCCCCCCCTCCCTCTCCCCTCTCTCTCTCTCCCTCCCCCTCTACCCCTCTCTCTCTCTCTCTCTCCCCCTCCCTCTACCCCCTCTCTCTCTCTCTCTCCCCCTCCCTCCCCCTCCCTCTCTCCCCCTCCCTCTACTCTCTCGCTCTCCCCTCCCTCCCCCCCCCCCCCTCTCTACCCCTCTCTCTCCCCTCTACCCCTCTCTCTCTCGCTCTCTCCCCCCCCCTCTACCCCTCTCTCTCGCTCTCTCCCCTCTACCCCTCTCTCTCTCGCTCTCTCCCCCTCCCTCTACCCCTCTCTCTCGCTCTCTCCCCTCCCTCTACCCTCTCTCTCTCTCTCCCTCCTCCCTCTACCCCTCTCTCTCGCTCTCTCCCACCTCCCTCTCGCTCTCCCTCCCCCTCTCTCTCTCTCTCCCCCTCCCTCTACCCCTCTCTCTCTCTCCCCCTCCCTCTACTCTCTCCCCCCTCCCTCTACCCCTCTCTCTCTCGCTCTCTCCCCCTCCCTCTACCCCTCTCTCTCCTCTCCCCCTCCCCCCTCTCTCTCTCTCTCCCCTCCCTCTACCCCTCTCTCTCGCTCTCTCCCACCACACTCTACCCCTCTCTCTCTCTCGCTCTCTCCCACCTCCCTCTACCCCTCTCTCTCTCTCGCTCTCTCCCCCCCCTCCCTCTACCCCTCTCTCTCTCTCCCACCTCCCTACCCCTCTCTCTCCCCCACCTCCCTCTACCCCTCTCTCTCTCGCTCTCTCCCACCTCCCTCTACCCCTCTCTCTCTCGCTCTCTCCCACCTCCCTCTACCCCTCTCTCTCTCGCTCTCTCCCACCTCCCTCTACCCCTCTCTCTCTCGCTCTCTCCCACCTCCCTCTTCTCCCCCCCACCCCCTCTCTCATCCTCAGCATTCTCTGTTTAAAGACAATTAGTCCGAACTAAGTGCCTTTTGTTACCACACTTGCTGCTGATGAATTGCTAGCTACCAGCCAGTGGACGCCTCGACTGCTGTTGCTCTGTGCCACACACACATACTGTTTTAGCTCCCTGGTTAGGCCATTAATGGGATTTTATAGGTAGTGTTAATTTGTCACTGAGTGGAGGTGTTGAGCCCTAATGGCTCTCACATTGCGCCTCTACTCTGCCTGTCTCAGAGACTCTAATACCAGATCCATCCAGACACTATGCCTGTCTCAGAGACTCTAATACCAGACCCTCTACCAGTCTCAGAGACTCTAATACCAGACCCATCCAGACACTATGCCTGTCTCAGAGATTCTAATACCAGACCCATCCAGACACTATGCCTTTCTCAGAGACTCTAATACCAGACCCATCCAGACCCTCTACCTGTCTCAGAGACTCTAATACCAGACCCAACCAGACCCACTATGCCTGTCTCAGAGATTCTAATACCAGACCCATCCAGACCCTCTACCTGTCTCAGAGACTCTAATACCAGACCCATCCAGACCCACTATGCCTGTCTCAGAGATTCTAATACCAGATCCATCCAGACACTATGCCTGTCTCAGAGACTCTAATACCAGACCCATCCAGACCCTCTACCTGTCTCAGAGACTCTAATACCAGACCCATCCAGACCCACTATGCCTGTCTCAGAGATTCTAATACCAGACCCATCCAGACACTATGCCTGTCTCAGAGACTCTAATACCAGACCCATCCAGACCCTCTACCTGTCTCAGAGACTCTAATACCAGACCCATCCAGACCCACTATGCCTGTCTCAGAGATTCTAATACCAGACCCATCCAGACACTATGCCTGTCTCAGAGACTCTAATACCAGACCCATCCAGACCCTCTACCTGTCTCAGACTCTAATACCAGACCCATCCAGACCCTCTGCCTGTCTCAGACTCTAATACCAGACACTCTATCAGTCTCAGATAGGGCTAATTAGCCTGGGCTAATTATATATGCTTCCTGGGATTTGACTGTAGAAGCAGACACACCTACCAATAGAGGACAGGTGTCAGTTGGCCTAGTTTATTCACAATGTGTGTCTTAAATGGGATGGCGGGAGGGACGGAGAGATTTGATAGAGAGAACAGATGAAAAGAAATATGTTAGAGAGAGAGATGTATTAGATAGAGAGATGTGTATTAGAGAGAGAGAGAGAGATGTGTATCAGAGAGAGAGATGTGCATTAGAGAGAGAGAGAGAGAGATGTGTATTAGAGAGAGAGAGAGATGTGTATTAGAGAGAGAGATGTGTATTAGAGAGAGAGATGTTTATTCGAGAGAGAGAGATGTGTTAGAGAGAGAGATGTATTAGAGAGAGAGAGAGAGATGTGTATTAGAGAGGTGTGTTAGAGAGAGATGTGTGTAAAGTGGTGTGTGTGTGTGTGCCTGTGTGTGTGTGTGTGCCTGTGTGTGTGCGTGTGCCTGCGTGTGCCTGTGTGTGCGTGTGTGTGTGCGTGCGTGTGTGTGTGCGTGCGTGTGTGCGTGTGTGTGTGTGTGTGTGTGTGTCTGTGTGTGTGTGTGTGCCTGTGTGTGTGTGTGTGCCTGTGTGTGTGCCTGTGTGCCTGTGTGTGTGCCTGTGCCTGTGTGTGCGTGTGCCTGTGTGCCTGTGTGTGTGTGTGCGTGTGCCTGTGTGTGCCTGTGTGTGCGTGTGCCTGTGTGTGCGTGTGTGTGTGTGCGTGTGTGTGTGTGCGTGTGTGTGCGTGTGTGTGTGTGTGTGTGTGTGTGTGTGTCTGTATGATGATATGCCAGGCCACTACTGATGGATTATTTAACTCCCTCTCCTCTGGTCCTCTGTTCTGGCCCACTCAGCAGCCCTGTCCTTCTGTCAGTCAGTCACCATGGCCTCAGGGAGGTTGTCTGTGCCCACATGTCTGTGCCCACTCTCCAGCCACCCTGCTGGCACTGCCAGGCCTGTCACTCACCCCTCTCCTCACTGACAGAGCAGGCAGGGGGAACAGAGACATGGCTGTCTGTCTGTTAGCTATTGACTAGTGGACACACTTCTACCACTGACAGAGGGTTGGGTTAGACACTTGATGAAACCTTGGCCTACATCTGTCAATTCAACATTTCTTTATCTGATCTGTCTAGTAGCTATAACTATACACAGGGTGGGAGTGTTGGGTTCTGTCAGGCTGTATTCCACCTGTAAAGTTCATGTTGTTATGTGCATTTAGCTCAGGGCCGTATCTCTTATATCTGCCTACATCAGCAACCCGCCAAATGTCCTGGCTGAGTGTACTTGATCAGATTACCATGTGGTACAGACCACTCTCTCTCCTTTCCTTATCTCTCCTTTCTGTCTCTCTCTCCCGTTCTCTCTCCTCTCCCTATCTCTCCTCTCTCTCCCGTTCTCTCTCCTCTCCCTATCTCTCTTCTCTCTTCTGTTCTCTCTCCTCTCCCTATCTCTCTTCTCTCTCCCGTTCTCTCTCCTCTCCCCTCTCTCCCGTTCTCTCTCCTCTCCCTATCTCTCCCGTTCTCTCTCCTCTCCCTATCGCTCTTCTCGCTCCCGTTCTCTCTCCTCTCCCCTCTCTCCCGTTCTCTCTCCTCTCCCTATCTCTCCTCTCCCCTCTCTCCCGTTCTCTCCCCTCTTTCCTGTTCTCTCTCCTCTCCCCTCTCTCCCGTTCTCTCTCCTCTCTCTCCCGTTCTCTCTCCTCTCCCTATCTCTCCCTTCTCTCCCGTTCCCTCTCCTCTCCCCTCTCTCCCGTTCTCTCTCATTTCCCTATCTCTCCCCTTCCCTCTCCTCTCCCCTCTCTCCCGTTCTCTCTCCTCTCCCTATCTCTCCCCTCTCTCCCGTTCTCTCTCTCTCTCCCCTCTCTCCCGTTCTCTCTCCTCTCCCTATCTCTCCCCTCTCTCCCGTTCTCTCTCCTCTCCCCTCTCTCCCGTTCTCTCTCCTCTCCCTATCTCTCCCCTCTCTCCCGTTCCCTCTCCTCTCCCCTCTCTCCCGTTCTCTCTCCCCTCTCTCCCGTTCTCTCTCCCCTCTCTCCCGTTCTCTCTCCTCTCTCCCGTTCTCTCTCATTTCCCTATCTCTCCTATGTCTCTCCTCTCCTCTCTCCCGTTCTCTCTCCTCTCCCTATCTCTCCCGTTCTCTCTCCTCTCTCTCCGTCTCTCTCCTCTCCCTATCTCTCCCCTTCCCTCTCCTCTCCCCTCTCTCCCGTTCCATCTCCTCTCCCTATCTCTCCCCTCTCTTACGTTCCCTCTCCTCTCCCCTCTCTCCCGTTCTCTCTCCCGTTCTCTCTCCTTTCCCCTATCTCTCCCTCTCTCCCGTTCTCTCTCCTCTCTCTCCCGTTCTCTCTCCTTTCCCCTATCTCTCCCTATCTCTCCCCTCTCTCCCGTTCTCTCTCCTCTCTCTCCCGTTCTCTCTCCTCTCTCTCCCGTTCTCTCTCCTTTCCCCTATCTCTCCCTATCTCTCCCCTCTCTCCCGTTCTCTCTCCCCTCTCTCCCGTTCTCTCTCCTCTCTCTCCTCTCTCTCCCGTTCTCTCTCCTCTCCCTATCTCTCCCCTCTCTCCCGTTCTCTCTCCTCTCTCCCGTTCTCTCTCCTCTCTCCCGTTCTCTCTCATTTCCCTATCTCTCCTATGTCTCTCCTCTCCTCTCTCTGTCATGATGGTTGGACCTAGAGGAATATTGATGCTTGTATTCCATCAAGGAGATTGCTTTTGGCTTTTTGTGCTGTGGCTGCCATCCAGACTGTCACTCCATCTAATTTCATCATCACCCTGCCTTTGAGAGGTTACTTGGCCGGCTGGTATGTACGTGCGTGCGGGTGCGCTTGTGTGTGCGTGTGCTCTTGTGCGTGTGCTCTTGTGTGTGCTCTTGTGTGTGCGTGTGCTCTTGTGTGTGCGTGTGCTCTTGTGTGTGTGTGTGCTCTTGTGTGTGTGTGTGCTCTTGTGTGTGCGTGTGCTCTTGTGTGTGCGTGTGCTCTTGTGTGTGTGCTCTTGTGTGTGTGCTCTTGTGTGTGTGCTCTTGTGCGTGTGCTCTTGTGCGTGTGCTCTTGTGTGTGCGTGTGCTCTTGTGTGTGTGTGTGCTCTTGTGTGTGTGTGTGTGCTCTTGTGTGTGTGTGTGTGTGTGCTCTTGTGCGTGTGCTCTTGTGCGTGTGCTCTTGTGCGTGTGTGCGTGGAAAGTCTGTCAGACAGCACGAGAGCTGCTCCTTCGTTGCTGCTGGAGTGAAACATGCTTTTCTAAGCCCAATCATTGCATAACAATTCTAAATGCAATTGTGTGTTATAAACAGTTTTGATGTCCACAATTTTAATAGCTACTATTTGTATTTCTCAACTGCTAATTGAAGTGTGCTTCCCATTCGCTATTCAAGTGCATATAGGCAACTGTAGGCAGGCTTCAGCAGGCAGAATGCATTTTGAAAACAGACTTAATTGATTGTTGACCATTTCTGTCACGTTGTATAGTTCTGTCACGTTGTATAGTTCTGTCACGTTGTATAGTTCTGTCACGTTGTATAGTTCTGTCACGTTGTATAGTTCTGTCACGTTTGGAATAAGCTATTTCTTTCTGAAATAGAACGCCAAGCTGACCAATAGAATAGGTCAACTGTTCTGCTATGGGGGATAGTAGATTGACATTCTGTAGGCTACTGATTTTACTGTTCGTTACTCGTCTTGTTGGTAGTTATTCTAACATCATCAAAGTGTGCGTTGGAATTCGGTAAAGAGGCACATCATTTCATCCTTGAGTTGCATGTTCTGTTCAGATGATTTACCTGAATGTGATTTGTGTCATTCTGAGCAGCGTGGCTGGACGCCCTAATCAGGTGATGCACCCAATGCATATGGGTCTGGTACATTTATCAAATGTCATTAAAGGGCTGCCTGTCAAATGTCCGGCCCTACATTACAGAAACCCTGCTGTGTGCGCGGACAGCAAGTCTTCAGTAGTGTGTCTCAGGGGTGTTGGGGTGGAGGTGAATATCCTCACTCTAAGATGGGGGGCAGCTAGTCTTCAGTAGTGTGTCTCAGGGGTGTTGGGGAGGAGGTGAATATCCTCACTCTAAGATGGGGGGCAGCTAGTCTTCAGTAGTGTGTCTCAGGGGAGGAGGTGAATATCCTCACTCTAAGATGGGGGCAGCTAGTCTTCAGTAGTGTGTCTCAGGGGTGTTGGGGAGGAGGTGAATATCCTCACTCTAAGATGGGGGCAGCTAGTCTTCAGTAGTGTGTCTCAGGGGTGTTGGGGAGGAGGTGGGAATATCCTCACTCTAAGATGGGGGGCAGCTAGTCTTCAGTAGTGTGTCTCAGGGGTGTTGGGGTGGAGGTGAATATCCTCACTCTAAGATGGGGGCAGCTAGTCTTCAGTAGTGTGTCTCAGGGGTGTTGGGGAGGAGGTGAATATCCTCACTCTAAGATGGGGGGCAGCTAGTCTTCAGTAGTGTGTCTCAGGGGTGTTGGGGAGGAGGTGAATATCCTCACTCTAAGATGGGGGCAGCTAGTCTTCAGTAGTGTGTCTCAGGGGAGGAGGTGAATATCCTCACTCTAAGATGGGGGCAGCAAGTCTTCAGTAGTGTGTCTCAGGGGTGTTGGGGAGGAGGTGAATATCCTCACTCTAAGATGGGGGGCAGCAAGTCTTCAGTAGTGTGTCTCAGGGGAGGAGGTGAATATCCTCACTCTAAGATGGGGGGCAGCTAGTCTTCAGTAGTGTGTCTCAGGGGTGTTGGGGAGGAGGTGAATATCCTCACTCTAAGATGGGGGCAGCTAGTCTTCAGTAGTGTGTCTCAGGGGTGTTGGGGTGGAGGTGAATATCCTCACTCTAAGATGGGGGGCAGCAAGTCTTCAGTAGTGTGTCTCAGGGGTGGAGGGGAGGAGGTGAATATCCTCACTCTAAGATGGGGGGCAGCTAGTCTTCAGTAGTGTGTCTCAGGGGAGGAGGTGAATATCCTCACTCTAAGATGGGGGGCAGCTAGTCTTCAGTAGTGTGTCTCAGGGGTGTTGGGGAGGAGGTGAATATCCTCACTCTAAGATGGGGGCAGCTAGTCTTCAGTAGTGTGTCTCAGGGGAGGAGGTGAATATCCTCACTCTAAGATGGGGGCAGCAAGTCTTCAGTAGTGTGTCTCAGGGGAGGAGGTGAATATCCTCACTCTAAGATGGGGGCAGCTAGTCTTCAGTAGTGTGTCTCAGGGGTGTTGGGGAGGAGGTGAATATCCTCACTCTAAGATGGGGGCAGCTAGTCTTCAGTAGTGTGTCTCAGGGGAGGAGGTGAATATCCTCACTCTAAGATGGGGGCAGCTAGTCTTCAGTAGTGTGTCTCAGGGGTGTTGGGGAGGAGGTGAATATCCTCACTCTAAGATGGGGGCAGCTAGTCTTCAGTAGTGTGTCTCAGGGGTGTTGGGGAGGAGGTGAATATCCTCACTCTAAGATGGGGGGCAGCTAGTCTTCAGTAGTGTGTCTCAGGGGTGTTGGGGTGGAGGTGAATATCCTCACTCTAAGATGGGGGGCAGCTAGTCTTCAGTAGTGTGTCTCAGGGGTGGAGGTGAATATCCTCACTCTAAGATGGGGGGCAGCTAGTCTTCAGTAGTGTGTCTCAGGGGTGGAGGTGAATATCCTCACTCTAAGATGGGGGCAGCAAGTCTTCAGTAGTGTGTCTCAGGGGAGGAGGTGAATATCCTCACTCTAAGATGGGGGCAGCTAGTCTTCAGTAGTGTGTCTCAGGGGTGTTGGGGAGGAGGTGAATATCCTCACTCTAAGATGGGGGCAGCTAGTCTTCAGTAGTGTGTCTCAGGGGTGTTGGGATGGAGGTGAATATCCTCACTCTAAGATGGGGGCAGCAAGTCTTCAGTAGTGTGTCTCAGGGGAGGAGGTGAATATCCTCACTCTAAGATGGGGGCAGCAAGTCTTCAGTAGTGTGTCTCAGGGGTGTTGGGGAGGAGGTGAATATCCTCACTCTAAGATGGGGGCAGCTAGTCTTCAGTAGTGTGTCTCAGGGGTGGAGGGGAGGAGGTGAATATCCTCACTCTAAGATGGGGGGCAGCTAGTCTTCAGTAGTGTGTCTCAGGGGAGGAGGTGAATATCCTCACTCTAAGATGGGGGGCAGCAAGTCTTCAGTAGTGTGTCTCAGGGGTGTTGGGGAGGAGGTGAATATCCTCACTCTAAGATGGGGGGCAGCAAGTCTTCAGTAGTGTGTCTCAGGGGAGGAGGTGAATATCCTCACTCTAAGATGGGGGGCAGCTAGTCTTCAGTAGTGTGTCTCAGGGGTGTTGGGGAGGAGGTGAATATCCTCACTCTAAGATGGGGGCAGCTAGTCTTCAGTAGTGTCTCAGTCTCACTCTAAGATGGGGGCAGCAAGTCTTCAGTAGTGTGTCTCAGGAGGTGAATATCCTCACTCTAAGATGGGGGCAGCAAGTCTTCAGTAGTGTGTCTCAGGGGAGGAGGTGAATATCCTCACTCTAAGATGGGGGCAGCAAGTCTTCAGTAGTGTGTCTCAGGGGAGGAGGTGAATATCCTCACTCTAAGATGGGGGGCAGCAAGTCTTCAGTAGTGTGTCTCAGGGGAGGAGGTGAATATCCTCACTCTAAGATGGGGGGCAGCTAGTCTTCAGTAGTGTGTCTCAGGGGTGTTGGGGAGGAGGTGAATATCCTCACTCTAAGATGGGGGCAGCTAGTCTTCAGTAGTGTGTCTCAGGGGTGTTGGGGAGGAGGTGAATATCCTCACTCTAAGATGGGGGGCAGCTAGTCTTCAGTAGTGTGTCTCAGGGGTGTTGGGGAGGAGGTGAATATCCTCACTCTAAGATGGGGGCAGCTAGTCTTCAGTAGTGTGTCTCAGGGAGGAGGTGAATATCCTCACTCTAAGATGGGGGCAGCTAGTCTTCAGTAGTGTGTCTCAGGGGAGGAGGTGAATATCCTCACTCTAAGATGGGGGCAGCTAGTCTTCAGTAGTGTGTCTCAGGGGAGGAGGTGAATATCCTCACTCTAAGATGGGGGGCAGCTAGTCTTCAGTAGTGTGTCTCAGGGGAGGAGGTGAATATCCTCACTCTAAGATGGGGGGCAGCTAGTCTTCAGTAGTGTGTCTCAGGGGAGGAGGTGAATATCCTCACTCTAAGATGGGGGGCAGCTAGTCTTCAGTAGTGTGTCTCAGGGGTGGAGGTGAATATCCTCACTCTAAGATGGGGGGCAGCAAGTCTTCAGTAGTGTGTCTCAGGGGAGGAGGTGAATATCCTCACTCTAAGATGGGGGCAGCTAGTCTTCAGTAGTGTGTCTCAGGGGTGTTGGGGAGGAGGTGAATATCCTCACTCTAAGATGGGGGCAGCTAGTCTTCAGTAGTGTGTCTCAGGGGTGTTGGGGTGGAGGTGAATATCCTCACTCTAAGATGGGGGGCAGCTAGTCTTCAGTAGTGTGTCTCAGGGGTGGAGGGGAGGAGGTGAATATCCTCACTCTAAGATGGGGGGCAGCTAGTCTTCAGTAGTGTGTCTCAGGGGTGTTGGGGTGGAGGTGAATATCCTCACTCTAAGATGGGGGGCAGCTAGTCTTCAGTAGTGTGTCTCAGGGGTGGAGGTGAATATCCTCACTCTAAGATGGGGGGCAGCAAGTCTTCAGTAGTGTGTCTCAGGGGAGGAGGTGAATATCCTCACTCTAAGATGGGGGGCAGCTAGTCTTCAGTAGTGTGTCTCAGGGGTGGAAGGGTCTTCAGTAGTGTGTCTCAGGAGGTGAATATCCTCACTCTAAGATGGGGGGCAGCTAGTCTTCAGTAGTGTGTCTCAGGGGTGTTGGGGAGGAGGTGAATATCCTCACTCTAAGATGGGGGCAGCTAGTCTTCAGTAGTGTGTCTCAGGGGTGTTGGGGAGGAGGTGAATATCCTCACTCTAAGATGGGGGCAGCTAGTCTTCAGTAGTGTGTCTCAGGGGTGTTGGGGAGGAGGTGAATATCCTCACTCTAAGATGGGGGCAGCAAGTCTTCAGTAGTGTGTCTCAGGGGAGGAGGTGAATATCCTCACTCTAAGATGGGGGCAGCAAGTCTTCAGTAGTGTGTCTCAGGGGAGGAGGTGAATATCCTCACTCTAAGATGGGGGCAGCTAGTCTTCAGTAGTGTGTCTCAGGGGTGTTGGGGTGGGAGGTGAATATCCTCACTCTAAGATGGGGGCAGCTAGTCTTCAGTAGTGTGTCTCAGGGGGGGAGGTGAATATCCTCACTCTAAGATGGGGGGCAGCTAGTCTTCAGTAGTGTGTCTCAGGGGAGGAGGTGAATATCCTCACTCTAAGATGGGGGCAGCTAGTCTTCAGTAGTGTGTCTCAGGGGTGTCCTCACTCTAAGATGGGGGGCAGCTAGTCTTCAGTAGTGTGTCTCAGGGGAGGAGGTGAATATCCTCACTCTAAGATGGGGGCAGCTAGTCTTCAGTAGTGTGTCTCAGGGGTGTTGGGGAGGAGGTGAATATCCTCACTCTAAGATGGGGGCAGCTAGTCTTCAGTAGTGTGTCTCAGGGGTGTTGGGGTGGAGGTGAATATCCTCACTCTAAGATGGGGGCAGCTAGTCTTCAGTAGTGTGTCTCAGGGGTGGAGGTGAATATCCTCACTCTAAGATGGGGGCAGCTAGTCTTCAGTAGTGTGTCTCAGGGGAGGAGGTGAATATCCTCACTCTAAGATGGGGGCAGCTAGTCTTCAGTAGTGTGTCTCAGGGGAGGAGGTGAATATCCTCACTCTAAGATGGGGGCAGCTAGTCTTCAGTAGTGTGTCTCAGGGGTGGAGGTGAATATCCTCACTCTAAGATGGGGGCAGCTAGTCTTCAGTAGTGTGTCTCAGGGGTGGAGGTGAATATCCTCACTCTAAGATGGGGGGCAGCTAGTCTTCAGTAGTGTGTCTCAGGGGTGTTGGGGAGGAGGTGAATATCCTCACTCTAAGATGGGGGGCAGCTAGTCTTCAGTAGTGTGTCTCAGGGGTGTTGGGGTGGAGGTGAATATCCTCACTCTAAGATGGGGGGCAGCTAGTCTTCAGTAGTGTGTCTCAGGGGAGGAGGTGAATATCCTCACTCTAAGATGGGGGCAGCTAGTCTTCAGTAGTGTGTCTCAGGGGTCTCAGGGGTGGAGGGGAGGAGTGAATATCCTCACTCTAAGATGGGGGGCAGCTAGTCTTCAGTAGTGTGTCTCAGGGGTGGAGGGGAGGAGGTGAATATCCTCACTCTAAGATGGGGGCAGCTAGTCTTCAGTAGTGTGTCTCAGGGTGTTGGGGAGGAGGTGAATATCCTCACTCTAAGATGGGGGCAGCTAGTCTTCAGTAGTGTGTCTCAGGGGTGTTGGAGGTGAATATCCTCACTCTAAGATGGGGGCAGCTAGTCTTCAGTAGTGTGTCTCAGGGGTGGAGGGGAGGAGGTGAATATCCTCACTCTAAGATGGGGGCAGCTAGTCTTCAGTAGTGTGTCTCAGGGGGAGGAGGTGAATATCCTCACTCTAAGATGGGGGGCAGCTAGTCTTCAGTAGTGTGTCTCAGGGGTGTTGGGGAGGAGGTGAATATCCTCACTCTAAGATGGGGGGCAGCTAGTCTTCAGTAGTGTGTCTCAGGGGTGTTGGGGAGGAGGTGAATATCCTCACTCTAAGATGGGGGCAGCTAGTCTTCAGTAGTGTGTCTCAGGGGTGTTGGGGAGGAGGTGAATATCCTCACTCTAAGATGGGGGGCAGCTAGTCTTCAGTAGTGTGTCTCAGGGGTTGGGGAGGTGAATATCCTCACTCTAAGATGGGGGATGGGGGCAGCTAGTCTTCAGTAGTGTGTCTCAGGGGTGTTGGGGTGGAGGTGAATATCCTCACTCTAAGATGGGGGCAGCTAGTCTTCAGTAGTGTGTCTCAGGGGTGGGGGTGGAGGTGAATATCCTCACTCTAAGATGGGGGCAGCTTCAGTCTTCAGTAGTGTGTCTCAGGGGAGGAGGTGAATATCCTCACTCTAAGATGGGGGGCAGCTAGTCTTCAGTAGTGTGTCTCAGGGGAGGAGGTGAATATCCTCACTCTAAGATGGGGGCAGCTAGTCTTCAGTAGTGTGTCTCAGGGGTGGAGGAGGTGAATATCCTCACTCTAAGATGGGGGCAGCAAGTCTTCAGTAGTGTGTCTCAGGGGAGGAGGTGAATATCCTCACTCTAAGATGGGGGCAGCTAGTCTTCAGTAGTGTGTCTCAGGGGTGTTGGGGAGGAGGTGAATATCCTCACTCTAAGATGGGGGCAGCTAGTCTTCAGTAGTGTGTCTCAGGGGTGTTGGGGTGGAGGTGAATATCCTCACTCTAAGATGGGGGCAGCTAGTCTTCAGTAGTGTGTCTCAGGGGTGGAGGGGAGGAGGTGAATATCCTCACTCTAAGATGGGGGCAGCTAGTCTTCAGTAGTGTGTCTCAGGGGAGGAGGTGAATATCCTCACTCTAAGATGGGGGCAGCTAGTCTTCAGTAGTGTGTCTCAGGGGTGTTGGGGAGGAGGTGAATATCCTCACTCTAAGATGGGGGCAGCTAGTCTTCAGTAGTGTGTCTCAGGGGTGGAGGGGAGGAGGTGAATATCCTCACTCTAAGATGGGGGGCAGCTAGTCTTCAGTAGTGTGTCTCAGGGGTGGATGGGGGCAGCTAGTCTTCAGTAGTGAATATCCTCACTCTAAGATGGGGGGCAGCTAGTCTTCAGTAGTGTGTCTCAGGGGGGCAGCTAGTCTTCAGTAGTGAGGTGAATATCCTCACTCTAAGATGGGGGCAGCTAGTCTTCAGTAGTGTGTCTCAGGGGAGGAGGTGAATATCCTCACTCTAAGATGGGGGCAGCTAGTCTTCAGTAGTGTGTCTCAGGGGTTGGGGAGGAGGTGAATATCCTCACTCTAAGATGGGGGCAGCTAGTCTTCAGTAGTGTGTCTCAGGGGTGTTGGGGAGGAGGTGAATATCCTCACTCTAAGATGGGGGCAGCTAGTCTTCAGTAGTGTGTCTCAGGGGTGTTGGGGTGGAGGTGAATATCCTCACTCTAAGATGGGGGCAGCTAGTCTTCAGTAGTGTGTCTCAGGGGTGTTGGGGTGGAGGTGAATATCCTCACTCTAAGATGGGGGGCAGCTAGTCTTCAGTAGTGTGTCTCAGGGGTGTCTTCAGTAGGTGTCTCAGGGGGTGTTGGGGAGGAGGTGAATATCCTCACTCTAAGATGGGGGCAGCTAGTCTTCAGTAGTGTGTCTCAGGGGTGGAGGGGAGGAGGTGAATATCCTCACTCTAAGATGGGGGCAGCTAGTCTTCAGTAGTGTGTCTCAGGGGTGGAGGGAGGAGGTGAATATCCTCACTCTAAGATGGGGGGCAGCTAGTCTTCAGTAGTGTGTCTCAAGGGGGGGCAGCAAGTCTTCAGTAGTGTGTCTCAGGGAGGAGGTGAATATCCTCACTCTAAGATGGGGGCAGCTAGTCTTCAGTAGTGTGTCTCAGGGGTGGAGGGGAGGAGGTGAATATCCTCACTCTAAGATGGGGGGCAGCTAGTCTTCAGTAGTGTGTCTCAGGGGTGTTGGGGAGGAGGTGAATATCCTCACTCTAAGATGGGGGCAGCTAGTCTTCAGTAGTGTGTCTCAGGGGTGTTGGGGAGGAGGTGAATATCCTCACTCTAAGATGGGGGGCAGCTAGTCTTCAGTAGTGTGTCTCAGGGGTGTTGGGGAGGAGGTGAATATCCTCACTCTAAGATGGGGGGCAGCAAGTCTTCAGTAGTGTGTCTCAGGGGAGGAGGTGAATATCCTCACTCTAAGATGGGGGCAGCAAGTCTTCAGTAGTGTGTCTCAGGGGAGGAGGTGAATATCCTCACTCTAAGATGGGGGCAGCTAGTCTTCAGTAGTGTGTCTCAGGGGTGTTGGGGAGGAGGTGAATATCCTCACTCTAAGATGGGGGGCAGCTAGTCTTCAGTAGTGTGTCTCAGGGGTGTTGGGGTGGAGGTGAATATCCTCACTCTAAGATGGGGGGCAGCTAGTCTTCAGTAGTGTGTCTCAGGGGTGGAGGTGAATATCCTCACTCTAAGATGGGGGGCAGCTAGTCTTCAGTAGTGTGTCTTCATGGGGGCAGCTAGTGTCAGTAGGGTGTCTGGGGAGGAGGTGAATATCCTCACTCTAAGATGGGGGGCAGCTAGTCTTCAGTAGTGTGTCTCAGGGGAGGAGGTGAATATCCTCACTCTAAGATGGGGGGCAGCAAGTCTTCAGTAGTGTGTCTCAGGGGAGGAGGTGAATATCCTCACTCTAAGATGGGGGCAGCTAGTCTTCAGTAGTGTGTCTCAGGGGTGTTGGGGAGGAGGTGAATATCCTCACTCTAAGATGGGGGGCAGCTAGTCTTCAGTAGTGTGTCTCAGGGGTGTTGGGGTGGAGGTGAATATCCTCACTCTAAGATGGGGGCAGCTAGTCTTCAGTAGTGTGTCTCAGGGGTGGAGGGGAGGAGGTGAATATCCTCACTCTAAGATGGGGGCAGCTAGTCTTCAGTAGTGTGTCTCAGGGGAGGAGGTGAATATCCTCACTCTAAGATGGGGGGCAGCTAGTCTTCAGTAGTGTGTCTCAGGGGTGTTGGGGAGGAGGTGAATATCCTCACTCTAAGATGGGGGCAGCTAGTCTTCAGTAGTGTGTCTCAGGGGTGGAGGGGTGGAGGTGAATATCCTCACTCTAAGATGGGGGCAGCTAGTCTTCAGTAGTGTGTCTCAGGGGTGGAGGGGGAGGTGAATATCCTCACTCTAAGATGGGGGGCAGCTAGTCTTCAGTAGTGTGTCTCAGGGAGGAGGTGAATATCCTCACTCTAAGATGGGGGCAGCTAGTCTTCAGTAGTGTGTCTCAGGGGAGGAGGTGAATATCCTCACTCTAAGATGGGGGGCAGCTAGTCTTCAGTAGTGTGTCTCAGGGTGGAGGTGAATATCCTCACTCTAAGATGGGGGCAGCAAGTCTTCAGTAGTGTGTCTCAGGGGAGGAGGTGAATATCCTCACTCTAAGATGGGGGGCAGCTAGTCTTCAGTAGTGTGTCTCAGGGGTGTTGGGGAGGAGGTGAATATCCTCACTCTAAGATGGGGGGCAGCTAGTCTTCAGTAGTGTGTCTCAGGGGTGTTGGGGTGGAGGTGAATATCCTCACTCTAAGATGGGGGCAGCTAGTCTTCAGTAGTGTGTCTCAGGGGTGTTGGGGTGGAGGTGAATATCCTCACTCTAAGATGGGGGCAGCTAGTCTTCAGTAGTGTGTCTCAGGGGAGGAGGTGAATATCCTCACTCTAAGATGGGGGCAGCAAGTCTTCAGTAGTGTGTCTCAGGGTGTTGGGGAGGAGGTGAATATCCTCACTCTAAGATGGGGGGCAGCTAGTCTTCAGTAGTGTGTCTCAGGGGTGGAGGGGAGGAGGTGAATATCCTCACTCTAAGATGGGGGGCAGCTAGTCTTCAGTAGTGTGTCTCAGGGGTGGAGGGGAGGAGGTGAATATCCTCACTCTAAGATGGGGGGCAGCTAGTCTTCAGTAGTGTGTCTCAGGGGAGGAGGTGAATATCCTCACTCTAAGATGGGGGGCAGCTAGTCTTCAGTAGTGTGTCTCAGGGGAGGAGGTGAATATCCTCACTCTAAGATGGGGGCAGCTAGTCTTCAGTAGTGTGTCTCAGGGGAGGAGGTGAATATCCTCACTCTAAGATGGGGGCAGCTAGTCTTCAGTAGTGTGTCTCAGGGGTGGAGGGAGGAGGTGAATATCCTCACTCTAAGATGGGGGCAGCTAGTCTTCAGTAGTGTGTCTCAGGGGTGTTGGGGAGGAGGTGAATATCCTCACTCTAAGATGGGGGCAGCTAGTCTTCAGTAGTGTGTCTCAGGGGTGTTGGGGAGGAGGTGAATATCCTCACTCTAAGATGGGGGCAGCAAGTCTTCAGTAGTGTGTCTCAGGGGAGGAGGTGAATATCCTCACTCTAAGATGGGGGGCAGCTAGTCTTCAGTAGTGTGTCTCAGGGGTGTTGGGGAGGAGGTGAATATCCTCACTCTAAGATGGGGGGCAGCTAGTCTTCAGTAGTGTGTCTCAGGGGTGTTGGGGAGGAGGTGAATATCCTCACTCTAAGATGGGGGGCAGCTAGTCTTCAGTAGTGTGTCTCAGGGGAGGAGGTGAATATCCTCACTCTAAGATGGGGGCAGCTAGTCTTCAGTAGTGTGTCCTCAGGGGTGTCTTCAGGGGAGGAGGTGAATATCCTCACTCTAAGATGGGGGCAGCTAGTCTTCAGTAGTGTGTCTCAGGGGAGGAGGTGAATATCCTCACTCTAAGATGGGGGCAGCAAGTCTTCAGTAGTGTGTCTCAGGGGAGGAGGTGAATATCCTCACTCTAAGATGGGGGCAGCTAGTCTTCAGTAGTGTGTCTCAGGGGTGGGGAGGAGGTGAATATCCTCACTCTAAGATGGGGGCAGCTAGTCTTCAGTAGTGTGTCTCAGGGGTGTTGGGGAGGAGGTGAATATCCTCACTCTAAGATGGGGGCAGCTAGTCTTCAGTAGTGTGTCTCAGGGGTGTTGGGGAGGAGGTGAATATCCTCACTCTAAGATGGGGGCAGCTAGTCTTCAGTAGTGTGTCTCAGGGGTGTTGGGGAGGAGGTGAATATCCTCACTCTAAGATGGGGGCAGCAAGTCTTCAGTAGTGTGTCTCAGGGGAGGAGGTGAATATCCTCACTCTAAGATGGGGGCAGCAAGTCTTCAGTAGTGTGTCTCAGGGGTGTTGGGGAGGAGGTGAATATCCTCACTCTAAGATGGGGGCAGCTAGTCTTCAGTAGTGTGTCTCAGGGGAGGAGGTGAATATCCTCACTCTAAGATGGGGGCAGCTAGTCTTCAGTAGTGTGTCTCAGGGGAGGAGGGGAGGAGGTGAATATCCTCACTCTAAGATGGGGGCAGCTAGTCTTCAGTAGTGTGTCTCAGGGGAGGAGGTGAATATCCTCACTCTAAGATGGGGGCAGCTAGTCTTCAGTAGTGTGTCTCAGGGGAGGAGGGGAGGAGGTGAATATCCTCACTCTAAGATGGGGGCAGCTAGTCTTCAGTAGTGTGTCTCAGGGGAGGAGGTGAATATCCTCACTCTAAGATGGGGGCAGCTAGTCTTCAGTAGTGTGTCTCAGGGGGAGGAGGTGAATATCCTCACTCTAAGATGGGGGCAGCTAGTCTTCAGTAGTGTGTCTCAGGGGTGTTGGGGAGGAGGTGAATATCCTCACTCTAAGATGGGGGCAGCTAGTCTTCAGTAGTGTGTCTCAGGGGTGTTGGGGTGGAGGTGAATATCCTCACTCTAAGATGGGGGCAGCAAGTCTTCAGTAGTGTGTCTCAGGGGTGTTGGGGAGGAGGTGAATATCCTCACTCTAAGATGGGGGCAGCTAGTCTTCAGTAGTGTGTCTCAGGGGTGTTGGGGTGGAGGTGAATATCCTCACTCTAAGATGGGGGGCAGCTAGTCTTCAGTAGTGTGTCTCAGGGGAGGAGGTGAATATCCTCACTCTAAGATGGGGGCAGCAAGTCTTCAGTAGTGTGTCTCAGGGGTGTAGGGAGGAGGTGAATATCCTCACTCTAAGATGGGGGCAGCTAGTCTTCAGTAGTGTGTCTCAGGGGTGTTGGGGAGGAGGTGAATATCCTCACTCTAAGATGGGGGGCAGCAAGTCTTCAGTAGTGTGTCTCAGGGGTGTTGGGGTGGAGGTGAATATCCTCACTCTAAGATGGGGGGCAGCAAGTCTTCAGTAGTGTGTCTCAGGGGTGTTGGGGAGGAGGTGAATATCCTCACTCTAAGATGGGGGGCAGCTAGTCTTCAGTCGTGTGTCTCAGGGGTGGAGGGGAGGAGGTGAATATCCTCACTCTAAGATGGGGGGCAGCTAGTCTTCAGTAGTGTGTCTCAGGGGAGGAGGTGAATATCCTCACTCTAAGATGGGGGGCAGCTAGTCTTCAGTAGTGTGTCTCAGGGGTGTTGGGGAGGAGGTGAATATCCTCACTCTAAGATGGGGGGCAGCTGCAGCCACACACAGCGACAGAGATGCTGAGAGTCATCCTTTCACAATACACAGGGTAATGTGTGGGTGGCTGGTTGGCAGAACGTACTTCTTCTCTCTTTCCTCTCTCCCCTCCCACCTTTCCTCTCTCTACTCCCTTTCCTCTCTCCCCTCCCACCCTTCCTCTCTCTACTCCCTTTCCTCTCTCTACTCCCTTTCCTCTCTCCCCTCCCACCCAACCTCTCTCTACTCCCTTTCCTCTCTACTCCCTTTCCTCTCTCTACTCCCTTTCCTCTCTCTACTCCCTTTCCTATCTCTACTCCCTTTCCTCTCTCCCCACCCTTCCTCTCTCTTCTCCCTTCCCCTCTCCTCTCTCTTCTCCCTTTCCTCTCTCCCCTCCCACCTTTCCTCTCTCTTCTCCCTTTCCTCTCTCCCCTCCCACCCTTCCTCTCGCTTCTCCCTTTCCTCTCTCCCTCCCACCCTTCCTCTCTCCCCTCCCACCCTTCCTCTCTCCCCTCCCACCCTTCCTCTATCTTCTCCCTTTCCTCTCTCTACTCCCTTTCCTCTCTCCCCTCCCACCCTTCCTCTCTCTTCTCCCTTCCCCTCTCCTCTCTCTTCTCCCTTTCCTCTCTCCCCTCCCACCTTTCCTCTCTCTTCTCCCTTTCCTCTCTCCCCTCCCACCCTTCCTCTCTCTTCTCCCTTTCCTCTCTTCCCTCCCACCCTTTCTCTCTTCTCCCTTTACTCTCTCCCCTCCCACCCTTCCTCTCTCCCCCTCCCACCTTTCCTCTCTCTACGCCCTTTCCTCTCTCCCCTCCCACCCTTCCTCTCTCTTCTCCCTTCCCCTCTCCTCTCTCTTTCCTCTCTCCCCTCCCACCTTTCCTCTCTCTTCTCCCTTTCCTCTCTCCCCTCCCACCCTTCCTCTCTCTTCTCCCTTTCCTCTCTCCCCTCCCACCCCTTCCTCTCTCTTCTCCCTTTCCTCTCTCCCCTCCCACCCTTCCTCTCTCTTCTCCCTTTCCTCTCTCCCCTCCCACCCTTCCTCTCTTCCCTCCCACCCTTCCTCTCTCCCCTCCCACCCTTCCTCTCTCCCCTCCCACCCTTCCTCTCTCTCTCCCTTTCCTCTCTCTTCACCCTTTCCTCTCTCTTCTCCCTTTCCTCTCTCCCCTCCCACCCTTCCTCTCTCCCCTCCCACCCTTCTTCTCCCCTCCCACCCTTCCTCTCTCCCCTCCCACCCTTCCTCTCTCTTCTCCCTTTCCTCTCTCCCCTCCCACCCTTCCTCTCTCTTCTCCCTTTCCTCTCTCCCCTCCCACCCTTCCTCTCTCTTCTCCCTTTCCTTTCTCCCCTCCCACCCTTCCTCTCTCTACTCCCTTTCCTCTCTCCCCTCCCACCCTTCCTCTCTCTTCTCCCTTCCCCTCTCCTCTCTCTTCTCCCTTTCCTCTCTCCCCTCCCACCTTTCCTCTCTCTTCTCCCTTTCCTCTCTCCCCTCCCACCCTTCCTCTCTCTTCTCCCTTTCCTCTCTCCCCTCCCACCCTTTCTCTCTTCTCCCTTTCCTCTCTCCCCTCCCACCCTTCCTCTCTCCCCTCCCACCTTTCCTCTCTCTTATCCCTTTCCTCTCTCCCTTCCCACCTTTCCTCTCTCTTCTCCCTTTCCTCTCTCCCCTCCCACCTTTCCTCTCTCTTCTCCCTTTCCTCTCTCCCCTCCCACCCTTCCTCTCTCTTCTCCCTTTCCTCTCTCCCCTCCCACCCTTTCTCTCTACTCCCTTTCCTCTCTCCCCTCCCACCCTTCCTCTCTCTTCTCCCTTTCCTCTCTCCCCTCCCACCCTTCCTCTCTCTACTCCCTTTCCTCTCTCTTCTCCCTTTACTCTCTCCCCTCCCACCTTTCCTCTCTCTACTCCCTTTCCTCTCTCCCCTCCCACCTTTTCTCTCTCTTCTCCCTTTCCTCTCTCCCCTCCCTTCCCCTCTCTTCTCCCCTTCCTCTCTCGTTCCATTTCCCTCCCTCTGTCACTCTCGTTTCAGCCCCTGAACCCTCATAATAAAGCTGTATTAATGAAAGTATCCTGTCTTGTGTCACTGTGTTGCCTGGCCTTCCTCTTCCTCCTCCTCCTCCATGGAGTTAGTGGGTCTGGTCCTGCTCACTCCAGTCCCCTGATAAGATCTATACATCAGCCGGTCTGCTGAGCTCTCCAGCTGAGCTCTGAACAGGCTAATTGAGTTGAGGCCTCTTGGCCTTCAGAGAGAGGGGAATAGAGTGAATGTGTTACCGGGCTCTGCAGCACACAGACACGCTGTCAATGACATTAGTCCTGTTCTGTTCTCCAATGGAATCATCTTGTTTACTCCTGAGGGCTATGTTGTTGTTGTTGTTGTTGTTCATTTAGAGACTCTAGAAAACGCAGAGTTCCGCTGACTCAGAAGCCCCGACTTACTCACACTAACACTCCACACTGCGGAGCATAGACATGCACGCACACACAAACACACGTGTTTTCTCCCACGCACTGCATTAGCTCATCATGCACTAATAATTCATAATACTATCAGTACTATCAGTGCTGTGGAGACGGCCATCCTGAGTCGGGGGGAGATGTGGGGAGACAGGCAGGGAGGGAGACAGACAGACAGGCAGGGAGGGAGACAGATAGGCAGGGAGACAGACAGACAGGCAGGGAGGGAGACAGGCAGGGAGGGAGACAGACAGGCAGGGAGGAAGACAGGCAGGGAGGGAGACAGGCAGGCAGGGAGGGAGACAGGCAGGCAGGCAGGCAGGGAGGGAGGGAGGCAGGCAGGCAGGGAGGGAGGGAGGTAGGGAGACAGGCAGGCAGGGAGGGAGACAGGGAGGGAGGGAGACAGGCGGGCAGGCAGGCAGGGAGACGGGCAGGGAGTCGGGCAGGGAGACAGGCGGGCAGGCAGGGAGGGAGACAGGCGGGCAGGCAGGCAGGGAGACAGGCAGGCGGGCAGGCAGGCAGGGAGACAGGCGGGCAGGCAGGGAGTCAGGCAGGGAGACAGGCGGGCAGGCAGGCAGGGAGACAGGCAGGGAGTCAGGCAGGGAGACAGGCGGGCAGGCAGGGAGACGGGCAGGGAGACAGGCGGGCAGGCAGGCAGGGAGACAGGCGGGCAGGCAGGCAGGGAGACAGGCGGGCAGGCAGGCAGGGAGACAGGCAGGGAGTCAGGCAGGGAGACAGGCGGGCAGGCAGGGAGGGAGACAGGCAGGGAGTCAGGCAGGGAGACAGGCGGGCAGGCAGGCAGGGAGACAGGCGGGCAGGCAGGGAGACGGGCAGGGAGACAGGCGGGCACGGAGACAGGCGGGCAGGCAGGCAGGGAGACAGGCAGGGAGTCAGGCAGGGAGACAGGCGGGCAGGCAGGGAGGGAGTCAGGCAGGGAGACAGGCGGGCAGGCAGGCGGGCAGGCAGGGGCAGGGAGACGGGCAGGGAGTCAGGCAGGCAGGGAGGGAGACAGGCAGGGAGTCGGGCAGGGAGACGGGCAGGGAGACGGGCGGGCAGGCAGGGAGGGAGACTGGCAGGGAGTCGGGCAGGGAGACTGGCAGGGAGACAGGCGGGCAGGCAGGGAGGGAGACGGGCAGGGAGACAGGCAGGGAGTCAGGCAGGGAGACAGGCGGGCAGGCAGGCAGGGAGACGGGCAGGGAGTCGGGCAGGGAGACGGGCAGGGAGTCGGGCAGGGAGACGGGCAGGGCAGTCGGGCAGGGAGTCGGGCAGGGAGTCGGGCAGGGAGACGGGCAGGGAGTCGGGTAGGGAGACGGGAGAGGGAGTCGGGCAGGCAGGGAGGGAGACAGGCAGGGAGACAGGCAGGGATACAGGCAGGGAGTCAGGCGGGCAGGCAGGGAGGGAGACAGGCAGGGAGTCAGGCAGGGAGACAGGCGGGCAGGCAGGGAGGGATACAGGCAGGGAGTCAGGCGGGAGACAGGCGGGCAGACAGGCAGGGAGACTGGCAGGGAGACAGGCGGGCAGGCGGGCAGGGAGACGGGCAGGGAGTCAGGCAGGGAGACAGGCGGGCAGGCAGGCAGGGAGACTGGCGGGCAGGCAGGGAGGGAGACGGGCAGGGAGACGGGCAGGAGTCGGGCAGGGAGACGGGCAGGGAGTCGGGAGGGAGACGGGCAGGAGTCGGGCAGGGAGTCGGGCAGGGAGACGGGCAGGGAGACGGGAGGGAGACGGGCGGGCAGGCAGGGAGGGAGACGGGCAGGGAGACGGGCAGGGAGTCGGGCAGGGAGACGGGCAGGGAGTCGGGCAGGGAGACGGGCAGGGAGTCGGGCAGGGAGACGGGCAGGGAGACGGGTAGGGAGACGGGCAGGGAGTCGGGCAGGGAGTCAGGCAGGGAGTCAGGCGGGCAGGGAGACTGGCAGGGAGTCAGGCAGGGAGACAGGCGGGCAGGCAGGGAGGGAGACAGGCAGGGAGGGAGACAGGCAGTGGGCTTTATAGATCCACGATGGTTGGTTATTTGGAGCAGCAGATGCCTGCAGTACAGGCTCAGAATACTGCTCCCTATATCAGTCTGTCTTTCAGTCTCTTTCTCTCCATTTCTGTCTTTCTCTCCGTCTGTCTGTCTTTGTGACCAGGTGCTTTCTCTCCAACAGTCATGTTTTCTCCCCCATACTTTCTCTCTCTCTGTGTTCTGTCTTTCAGGCAGTAGTCAGATAGTTCTGTGTTGGTGCTTTGTCTTTGAGTACACATCATTTGTTATTGAGACCAAAGCAGCTGTTGCTGTGAACATGTTGACCAAGGGGCTAGAGAACCTGCTGTTGTAGCGACAGAACCTGCTACTATAGCTACAGAACCTGCTGTTGTAGCGACAGAACCTGCTACTATAGCTACAGAACCTGCTGTTGTAGCGACAACCTGCTGTTGTAGTGACAGAACCTGCTACTATAGCTACAGAACCTGTTACTATATACAGTGCCTTGCGAAAGTATTCGGCCCCCTTGAAGTTTGCGACCTTTTGCCACATTTCAGGCTTCAAACATAAAGATATAAAACTGTATTTTTTTATGAAGAATCAACAACAAGTGGGACACAATCATGAAGTGGAACGACATTTATTGGATATTTCAAACTTTTTTAACAAATCAAAAACTGAAAAATTGGGCGTGCAAAATTATTCAGCCCCCTTAAGTTAATACTTTGTAGCGCCACCTTTTGCTGCGATTACAGCTGTAAGTCGCTTGGGGTATGTCTCTATCAGTTTTGCACATCGAGAGACTGAAATTTTTTCCATTCCTCCTTGCAAAACAGCTCGAACTCAGTGAGGTTGGATGGAGAGCATTTGTGAACAGCAGTTTTCAGTTTTTTCCACATATTCTCGATTGGATTCAGGTCTGGACTTTGACTTGGCCATTCTAACACCTGGATATGTTTATTTTTGAACCATTCCATTGTAGATTTTGCTTTATGTTTTGGATCATTGTCTTGTTGGAAGACAAATCTCCGTCCCAGTCTCAGGTCTTTTGCAGACTCCATCAGGTTTTCTTCCAGAATGATCCTGTATTTGGCTCCATCCATCTTCCCATCAATTTTAACCATCTTCCCTGTCCCTGCTGAAGGAAAAGCAGGCCCAAACCATGATGCTGCCACCACCATGTTTGACAGTGGGGATGGTGTGTTCAGGGTGATGTGCTGTGTTGCTTTTACGCCAAACATAACGTTTTGCATTGTTGCCAAAAAGTTCAATTTTGGTTTCATCTGACCAGAGCACCTTCTTCCACATGTTTGGTGTGTCTCCCAGGTGGCTTGTGGCAAACTTTAAACAACACTTTTTATGGATATCTTTAAGAAATGGCTTTCTTCTTGCCACTCTTCCATAAAGGCCAGATTTGTGCAATATACGACTGATTGTTGTCCTATGGACAGAGTCTCCCACCTCAACTGTAGATCTCTGCAGTTCATCCAGAATGATCATGGGCCTCTTGGCTGCATCTCTGATCAGTCTTCTCCTTGTATGAGCTGAAAGTTTAGAGGGACGGCCAGGTCTTGGTAGATTTGCAGTGGTCTGATACTCCTTCCATTTCAATATTATCGCTTGCACAGTGCTCCTTGGGATGTTTAAAGCTTGGGAAATATTTTTGTATCCAAATCCGGCTTTAAACTTCTTCACAACAGTATCTCGGACCTGCCTGGTGTGTTCCTTGTTCTTCATGATGCTCTCTGCGCTTTTAACGGACCTCTGAGACTATCACAGTGCAGGTGAATTTATACGGAGACGTGATTACACACAGGTGGATTGTATTTATCATCATTAGTCATTTAGGTCAACATTGGATCATTCAGAGATCCTCACTGAACTTCTGGAGAGAGTTTGCTGCACTGAAAGTAAAGGGGCTGAATAATTTTGCACGCCCAATTTTTCAGTTTTTGATTTGTTAAAAAAGTTATATATCCAATAAATGTCGTTCCACTTCATGATTGTGTCCCACTTGTTGTTGATTCTTCACAAAAAAATACAGTTTTATATCTTTATGTTTGAACCCTGAAATGTGGCAAAAGGTCGCAAACTTCAAGGGGGCCGAATACTTTCGCAAGGCACTGTAGCTACAGAACCTGCTACTATTGCTACAGAACCTGCTACTATAGCTACAGAACCTGCTGTTGTAGTGACAGAACCTGCTGTTGTAGCGACAGAACCTGCTGTTGTAGTGACGAAACATGCTACTATAGCTACAGAACCTGCTGTTGTAGCGACAGAACCTGCTGTTGTAGCGACAGAACCTGCTATTATATAGCTACAGAACCTGCTGTTGTAGCGACAGAACCTGCTACTATATAGCTACAGAACCTGCTGTTGTAGCGACAGAACCTGCTGTTGTAGCTACAGAACCTGCTACTATTGCGACAGAAGTTGCTCCTATTGCTACAGAACCTGCTACTATATAGCTACAGAACCTGATGTTGTAGCTACAGAACCTGCTACTATTGCGACAGAACTTGCTACTATTGCGACAGAACTTGCTACTATTGCGACAGAACCTGTTACTATATAGCTACAGAACGTGCTGTTGTAGCTACAGAACCTGCTACTATTGCGACAGAACCTGCTACTATATAGCTACAGAACCTGATGTTGTAGCTACATAACCTGCTACTATTGCGACAGAACTTGCTACTATTGCGACAGAACCTGCTACTATTGCGACAGAACCTGTTACTATATAGCTACAGAACCTGCTACTATTGCGACAGAACCTGTTACTATATAGCTACAGAACGTGCTGTTGTAGCTACAGAACGTGCTGTTGTACCTACAGAACCTGCTGTTGTAGCTACAGAATCTTGTCCTCTAAACGGAGAGCAGTTTCTCTGGCTTGGCCCTTGCTATTGGTACTCCTCCTCCACCTAGTGGATGTGTTTGAGAACTGAAGGTCAAGGAATCTCATTTTGATGGAAATAATCTACTTTTAGATTGTATATTTACACTGAACAAGCTGTGAATACCTGTCATTGACTATTAAAACATAAACCATTGATCACCATGATGTTGTGCTCTGTGTACACCACCTGTAAACAATACATTGCTATTTGCTTTTCTACTCATCCAATTTAGATGGTATCACAGTGCCACCTAGTGTAATTCTCAGGGTATTAATGACACATGCTTTTTCTCTTGATGTCAAGCAGAAATATCTATTAAAGCAGAATACATTTCATTTACATTTCTAACTGATGACAACCACACTGACATTTCTCTCTCTCTCTCTCTCTCTCTCTTGCAGAAGGAGCTCAGTCTTCCAAGGAGGGCCAGTTTGTGAGTACTTGTCACCATTCTATCTCTATTCTTGATTAACTTCTTCAGACCCCCTGAGTGCAGAGGCGTCTTTCTCTCTGTCTGTCTCTAAACAGGAAAGCCAGATCTAGTGTACTGTAGCAGCCAGGTCTAGTGTACTGTAGCAGCCAGATCTAGTGTACTGTAGCAGCCAGATCTAGTGTACGGTAGCAGCCAGATCTAGTGTACTGTAGCAGCCAGATCTAGTGTACTGTAGCAGCCAGATCTAGTGTACTGTAGCAGCCAGATCTAGTGTACTGTAGCAGCCAGAGATAGTGTACTGTAGCAGCCAGAAATAGTGTACTGTAGCAGCCAGATCTAGTGTACTGTAGCAGCCAGATCTAGTGTACTGTAGCAGCCAGAGATGGTGTACTGTAGCAGCCAGATCTAGTGTACGGTAGCAGCCAGATCTAGTGTACTGTAGCAGCCAGATCTAGTGTACTGTAGCAGCCAGAGATGTTGTACGGTAGCAGCCAGATCTAGTGTACTGTAGCAGCCAGATCTAGTGTACGGTAGCAGCCAGATCTAGTGTACTGTAGCAGCCAGGTCTAGTGTACTGTAGCAGCCAGGTCTAGTGTACTGTAGCAGCCAGATCGAGTGTACTGTAGCAGCCAGATCTAGTGTACTGTAGCAGCCAGGTCTAGTGTACTGTAGCAGCCAGATCTAGTGTACTGTAGCAGCCAGATCTAGTGTACTGTAGCAGCCAGGTCTAGTGTACTGTAGCAGCCAGATCTAGTGTACTGTAGCAGCCAGGTCTAGTGTATTGTAGCAGCCAGGTCTAGTGTACTGTAGCAGCCAGAGATAGTGTACTGTAGCAGCCAGATCTAGTGTACTGTAGCAGCCAGATCTAGTGTACTGTAGCAGCCAGATCTAGTGTACTGTAGCAGCCAGATCTAGTGTACTGTAGCAGCCAGAGATAGTGTACTGTAGCAGCCAGAGATAGTGTACTGTAGCAGCCAGGTCTAGTGTACTGTAGCAGCCAGAAATAGTGTACTGTTGCAGCCAGAGATGGTGTACTGTAGCAGCCAGATCTAGTGTACTGTAGCAGCCAGATCTAGTGTACTGTAGCAGCCAGAAATAGTGTACTGTTGCAGCCAGAGATGGTGTACTGTAGCAGCCAGATCTAGTGTACTGTAGCAGCCAGATCTAGTGTACTGTAGCAGCCAGATCTAGTGTACTGTAGCAGCCAGAGATGGTGTACTGTAGCAGCCAGACCTAGTGTACTGTAGCAGCCAGACCTAGTGTACTGTAGCAGCCAGATCTAGTGTACTGTAGCAGCCAGGTCTAGTGTACTGTAGCAGCCAGATATGGTGTACTGTAGCAGCCAGGTCTAGTGTACTGTAGCAGCCAGATCTAGTGTACTGTAGCAGCCAGATCTAGTGTACTGTAGCAGCCAGATATGTTGTACTGTAGCAGCCAGGTCTAGTGTACTGTAGCAGCCAGGTCTAGTGTACTGTAGCAGCCAGACCTAGTGTACTGTAGCAGCCAGATCTAGTGTACTGTAGCAGCCAGATCTAGTGTACTGTAGCAGCCAGAGATAGTGTACTGTAGCAGCCAGAGATGGTGTACTGTAGCAGCCAGATCTAGTGTACTGTAGCAGCCAGATATGTTGTACTGTAGCAGCCAGGTCTAGTGTACTGTAGCAGCCAGGTCTAGTGTACTGTAGCAGCCAGATCTAGTGTACTGTAGCAGCCAGATCTAGTGTACTGTAGCAGCCTTCAAGGACCCCATTGTGTGTACTGTAGCAGCCTTCAAGGACCCCATTGTGTGTACTGTAGCAGCCTTCAAGGACCCCATTGTGTGTACTGTAGCAGCCTTCAAGGACCCCATTGTGTGTACTGTAGCAGCCTTCAAGGACCCCATTGTGTGTACTGTAGCAGCCTTCAAGGACCCCATTGTGTGTACTGTAGCAGCCTTCAAGGACCCCATTGTGTGTACTGTGTACTGTGTGCTGTATAACACAGCCTTGAAGACCGGTGGAAAGAGGAAGATGGAGTTAGAGAAAGTTGATGAGGGTCTTACTCTGCTGAGGAGGACTTGAGGGACCTGTTGCCGGGGCATGGTCTGTGAGCTCATCCATCCAAACATAGGATTGTGTAACGGCTACACTGAAACTGACACTACCATTGGTGGAGCTCTCTAGATCACTGTTACTAAGATGAGATAGAGAGGGGTCTGCTGAGAAAATGATAAGAGAAAACAGTGAAATAGAGGTGGGGGTGAGAGACGGAGAGAGGACAGTGAGAGAGAGGGGGTGAGAGTGAGAGAGGGGTGAGAGGACGGTGAGAGAGAGGGGGTGAGAGAGAGAGCAAGAGGGGGTGTGAGATGGAGAGGGAGGGTGAGAGAGGACGATGAGAGCGAGGGGGTGAGATGGAGAGAGGGGGTGAGATGGAGAGAGGGGGGATGGAGATGGAGAGAGGGGGGTGAGATGGAGAGGGGGGGTGAGATGGAGAGAGGGAGAGAGGCGGGTGAGATGGAGAGAGGGCGAGTGAGATGGAGAGAGGGGGTGAGATGGGGAGAGGGGGGTGAGATGGAGAGAGGGGGGGTGAGAAGGAGAGAGAGGGAGTGAGATGGAGAGAGAGGGAGTGAGATGGAGAGAGGGGGTGAGATGGAGAGGGGGTGAGAGCGAGAGAGGGCGGGTGAGATGGAGAGAGGGGGGTGAGATGGAGAGAGGGGGGGGTGAGATGGAGAGAGGGGGTGAGATGGAGAGAGGGGGTGAGAGCGAGAGAGGGCGGGTGAGATGGAGAGAGGGGGGTGAGATGGAGAGAGGGGGTGAGATGGAGAGAGGGAAGGTGAGATGGAGAGGGGGTGAGAGCGAGAGAGGGGCGGGTGAGATGGAGAGAGGGGGGTGAGATGGAGAGAGGGGGGTGAGATGGAGAGAGGGGGGGTGAGAGAGAGGAAAGGGGACTGCTATAGCCAGTCAGATCTCCACTGGGCCCTACAGCGGGGATCATCAACTAGATTCAGCCGAGGGCAGACATGGAACAGACCATTTCTCCTCAGTTTTCCGCAAACGTCATATGCTATAGCATGCTATGGAGTGTGGATACCAAAGAGATACAGAATATAGGCTAGACAAGACATAGTGATTTATACTTCTACGTAATGACTTTCCATTAAGACCGGAGAGGAGTGATGTGACAAATGGAATTTTAACCTTTAAACTGCCATTTTATTTTTCGGGTTTCCATTAAAGTGATAAAGTTACATAAAAATGTGAATTCACAACGCAGCTGCACTTCCTTCTCATTTAACTTCTCAAAGTATTATCATACAGGACTGCAGCCGCTTGTCTTTCTCTGTCATTTTTCCAACTGTTAACAACCATGACGTAGAGGTGGAGAGTCGACTCCAAAATAATTGATTCCTCGACTCCTTACACACAGACTCTTATTTCAGTGTCAAGATTTTACTCCGACTTCTAAGGTTCAGTATTTCTGGAACAGAGGATTTGCCGTACTTCCAAGAGCACAAACACTTACATCTTTCATAGCGAGAGAGGGGGAGGGGTACAGTATTGGCAGGTCGGCCACCAGGCAGACAGTCAGAACAGTTCACTAGGCCTATCTATCGGCAATCAAAAGCTTTATCTCGTAATTTCTTGGCTTGCAATGTTTCGCAACTTCAGTTATGCAGGACCTATCATCAATGAATAGGCTAGGATATTGAGATGAGCGAGATACTTCACTTCACATAGTCACACACAGTAATAACTGTGCATGTCCACGGGTCTGCTTCACACTGTTACAGCGTGTTGGCCAGGGCACCAAAACAGGGGAGAAGTTGAGCTTCTCGCTTCAACACTCTTAGTTGTTGCGGAAATTGACCCACGTTCTCCATCTACGTGAAATAGATATTTTTTTTAATTATTATATTTTTGCCCCCCTTTTCTCCCCAATTTCGATCTTGTCTCATCGCTGCAACTCCCCAACGGGTTCGGGAGGCGAAGGTCGAGTCATGCGTCCTCCGAAACATGACCCGCCAAACCACGCTTCTTAACACCCTCGTAAAACTGACTATCCTGCCAATCCTTGACTTCTGCGATGTCATTTACAAAATAGCCTCCCAACACTCTACTCAGCAAATTGGATGTAGTCTATCACAGTGCCATCCGTTTTGTCACCAAAGCCCCATATTCTACCCACCATTGCGACCTGTATGCTCTAGTCGGCTGGCCCTCGCTACATATTCGTCGCCAGACCCACTGGCTCCAGGTCATCTATACGTCTATGCTAGGTAAAGCTCCACCTTATCTCAGCTCACTGGTCACGATAACAACACCCACCCGTAGCACATGTTCCAGCAGGTAAATATCACTCATCATCTCCAAAGCCAACACCTCATTTGGCTGCCTTTCCTTCCAGTTCTCTGCTGCCAATTACTGGAACAAATTGCAAAAATCACTGAAGCTGGAGTCTTCTATCTCCCTCACTAACTTCAAGCATCAGCTGTCAGAGCAGCTTACTGATCGCTGCAGCTGTACACAGCCCATCTGTAAATAGCCCACCCTACTACCTACCTCATCCCCATATTAAAAAGAAAAAAGAACTCTGCTCTTTTGCAAACCAGTATTTCTACTTGCACATCATCATCTGCACATCTATCACTCCAGTGTTAATTTGCTAAATTGTAATTACTTCGCCACTATGGCCTATTTATTGCCTTACCTCCTTACTCCATTTGCACACATTGTATATAGATTTTTCTATTGTGTTATTGACTACGTTTCTTTATTCCATGTGTAACTCTGTGGTGTTGTTTGTGTCACACTGCTTTGCTTTATCTTGGCCAGGTCGCAGTTGTAAATGAAAACTTGTTCTCAACTGGCCTACCTGGTTAAATAAAGGTGAAATAAAATCAAATAAATACATTTTTTAAAAACACTCGCCCGCTTGACCCAGAAGCCAGCTGCACAAAATGTGTTGGAGGAAACACCATTCAACTGACAACAGGAGCCAGCCTGCAGGCACCCGGCCTGCCACACGGAAGACACTGGGCCAATTGTGCGCTGCCTTAGGGGACTCTTGGTCACGCACGGTTGTGACACAGCCTGGGATCGAACCCAGGTCTTTAGTGACGCCTCAAGCACTGAGATTCAGTGCCTTAGACCGATGCGCCACTCAGGATGCCCTGGTTAGATATTTTTATTAACGTTAAAAATCCCAGTTTAAAAACTTTTAAAAAACAACATTTTAACGTTTATATGTTAACACCCCTACCGCATACAGTTGAAGTCAGAAGTTTACATACACTTAGGTTGGAGTCATTAAAACTAGTTTACATACACTTAGGTTGGAGTCATTAAAACTAGTTTACATACACTTATGTTGGAGTCATTAAAACTAGTTTACATACACTTAGATTGGAGTCATTAAAACTAGTTTACATACACTTAGGTTGGAGTCATTAAAACTAGTTTACATACACTTAGATTGGAGTCATTAAAACTAGTTTACATACACTTAGGTTGGAGTCATTAAAACTAGTTTACATACACTTAGATTGGAGTCATTAAAACTAGTTTACATACACTTAGGTTGGAGTCATTAAAACTAGTTTACATACACTTAGGTTGGAGTCATTAAAACTAGTTTACATACACTTAGGTTGGAGTCATTAAAACTAGTTTACATACACTTAGATTGGAGTCATTAAAACTAGTTTACATACACTTAGGTTGGAGTCATTAAAACTAGTTTACATACACTTAGATTGGAGTCATTAAAACTAGTTTACATACACTTAGGTTGGAGTCATTAAAACTAGTTTACATACACTTAGATTGGAGTCATTAAAACTAGTTTTTCAACCACTCCACAAATATCTTGTTAACAAACTATAGTTTTGGAAAGTCGGTTAGGACATCTACTTTGTGCCTCATGACACAAGTCATTTTTCCAACAATTGCTAAAAGACAGGTTATTTCACATATAATTCAGTTTTTCACAATTCCAGTGGGTCAGAAGTTTACATACACTAAGTTGACTGTGCCTTTAAACAGCTTGGAAATTCCAGGAAATTATGTCATGGCTTTAGAAGCTTCTGATAGGCTAATTGACATAATTTGAGTCAATTGGAGGTGTACCTGTGGATGTATTTCAAGGCCTACTTTCAAACTCAGTGCCTCTATGCTTGACATCATGGGAAAATCAAAAGAAATCAGCCAAGTCCTGTAAAAAAAAAATGTAAATCTCCACAAGTCTGGTTCCATCCTTGGGAGCAATTTCCAAATGCCTGAAGGTGCCATCTGTACAAACAATAGTACGTAAGTATAAACACCATGGGACCATGCAGCCGTCATACTGCTCAGGAAGGAGACACGTTCTGTCTCCTAGAGATGAACGTGCTTTGGTGCGAAAGTGCAAATCAATCCCAGAACAAATGTATCTATATCCACAGTAAAACGAGTCCTATAAGGTACAAATCTGTCGTTCTGCCCCTGAACAGGCAGTTAACCCACTGTTCCTAGGCAGTCATTGAAAATAAGAATTTGTTCTTAACTGACTTACCTAGTTAAATAAAGTTTAAAAAATATTGACATAAGCTGAAAGGCCGCTCAGCAAGGAAGAAGCCACTGCTCCAAAACCGCCATAAAAAAAGCCAGACTATGGTTTGCAACTGCACATGGGGACAAAGATCATACTTTTTGGAGAAATGTTCTCTGGTCTGATGAAACAAAAATATACAACTGTTTGGCCATAATGACCATCGTTATGTTTGGAGGAAAATGGGGGAGGCTTGCAAGCCGAAGAACACCATCCCGACCGTGAAGCACGGGGGTGGCAGCATCATGTTGTGGGGGTGCTTTGCTGCAGGAGGGGCTGGTGCACTTCACAAAATAGATGGCATGAGGATGGAACATTATGTGGCGATATTGAAGGAACATCAGTCAGGAAGTTAATGCTTGGTCGCAAATGAGTCTTCCAAATGGACAATGACCCCAAGTATACTCATAAAGTTGTGGCAAAATGGCTTAAGGACAACAAAGTCAAGGTATTGGAGTGGCCATCACAAAGCCCTGACCTCATTCCTATAGAAAATGTTTGGGCAGAACTGAAAAAATGTGTACGAGCAAGGAGACCTACAAACCTGACTCGGTTACATCAGCTCTGTCAGGAGGAATGGGCCAAAATTCACCCAACTTATTGTGGGAAGCTTGTGGAAGGCTACCCGAAACGTTTGACCCAAGTTAAACAATTTAATGGCAATGCTACCAAATACTAAATGAGTATATGTAAACTTCTGACCCACTGGGAATGTGATGAAAGAAATAAAAGCTGAATTAAAGCTTTCTCTCTACTATTATTCTGACATTTCACATTCTTAAAATAAAGTGGTGATCTTAACTGACCTAAGACAGGGAATATTTAGGATTAAATGTCAGGAATTGTGAAAAACTGAGTTTAAATGTATTTGGCTTAGGTGTATGTAAACTTCTGACTTCAACTGTAGGTAGTGTTACTTTAGCCTGTGTGTGTGGTTGAGCTGTCACAGTGTCACCTGGTTGCATGTCTGAGTGTGTTCTGTCCGTCTCGAAGGCTTGACTGACACTGGGTAAAGGTGAAAGGTCATTAGGATGCAGCAGAACTGTAGCTCTACAGTCTCACCCTCTCTCTTCCTTGAACAGCTCAGTATCCCTCACTGGATCCATGCTGCTGGTCTATTTAGAACTCTGGTGCCCGCCCGCCAGCCAGCCATTCACAGGCTCCGTTCTGAAAACTAACCCCAAAACTCAACACAAAAGTTGAGTAGTACCCAACAGTGTCTTGTGAAGACAGGCCTGCCTTGTCAAAGTCTGTCTTTATTTCCTCCCAGTTGGGTGCTGCGGGGTGGTTCGTGTGTGTGTGTGTGTGTGTGTTTGTTTGCGTGTGACGTTATGATAGTTTCACTTCATTCGTGTCCTCTCTCGCTCTCTCTCTCTTTTACTCTCCCTCACTCACACACACACACACACACACATCATCCTCCCGTTTATACCCACAGTTGTACTACTGTATCTGCTCTCTATTCTCTAACCACAGTCTAACCTAATCAGAACCTAACCCTGTATTGGAGTGTACTGTAACAGTTAACTACCTCTGCTGATGGCCTTATGGAATAGGTCCTAGACTGTTATAGTAGATTAGTCTGGGTAATGACAGTCTCATGTCCTGTAGCCGTGTGGTCGTACGTCAGTCCACTAATCAGGCGGGATTAGCCTAGTGATGCTACAGCGCTACGCTAGTTGTAACCAAAGCCTCTACTGTAGCCTGATTGATTCAAATCCATTGTCCCTGCCGTCACTGCATGTGAGCTGCATTTAACCCACACGTAGACAGGCTCCCTCGCCAGGGATGTACCTCTGATTCCCAAGACAGAGAATGGGGACAGGAGGATGAGTGGTAGAGAGAGAGAAGAGGGGGGAGGGAAGAATAGCTAGCCAGGGTAAGACGGGGATGATGTGTAGAGGGGGAGGGAGGACTAACCAGGACAAGGCAGGGTAAGACAGGGATGATGTGTAGAGGGGGAGGGAGGACTAACCAGGGGGAGGGAGAGTAAGACAGGGATGAGGTGTAGAGAGGGTGAGGGAGGGAGTGCTAGCCAGGATAAGGCAGGGTAAGACAGGGATGAGGTGTAGAGAGGGAGGTGGGAGGGAGTGCTAGCCAGGATAAGGCAGGGTAAGACAGGGGTGAGGTGTAGGGAGAGGGGGAGGGAGGGTAAGGCTAGCCAGGATAAGGCAGGGTAAGGCTAGCCAGGATAAGGCAGGGTAAGACAGGGGTGAGGTGTAGGGAGAGGGGGAGGGAGGGTAAGGCTAGCCAGGATAAGGCAGGGTAAGGCTAGCCAGGATAAGGCAGGGTCAGGCTAAGGGTGACAGCTGCACCTCCCTCAGGGTCTTGTGATATCATGAGAATGCCCTGTGCCTTGCTGTCAGCTGGGCGTAGTAGTGCTGTGTGTCACTGTATTCTGGACTTCTCTCTCTCTGTACTCTGCTTCTCACAGTGTGTGTGTGTGTGTGGGAGTGATGGTAGCTCAGGCGACAGTCTCTCTCTCTCTCTCTCTCTCTCTCGCGCGCGCGCGCGCTGGCTGGCTGAAGAGGCAGTCACCATGGCCAAGTTCTCCCTTTGGACACTCCTGTCAGACTGTTAGAAAGAGCAGTCAGCCAGACCGCAAGGACACTCCTCTGAACCGAGCGACTAACTGACAAGCCTTCCCCAGGATCAGAGATCTTAGCCCGGAGATACTCAGAGAAGCTCTCCCAAACCCTGGTGCCTGTGGAGGATTTATGTAACGGCTATTTGAAGCAATGCTAACCTATACGTGACCTGTGACCCTGTCAGTGGAGTGGTCAGCGAGCCAGGATAGGGGGGCATAGTAACCCTGTTGGGTTTCTGGTCTGACCCATGGGACTTGAGGAACCTTCTAGAAAGCTGCTGACTCTGCTCACTGTGCTTGTGTTTTGGTGTTTGTGTGTGTGACTGTTGTTGTATGTGCCAGTGTGTGTTTGTAAGGGAAGTGAGTGGTTTGATGTTGTTATAACTGGGTCAGGTAGAGACATGGTGTGTGTGACTCATCAGTGTTCAGCTGTAAAGCCCTGCTTTGCCAGTATTAGATGAGAACAGAACACTGAGGACACTAGCCTAGATACCTGGCATACCTGTCTATGTACTGACCAGTCTGACACTAGCCTAGATACCTGGCATCCTGTCTATGTACTGACCAGTCTGACACTAGCCTAGATACCTGGCATACCTGTCTATGTACTAACCAGTCTGACACTAGCCTAGATACCTGGCATACAGTCTGAGTCACTAGACCAGTCTGAGATACCTGGCTAACCTGTCTATGTACTGACCAGTCTGACACTAGCCTAGATACCTGGCATACCTGTCTATGTACTGACCAGTCTGACACTAGCCTAGATACCTGGCATACCTGTCTATGTACTGACCAGTCTGACACTAGCCTAGATACCTGGCATACCTGTCTATGTACTGACCAGTCTGACACTAGCCTAGATACCTGGCATATATGTCTATATACTGACCAGTCTGACACTAGCCTAGATACCTGGCTAACCTGGCTATGTACTGACCAGTCTGACACTAGCCTAGATACCTGGCTAACCTGTCTATGTACTAACCAGTCTGACACTAGCCTAGATACCTGGCATATCTGTATATGTACTGACCAGTCTGACACTAGCCTAGATACCTGGCTAACCTGTCTATGTACTGACCAGTCTGACACTAGCCTAGATACCTGGCATACCTGTCTATGTACTGACCAGTCTGACACTAGCCTAGATACCTGGCATATCTGTCTATGTACTGACCAGTCTGACACTAGCCTAGATACCTGGCATATCCGTCTATGTACTGACCAGTCTGACACTTGCCTAGATACCTGGCATATCCGTCTATGTACTGACCAGTCTGACACTAGCCTAGATACCTGGCATATCTGTCTATGTACTGACCAGTCTGACACTAGCCTAGATACCTGGCTAACCTGTCTATGTACTGACCAGTCTGACACTAGCCTAGATACCTGGCATACCTGTCTATGTACTGACCAGTCTGACACTAGCCTAGATACCTGGCATATCTGTCTATGTATTGACCAGTCTGACACTAGCCTAGATACCTGGCATATCTGTCTATGTACTGACCAGTCTGACACTAGCCTAGATACCTGGCATATCTGTCTATGTACTGACCAGTCTGACACTAGCCTAGATACCTGGCATATCTGTCTATGTACTGACCAGTCTGACACTAGCCTAGATACCTGGCATATCTGTCTATGTACTGACCAGTCTGACACTAGCCTAGAGAGCAACTTTATTTTGGATTTTGTTACTCACACACACTGTTCTTCTCATTGTGTGTTATGAATGAGAAGTCCGTAAGGGCTGTGTCTGTTTTGCAGTGTTGTTGTTGTGAGAGGAAGTGAGCTGTCAGCTCATTGGCCAGCATGGCTTTGATGGAAAGGTGGCAGAGTTCACTGGAGCAGCACTGACTCCCCGAGCCGGCCCCTTGCTTTACCATTGCCGTTGGAAACATGATGAAGAGGAGGAAGGAGAGGCCAGGAGCTCCAGACCTGCATATCCAGTAAGACACACACACTGACCACTAAGGGTTAACTGCCCTTATGGTATGTTTGTGTGATTCCCTCCCTCTGTGTGTTGTGGAGCTGTAGGTCTGAGAGTAGAGTGATTGACAGGGCCAGGCAGTGTCCGCTTACACCCCTCAAACATGCAGTACACATCACACACGCACACACAGCCATGGAAACACACATGAGCACTCAGGCATAACGGAAAACCGGGAGGAGTGGTGAAGGGAAAGAGAGGAAGAAAAGAACGGGGAGAGGTTAGGGGGGGTTTGGTGTGAATACCAGGTCACTGCCCAGTCAGAGACAGACACATGCACACAGCAGACCGCTGCCAGGGTCATATTGTCACCCATTCTGGCCAATCACAAGGGGGTCCAAGCCTGTTTAGACCAGACCCATATGGCCCCTCTCTACCCAGCCTGCCAACAGAGAGCTGGCACTGGGGAGTGTGAGGGGGCTCCACTGCCCCTCACCACAGCTTCCTTAGTACGGGGGGTATTTTGATGATGGCTTCATGGATTTAAGCTAGTAGTACATTTGTTAGTGTTGTTTATCAGACGACCTTCCCTCTTTCCTTCCTCCCGTCCTTCCGCGTCGACCCGTAGAATCTGGCCGGCCGCTCAGCACCGCTGCCATGGCAACAGCAGTCTCCTGCAGCACCTGCTCTCCCCCACCTCCCTCCCTCGCTCCATCCACACCTCCTCCTCCCAGCCCTCCCTCCTCCTCCACTCCTCCTCTGCCCACGCTGAGGGCCCCCTGTCAGCCCCCGTCCACCAGGGGGGAAACCCTTTCCTCTGGAGGTAAGACCGGATGGCTGTGTGTATGACACCTGGTTCCTTAACTCAGAGATTAACAGTACCCTTAAAGCATGTGTGTATGACACCTGGTTCCTTAACTCAAGAGATTAACAGTACCCTTAAGGCATGTGTGTATGACACCTGGTTCCTTAACTCATAGATTAACAGTACCCTTAAGGCATGTGTGTATGACACCTGGTTCCTTAACTCAAGAGATTAACAGTACCCTTAACACCGAACCCAAACCGGCTGCGTGCTTGTGCATACATTTATTTTGTCTCCCCACATCAAACCCGATCACGACACGCAGGTTGAAATATCAAAACAAACTGAACCAATTACATTAATTTGGGGACAGGTCGAAAAGCATTAACCTCTTGCTTCTACTCGGGACGCTTGCGTCCCAACTAGAGCTCTGGAAATGCAAATGCGCTACGCTAAATGCTAATAGTATTAGTTAAAACTCAAACGTTCATTAAAATACACATGCAGGGTATCGAATTAAAGCTACACTCGTTGTGAATCCAGGCAACAAGTCAGATTTTTAAAATGCTTTTCGGCGAAAGCATGAGAAGCTATTATCTGATAGCATGTAACACCCCAAAAGACCCGCAGGGGACGTAAACAAAATAATTAGCATTTCGGCGTTACACAAACCGCACAATAAAATAGAAAACATTCATTACCTTTCACCATCTTCTTTGTTGGCACTCCTAGATGTCCCATAAACACTATTTGGGTCTTTATTTCGATTAAATCGGTCCATATAAAGCCTAGATATCGTTATATGTAGACTGTGTGATAAACGTAAAAAACATCGTTTCAAAACGTAACGTCATTTTTTTTAATTCAAAAAGTCGACGATAAACTTTCACAAAACACTTCGAAATACGTTTGTAATGCAACTTTAGGTATTAGTAAACGTTAATAAGCGATAAAATTCATCAGGAGGCGATGTAAAGATCATTAGCTGTCCGTCTGGAAAAATGTCCGGCTAGAAACTCAACGAAAATATCCGGTCCTAGACCTGAGGATATACGGTGCCCTGCATGTGTTTGACCAAGAAAAAACTCGAAGGGAAATGACAAGACTCTAGACACCGTGTGGAAGCTGTAGGTACTGCAACCTCAGTCAATTAATTGTGGTTCACCTTTATCAATGGGTTCAAGTAGCGCATGGATATATTTTCCCATTTTCAGTGATCAGTTTTTCCTGTGCTTTTCGATGTAAATGCCGTTCTGGTAAAGCCACAGCAGTGATTTAACCAGTTTTATAAACGTCTGAGTGTTTTCTATCCACACAGACTAAGCAAATGCATATACTATATTCCTGGCATGAGTAGCAGGGTGCTGAAATGTTGTGCGATTTTTAACAGAATGTTCAAAAAAGTAGAGGGTAGAAGCAACAGGTTAAACATGTATGGCAATTTCGATAGCTAGCTTGCACATGCTAGCTAATTTGTCCTATTTAGCTAGCTTGCTGTTGGTAGCTAATTTGTCCTATTTAGCTAGCTTGCTGTTGGTAGCTAATTTGTCCTATTTAGCTAGCTTGCTGTTGGTAGCTAATTTTTCCTGGGATATAAACATTGAGTTTTTATTTTACCTGAAATGCACAAGGTCCTCTACTCTGACAATTCATCGACACATGAAACTGTCAACTGAATTGTTTCTAGTCATCTCTCCTCCTTCCAGGCTTTTTCTTCTATTGTGATTGGCAACTTTCATAAATTAGGTGCATTACCGCCACTGACCTCGTTCGTTTTTCAGTCACCCACATGGGTATAACCGATGAGATGGCACGTGGGTACCTCCTTCTATAAACCAATGAGGAGATGGCACGTGGGTACCTGCTTCTATAAACCAATGAGGAGATGGCACGTGGGTACCTGCTTCTATAAACCAATGAGGAGATGGCACGTGAGGATGGCACGGGTACCTGCTTCTATAAACCAATGAGGAGATGGTAGAGGCAGGACTTGCAGCGTGATCTGCGTCACAAATGGAACTGACTTCTATTGTAGCCCTTGGCAACTCAGACGCTCGTTGGCACGTGCGAGCAGTGTGGGTGCAATAATTGAATAATATGGTGTGGGTGTAGTCAGCCTGTTAAGGCATGTGTGTATGACCCGGTTCCTTAACTCAGAGATTAACCTCTCTAGGGTACGTGGGACGTTAGCGTCCAACATCCAGTGAAAGTGCAGGGCGCCAAATTCAAACAACAGAAATCTCATAATTAAAATTCCTCAACCATACATGTATTATACACCATTTTAAAGATAAACTTGTTCTTAATCCCACCACTGTGTCCGATTTCAAAAAGGCTTTACACAATACATGTATGTTTTGTTCGGTAAAGTTCATATTCATATCCAAAAACATTGGAGCGTTGTTATGTTTTGCCTCCAAAACATCCGGTGAAAGTGCAGAGAGCTACGTCAATTTACAGAAATACTCATCATAAATGTTGATGAAAATACAACTGTTATGCATGGAATTAAATATATACTTCTCCTTAATGCAACCGCTGTCAGATTTCAAAAAAGCTTTACGGAAAAAGCACACCATGGAATAATCTGAGTACAGTGCTCAGGGACCAAAACAAGCAAACAGATACCCGCCATGTTATGGAGTCAACAAAAGTCAGAAATAGCATTATAAATATTCACTTACCTTTGATGATCATCAGAATGCACTCCCAGGAATCCCAGTTCCACAATAAATGTTAGTTTTGTTCGATAAAGTCAATAATTTATGTCCAAATACCTCCTTTTTGTTTTGTGCATTTAGTACAGTAATCCAAATGTGCAGGCACTAGGTCCAGACAAAGTCAAAAAAGTTATATTACAGTTCGTAGAAACATGTCAAACGATGTATATAATCAATCTTTAGGACGTTTTTATCATAAATCTTCAATAATGTTTCAACCGGAGAATTCCTTTGTCTTTAGAAATGAAAGGGAACGGAGCTAACTCTCACGGGCCTTCTGGCAGACCCATGACTCAGTCAGCTCTCATTCGCTCCCACTTCACAGTAGAAGCCTGAACAAGGTTCTAAAGACTGTTGACATGTAGTGGAAGCCTTAGGAAGTGCAATATGACCCCACAGACACTGAATATTGGATAGGCTAAGACTTGAAAACCTACAAACCTCAAATCCTGGTAGGATTTTTTTCTCATGTTTTTGACTGCCATAGAGTGTTTTCTATCCAAATCTACTAATAATATGCATATCCTAGCATCTGGGCCTGAGTAGCAGGCAGTTTACTCTGGGCACACTTTTCATCCGGACATGAAATACTGCCCCACTACCCCAAAGAAGTTAACAGTCCTTTTAAAGTGTGTGTGTCTGTGTTAAGTGTAAATACCTCCCCTTCACACTCAAATGAACTAAATAATAGCACTCCAATGATAATAATCCCTCTCATAAAAGGTATCACCAGTTTTGTGTGTGTTCAGACTAAGTACAGTACAGTAAATCGTGATGTAACAATATGCATCGTTCCCCTGTTCAAATGTTTAAGATATGACTGCATTAGTTTGCAGGACCCCAAACCGATGTAGCAAGCGTCAGTCAGAAAATCGATTCAGACACTACGAATAGTTTGTTCACTATTACTTTCAAATGACTTTCTTTCTACCTTCCAGAAATACCCCAGCTTTTTTTTATGACAACTGCATCCTCTCCTTCAGTGTGGAACTAAGCATGTAATTATGTTGACAGTCATTGATCTACAAGTCATTTTGCTGAACAACCCCAGACCATGTCAGTAGTCAAACTGCGCATCTTCGCGGGCTGAACAGCAAGTCGTAGGCCTATTACTGATCTGGCACATCTGTGAGTCACCTTCAGCATTCAAATGTTTGTAAACTTTATTCTGCAATATTAGGCTTTATTAGTTGTAATGTCATTTACTAGGTTATTCCTATCAAATGTGCTGTTAAAATGGTGTTTTTACCAGAATAAAAGTAGCCTAAGCTACCGAATGAATGAATGCATTTTTTTGTGTGTCAAATTGCCAGTTAATTGATACATAAACAAACATTACAATAATGCACTGTGATAATTCAGTGATCATTCTTCTTCCGGTGGTTTCTGCAGTGGGCATCACATAAAGAGTCAAACCATTTAAGATTAAAAATATTGAAGACTCATGTTAAAAGGAACCACCAGCTTTCATATGTTCTCATGTTCTGAGCAAGGAACTTAAACGTTAGCTTTCTTACATAGCACATATTGCACTTTTAGGTTCTTCTCCAACACTTTGTTTTTGCATTATTTAAACCAAATTGAACCTGTTTCATTATCTACTTGAGGCTAAATTGAATTTATTGATATATTATATTAAGTTAAAATAAGTGTTAATTCAGTATTGTTGTAATTGTCATTATTACAAATACATTTTTTTTTAAAACATTTTAAATCGTCCGCTTAATCGCTATCGGCTTTTTTGGCCCTCCAATAATCGGTATCGGTATCGGCGTTGAAAAATCATAATCGGTCGACCTCTAACACACACACACATACATATGCAGTGCCTTCGGAAAGTGACTTTTTTCACATTTTGTTAGGTTTTGCCTTGTTCTAAAATTGATGAAATTGTTTTTTTTTTCTCATCAATCTACGCACATGACAAAGCAAAAACAGGTTTTTATAAATGTTTTCTAATTTATAAAAATAAATAACAAATAATATTACATTTACATACGTATTCAGACCCTTTACGAAGTACCTTTGGCAGCAATTACAGCCTCGAGTCTTCTTGGGTATACAAGCTTGGCACACCTGTATTTGGGGAGTTTCTCCCATTCTTCTCTACAGATCCTCTCAAGCTCTGTCAGGCTGGATGGAGAGCGTTGCTACACAGACATTTTCAATTCTTTCCAGAGATGTTTGATCAGATCGGGTCGGGTTTGATCAAGTCTGTGGCTCTAGCTGGGCCACTCAAGGACATTCAGACACTCGTCCCAAAGTCACTCCTGCATTGTCTTGGCTGGACGTTCCCCATCCAACCTGAGAAAGCTTCAATATGCACCTTGGAATTGGATGACGTGAACAGTTGCATCCCGGATATGTCTGTCTTCACTTGTAGCCTGTGAGAACACCCTGATCACGTGACTGAGAGCCATGTGAGTGGGAGGTGCTTCGGCTATATTACATGGATTTATTAGACTGTAGATGTTCCAAAGGTCTGCATCAGTGGCTTGTATGTGTGGAAGCCAGGAGATGCTAAATGTGTTTATGTTAATTAACAGTCCATCACCAGCTGACAAAATGTCTTGACCGCAACAACCTCTAGGTGGGCTCAGGGTAGAGGGAGACATACAGGCAAAGCTGAAAAGGCAACTAGGACTGTGCTAACACGCTCCAGTAGTGTGAGCGAGACAGGTAATCCATATATGGTACTGAACACAGAGGAATTCATGTCCATTGTGATGTACAGAAGAGGTCATCAGATACACTATGACCTTGATTTGACCTCTGACATTTAGTGATGGCGTAGGCTGACTTGTCCCTAGCTGTCTCTTGTCTATTTTTCTGTCACTGTATCTCTGGTGAGATGAGCAGGGCTAAGGAACTGTCACATCCCATTGTCATTCATGATGGCTGACGGAACTGTTGTTGTTCAATGGTGGCATCTCAGTACAAGTTGAAATAAAGCCTTCCGTGTCTGAGGGCACTTTCACATATTCTTTGTATGATCCGGGTTCTGGAGCGGTTGGCACTCAGATCTTTACCATACCGGGCTATACGGTATTACAGGAAGTGCACACAAGGGGCGCTACAATTTAGGCAACAAGGATCTCGATCCAGGAGAGGATTAAAATGTCTCTAGTCTGGGTTACCAGTCTTTAACTAACATTTCACTCCTTGCCATCCATGTCATTGCCAAATAGACTGGCCTTTCGGCAATCTCAACGTTCAATATGCAGCTGGATTTATGGCGGAGTTGCTCATTGGTTGTTGTAAATAACATGAATATATTCTATATATTCCATGTGGAGCCTCGAAAACAGAATTACAATTATAACAGTCAAAAACAAACATTTAGATGTTGGCAAAGCAAGTTGTTGTATTTGAGGCTCAAAGCAAAGAGGTTTTGCGGTTGGAATTGCAGTATGTATTTAGTTTGAGGATTTAGAAATGAGCTAGCAACTTTTGACCGCATATCAAGGTGTTCTGTGGAGAAAGTGATAGAGTTCCAATATTTAGATAATCATTGTGATTGGAAGGTAGCTGGGAGGGTTATCGAATCAAAATCAACTACTCTGTTCTCCTCGAGCTCATTAATGATTGAATGTTCATATTTGAAGATGGCAGAAAGGCCAGTGTCTTTGGCAATGACAAGCAGTGGCATGGAGTGGAATGTTAACTAAAGAGACTGGCACTCAGGCCAGAATGTCTTGACATCTAGCCACTTAGCTAGCAATTTAGCAAACCAAATGTAAAGCTCTAGTCCTGAGCTGGATATCCATTTATTTAATACATTTGACATGTCTTAGTTATAAGCAGTGGTGTAGCACGCAGCCCCCCAGTGACACCAACCCAAATGATATATTTTTCAAATACACCGTTTATGCCGTATAGCGGGGTGTCTGCCTAGCATCAGCACGCGCATGTAACTTTTTTCCCATTGTAAACGAGCTAGCTCGCTAACGTCAAGTAGAACGTGCGTCTCGGATATCGCAACCTAAAATGTTTACTTTCAGGTCTTGCGTTAGCAAAACGTATTTTGTAGAATTCTCACAGATGCTCCAGGAAACAAAACCAGGGTTCCTGAATTTAATTTGTGAAAATGCCCTAAAATAGGTCTATTTCACCCCTAAAACCTTTTAGCGCCATTCTGTTCTGTATTGATGATGAGTATGAGTATCCTTCTTGGGCTTCCTAATCCTTACACACTGACACACACACACACACACACTAACACATATGGCCGTAGATGGTGCAGAAAAAGCCCTGGTGGTAGAGTCAATAGGTGTTTATGGCAGGCTGGACTTTAAATGTGATCCACAAAGAGAGAGAGGCCACTGAGCCAAAGGGCCACTGAGCTGGAGGGAGGCTGGTCACTGAGCCTGGCGGGAGAGAGAGAGAGAGAAGGAGAGTTAAATGAGACGGGGGGGAGGTACTGTCAGGCAGAGGCAGGAGAAACATTGAGAGGAGAAGGAGAGCACACTGAGGTTGCTCATAGCTCAGCTAGCCTGACAGGTTGAGACCAGCAGCAGAGTTAGCTAGCATGACAGGTTGAGACCAGCAGCAGAGTTAGCTGGCGCGGCAGGTTGAGACCAGCAGCAGAATTAGCTGGCGCCACAGGTTGAGACCAGCAGCAGAGTTAGCTAGCATGACAGGTTGAGACCAGCAGCAGAGTTGGCTAGCGCGACAAGTTGAGACCAGCAGCAGAGTTAGCTAGCGTGACAGGTTGAGACCAGCAGCAGAGTTAGCTAGCGCGACAGGTTGAGACCAGCAGCAGTGTTAGCTAGCGTGACAGGTTGAGACCAGCAGCAGAGTTAGCTAGCCTGACAGGTTGAGACCAGCAGCAGAGTTAGCTAGCGTGACAGGTTGAGACCAGCAGCAGAGTTAGCTAGCGTGACAGGTTGAGACCGGCAGCAGAGTTAGCTAGCGTGACAGGTTGAGACCAGCAGCAGAGTTAGCTAGCGCGACAGGTTGAGACCAGCAGCAGTGTTAGCTAGCGCGACAGGTTGAGACCAGCAGCAGAGTTAGCTAGCCTGACAGGTTGAGACCAGCAGCAGAGTTAGCTAGCGCGACAGGTTGAGACCAGCAGCAGAGTTAGCTGGCGCGGCAGGTTGAGACCAGCAGCAGAGTTAGCTTGCGCCGCAGGTTGAGACCAGCAGCAGAGTTAGCTAGCATGACCGGTTGAGACCAGCAGCAGAGTTAGCTAGCCTGACAGGTTGAGACCAGCAGCAGAGTTAGCTAGCGCGACAGGTTGAGACCAGCAGCAGTGTTAGCCAGCGCGACAGGTTGAGACCAGCAGCAGAGTTAGCTAGCGCGGCAGGTTTAGACCAGCAGCAGTGTTAGCTAGCGTGACAGGTTGAGACCAGCAGCAGAGTTAGCTAGCGTGACAGATTGAGACCAGCAGCAGAGTTAGCTAGCCTGACAGGTTGAGACCAGCAGCAGAGATAGCTAGCGCGACAGGTTGAGACCAGCAGCAGAGTTAGCTAGCGCGACAGGTTGAGACCAGCAGCAGTGTTAGCTAGCGTGACAGGTTGAGACCAGCAGCAGAGTTAGCTAGCCTGACAGGTTGAGACCAGCAGCAGAGTTAGCTAGCGTGACAGGTTGAGACCAGCAGCAGAGTTAGCTAGCGCGACAGGTTTAGACCAGCAGCAGTGTTAGCTAGCGTGACAGGTTGAGACCAGCAGCAGAGTTAGCTAGCGTGACAGGTTGAGACCAGCAGCAGAGTTAGCTAGCCTGACAGGTTGAGACCAGCAGCAGAGTTAGCTAGCGCGACAGGTTGAGACCAGCAGCAGTGTTAGCTAGCGTGACAGGTTGAGACCAGCAGCAGTTAGCTAGCCTGACAGGTTGAGACCAGCAGCAGAGTTAGCTAGCGTGACAGGTTGAGACCAGCAGCAGTGTTAGCCAGCGCGACAGGTTGAGACCAGCAGCAGAGTTAGCTAGCGCGACAGGTTGAGACCAGCAGCAGTGTTAGCCAGCGCGACAGGTTGAGACCAGCAGCAGAGTTAGCTAGCGCGGCAGGTTTAGACCAGCAGCAGTGTTAGCTAGCGTGACAGGTTGAGACCAGCAGCAGAGTTAGCTAGCGTGACAGATTGAGACCAGCAGCAGAGTTAGCTAGCCTGACAGGTTGAGACCAGCAGCAGAGTTAGCTAGCGCGACAGGTTGAGACCAGCAGCAGTGTTAGCTAGCGCGACAGGTTGAGACCAGCAGCAGAGTTAGCTATCCTGACAGGTTGAGACCAGCAGCAGAGTTAGCTAGCGTGACAGGTTGAGACCAGCAGCAGAGTTAGCTAGCGCGACAGGTTTAGACCAGCAGCAGTGTTAGCTAGCGTGACAGGTTGAGACCAGCAGCAGAGTTAGCTAGCGTGACAGGTTGAGACCAGCAGCAGAGTTAGCTAGCCTGACAGGTTGAGACCAGCAGCAGAGTTAGCTAGCGCGACAGGTTGAGACCAGCAGCAGTGTTAGCTAGCGTGACAGGTTGAGACCAGCAGCAGAGTTAGCTAGCCTGACAGGTTGAGACCAGCAGCAGAGTTAGCTAGCGTGACAGGTTGAGACCAGCAGCAGAGTTAGCTAGCCTGACGGGTTCAGACCAGCAGCAGCATTAGCTTTAGTTTAGGAGGCAGCAATAGGCATCCTCTCCTCCGTCTGTCCAAGCTGCCTGGCTGGCTGCTGCCGGTAGCTGGCGTACGTACGTGTGTGTTTAGAGGCTGGCTCGCGGCACCCAGTTTGTCTGTGGGTGGGTGAGTGACAACCATGTGTGTGGAGCTTCAGGACCATGTCTGACTCTTTCTGGACTGTGCTCTCCAATTTTTCCCTGCCTGAGAGAAGCATGCTGTGCCGATCCAAGAGGTAGTTCTCTGTCTGTTTTTACATCCCTCTGCTTTCTCTGTGTGAATCTGTGATCTCTCTCCTTTTCCTTCTTTCTCTCGCTTTGTTTTCTTTTCCTTTCCTCTCTGCTCGTCTCCTCTTCTCTCCTCTTACTCTCCCTCTTACTCTCCCTCTCACTCTCTGGGGGGTTTTCTGCTGGACAGGTAACTAGATGTGCGTGTCTTGCGAATGATAATAGGTTACATGTTGTTGCTGCTGGTGTGTGTCTGCGTGTTAGTCTGTGTATGTGTGAGATTTCAGAATGTCACTGACGCATTTGAGTTGTGATGGAAAGGTCTGAGGTTTGATCTGACAATTTTGTGCACATTTAGCTCAATTCTATTGCTCTCTCTTTCTCTCTTTCTTTCTCCTTCTCTTTCTCTCTCTCTCCATCTCTCCCTCTCTCTCTCCTTCTCCCCCTACTCTCTCTCTCTCTCTTGCTCTCTCCCTCTCTCTCTCCTTCTCCCCCTCTCTCTCCCTCTCTCTCCCTCTCTCTCTCTCTCTTGCTCTCTCCCTCTATCCCTTTCTCTCTCCATCTCTCCCTCTCTCTCTCCTTCTCCCTCTCTCTCTCTCTCTTGCTCTCTCCCTCTATCCCTTTCTCTGTGAATGTAGATGCTTCTTTCAGATAGAGTAGACAGAGCCTTAGTAACCAGTTTGAAGCAGCAATTTTCTCATTCTGTTAAGAATGGTGCACTTTAACACACACAGACACACTTGATCTCAGTTTCTCTACAGACAACAGACACACAACACAGACACACAGACACACTTGATCTCAGTTTCTCTACAGACAACAGACACACAGACAGACACACAGACACTTGATCTCTGTTTCTCTACAGACACACAACACACTTGATCTCTGTTTCTCTACAGACACACAACACACTTGATCTCTGTTTCTCTACAGACACACAACACACTTGATCTCTGTTTCTCTACAGACACACAACACACTTGATCTCTGTTTCTCTACAGTCAACAGACACACTTGATCTCTGTTTCTCTACAGTCAACAGACACACAACACAGACACACAGACACACTTGATCTCAGTTTCTCTACAGTCAACAGACACACAGACACACTTGATCTCAGTTTCTCTACAGTCAACAGACACACACAGACACACTTGATCTCTGTTTCTCTACAGTCAACAGACACACAGACAGACACACTT